>NC_087514.1:59001852-59306019 GCF_963921805.1 Phalacrocorax carbo | reverse complement strand
TAGGTCAGTACACAGCCTGTGTCCTTTTACAAGTAATGTCAAAACCGTATTTGTCGGACTGCAGCACTGAGCTAGCGATATGTTGTCATATAATCTGGCTTTCCCTCAGACCCGCAGGCCAGAGAACTCAAAAGCCTTCCTGGGTCCAAGATTACAGATGCAGACTTCTGATTCAAGTCTTTGCAAAACCTGAGCCTGTGGCTGGGAGCAAGGCTATCAAACTATTCTGTCAGCCCTAGAGAAATGACTGCATCTCAGTACCTTTATGCTGCCCAGCCATGATGTTTCAAACTAATTGTAAATAGCAAACAAAGATGACTTTTGTTATTTCCTATTCTTATTTTTACTTTATCTATTCAAACATTGAAGCTGAGAAGGAACTACATTTCATGCGGCAGTAGTATTTGTGGTGAGGCTTGTTAGTGACGGTAAATAGCCTGGCAGAAATGGCTTCATGAGATAGGGGTGGGGTGTGTGGGGGTATTTTCCGTGAAGTAGAAGTGTCCCAAGGTGAAGATTTTCTATTAAAACTCTGAAAGCTGTGTTTTCAAGACATGACTTTCTTGACTACTCTTGGCCTCTTGACAATGTAACATTATCTTGGGATTCATTTCTGTCTTAACAGCCTTTGTGGAAGTCATTTATCTATATTTGTTACCTATCCATATGACCTACATTTATCAAGTGCAGAATTCCAAGAGCTCATGCAGACAATCTGAAGGGAGAAAGTCTTTTTTAATCTATTAATTTGTACCTATAGCTAACAAATGAACAATCTTTTTTTTAATAGTCCTGGATCAAAGTTTTTAATCAGTTTCAAAGGCTCAAATGCTGCAGTTGCTTCCTGGGACAAAATTCTGTCTTTCAGGTGTCCCCGTACACATAAGCCTGCAGGGCTGATGCCTTCTAATTCCTTCCTTCTGTACTGCAAAACATCCTGGTCTGCAGCCCCTTATTTTATTGTTAGGTGAAGAGTGTAATCAGACTACTCCTCTGATGTTGCTTTGGTGATGCCCTCTGATCCCATTGCCTAGTCACATATTGCTAACAGAGGTGTTATTGTGGCCATCTGACATGCTGGCCTAATCAATAACCAAGATGTGCAAAAAAAAGAAGGAGTTCTCTGGCGAGTCTCTGCAGCCTCCTGTGTGAGGAAACGTCTAATTATAGGCAACGCTACCCACACTGCCCTCTTCAAAACACTGGCCTGGGGCATGTGAGAAAAAATTATTCCATTTTCTAGCACAGATATGTCTCACCTTTATGGGCGTACACCAAAGAGGAATAGAAAATAAATAGCACATAATTCTGCATTTTTATAATAAGTTTGAAACTAAACACTAGGAAACCTTGTCAGCTCCTGCTAAGCTGATTCCAATTAAAGCTTCTGGCAGAGTTCCAGCTGGTTTACTACCTCAAATAGCACTGAACATAACAAGGTTTATGAAGCATTCAAAAGTCAAATACCCTATTAACATAAACATGTAGTGAAATCAACTCTTCTACAATTTTCAGCTTTCTTTCTTTCTTTCATTTACGTTGGACTAATCTAAGATGATGTCTGTTTTCTTTGTTGCATCTCCCTTTTTTCTGCTTGCTGGAATGCAAAACAAGATTTAGTGTTTGAAGAGTGCATGATTTGCCCTGAGAACTTACTCCCTTTGGCAATTTTATTGCAATGCTTTCTATTCCACTCTATTTCAATAGCAACATTCTGCTTTTAACTCCAAAATAGCAAGCGGTATATGTTTGCATATTTCTGTTCTGGACTATTTGGGAAGCATTCTGCAAACCTAGGTGCTGATGTCTTTAAGGCATTAGGGAGGAGGTTTCTCTCACTTTAAGAAGAATTGTTTGTTTCAATTCATTTATAATCAACAGGCAATAAATAGAAAGAAAAAAAAAGTAGTGTAATACTCAAAACTATTTCCTGATACAGTTTTGTCATTGTTTAATATTAAAGTAAGACATTCCTATTTAAAATGAATTAAAATGAAGCATATACTTCCCTGCATCTTCAGTAGGGTAAATGTCTGTTTTGTTGAAAAATATTTAGTGCTTTTTGCCAGGATGCTGATTAAAGCTGTGGACAGAGGATAACAAATACACTGGAAATGAACCATGCTGAATTCCTTATAGATATATATTTTTTAAATAATTGTAGGCACATTGGACACACTTAAGATTTGGGGACAGGGTGCTGGGCCATCTTGTCTAGACTGTGCTCTTCCTAGAAAGGTTGGACTAGATGATCCCTGAGGTCCCTTCCAACCTGGGATTCTGTGATCTGAAAGTAGGAGAATGCACTAACAACATTGTAAGCAACACACCAAGTAAAACCATCTATAATTATATTGGCATTAAAGAACTTCTGAATAAGCAGAAATTGAAATATGCGATTAAGGTAGAGTCATTATAAATCTGATATTGGCCACTATCATACACTTTGTGAATACGGTTAGTTAAGATAAAGCTTTATGATGTTATTTGTTAAGTCTCACCTTTATATTCATTTTGTAGTCCAGCATCTGATAAGTCAGCTTCACAATCTGAACATACAGATTAGATTCTGTCAGTATATGATATTGCTGGCTGTTACTCCAGATCTGCAAGATTTCCAGTAACGTTTAACAAGTTTGTTGATCCAAAGCCCATGCAAGTTTACTGAATGGTGGTTTTCCACAAGCTCTGGATCAGATCCATAATGGATTAGATGTAAACAATTTTTCTTTTGTTTTAGTTGAAGTAAGCACTGTTAAACAAGGATAGTTCCCTAAAACAAAATAACACACACACCCCCCAGAACGTGTTTTTTTATGCAGAAATCAATCCATTACTCTGAAGCCAGATAAACCATGTTCTCTCTTACTTTCCACATATATATTTTAAGAAATATGTATTTTAGGAATTTCTGATCCACTTGTCATGTAATCTTGTGTTCTTAGTGTCATCTTCTACCACAGTCGTTAACAAGCTGAAATCTAAATGAGTCCAGGAGAGCCTTCAAAGATTTTAAATTTCTGTTAGTTTGGAAATGATATTTTTGTGAGTTATGTGTGATCCTTCAATTTTCAAAATACAGTATTCTTTTAATATTCTTTTTCCACCCTGATGTTTTAGGAACAGCCTGGTTGCAAACAACAACTACAAAAAAGAACCATTTTTAAGTGGTCATTTTGGCTTTTAAGCCCATTCAAATACCTGAAGACAGAGGAAGGAAAGACTTGTAAATACTTGACAAAAATACCTAATGCTTAGTACCTCTTAATATTCTTTAGTACACTGACACACAAATATTAAGTTCTTTTGTATTGTATGACCTTGGAGAAAAAAAAATTAATTTTTTTTTTTTATTAAACAATATAATTCAGGTTTTAGCTTGCTAAGAGCTTTCTGAGTATTACCACTCATAATTCATTATGATCCTCTTTGGGACAGATAGGTGGGCTTTAAAAATCCTTATCTTTGAATTTTTAATCTCTTTTTAAGGTCTAATATTACTATAAAATGTGTTGGGGTAAACCTTTGTGTATTATTCTGAGAGAAATTTTGTAATTTAAAGTAAATATTATAATAAACTATTGCCACATTCAAAAGCAGTGATACCCTGACTTTTCTCTAACTATTGGAGTCATTTGTACTGAGATGATAGTTCACTGTGCCCGAGTTTCCCTGCTGCCTTCTCTTTCTTCCTTTTTCCTTGATGGCAGCCTTCAAGGTGATTTTTTTGCTAAGGTGATATTTAATGCAAAGCACTGTATTTAGTTTGCATTCAGGATCTAAGAAAGAAAAGCTAGTCAAATCCTATTGGGAATCTCTACAGTATAACTCCCATGCCATTCTATATAGGTTACTGCAAATCTACCCACCTTTCTTTTCTGAGACTACCATACAGTGTTTCACACAAAGAGCTTAATCACTAAAACACATCTTGTTATTTAGGAGCCTTGACTGTAGAAAGCATACATCAGTTAGGAGCGGTAAAATTTTAGCTAGAGTACTAAGTATATGACAAAACAAACCCAAATGTTGTGTTCCTTAAAATTTGTATTGAATTATCTTGTCCTTAAAATGTTACATAACAGCCTTTTGAGAATGTATTGACCCTTTCCAAAAGGGCAAGTTACTCTTTGCTTTGCACCCTCATTTTGGCCAGATTGCAAATTCGTTCTTAATTGGGTCTAAATTCACTAGTGTGCCATTTTAGATTTGTTCCATGCCTCTTGCACACTGCATTTATCACAGATTTTTATTCACATCTGCTCAGTTGTTCAGCCTACTAACCTAATGCTTGCCACATATCCAGACATCAGGATGCATTTGGAAAAAAAAAAAAAATAGAAAAAAAAAGATTAATTCAGAAGAGAGCAGCAGGACCTTTGATAATTCTGAGTTCTGTGTACGAGGGTTGATTAACCATGACTAGCTCCAAGTTATATGTCTGTTGTTTACAGAGTAACACAGGGAGAACAATATTCTCAACATTTTTTTTTAATGATCAAGATACATTGTTTTTTGAACACCCACTTTCTTGAAAGATTACTCCCAGGTTTTTGTTGGTATTATTGGGTTTATTTCTTAGTGAGACTACTGATAATGTAAGGTGTGTCATTTTAAGATTAATAGACACAGGATGCAAGAGGTACAACATTCAGAGCATGAAGAATCATTAACTAGCAACGATGTCTGAGGGATGTTCCTGCGTTTCAAATGCTTCATTGCTTCATTGAGTAGTGAACACAGCAACTCACTCTGAGGCAGATGTTATGCCCGCACACATTGCAAATGCAAACAATTATCTCCAAAGCGTGCAGAGGAAAATCAGACAAACTATGTAATATTCTAGAAGAAAAACAAACCAAAACTGATTTAGAACAGAAAACTTTATGTCAAAGGTGAACACCATACATGAACACTTGTAATTGATGTGGTCCATAGTAAAGTTGAAAACAGGGTATTCAACGTCAGATTCCGTATTTTGGCCAAGAAAAGATCTTGAATGATTTAGGGAGAATAGGAAGCTTTCTGTTGAATTTACAACCTAACTTTCAAATTACTGATGGTAGTGAGAACATAATTTCACATGACTGTTGGTCACCTTTGGAAACGTCCTGAACTAGTTGAGACAGGTATAGCCAAAGGTGGAATACTGGAGTAAATGGATTATTGATTTAGACTGGCATAGAAGTTCATAAGCTAGAGGCATCACAATGTATACTCCACAAGTACCTCAGAACCAGAAGTTCTCAAATATTTAATGTAATGAATCCTCAAATCTAATAAGGGGAATAAGTATATAGAGGAATAACACAAGGATATTTTTGGGGGTGGGGGGGAGTGAGACAGGAGTTTGGCTTTCTGCTGTCTGCCCAGCACCTAAAACTGTGTGGTCCTGTTCTGTTTGACTAGGATGCTAAGTGTTGTAGTAACGCAACCTCTGTAACTATTACTATCATTGGCAATAAAACAAAGAAATCAAGAGCTAAGTGGAAATCTAGTGTGTTTGCTGCAGTGCATCCTGCCTGTAAAAACATTTCCATCCAGGGTAGTATGCATATGTACTTCAAATTCTGTTCTGTGGTGCTCAAAGACGTCTTGTGTAGGTTGAACAGGAAGAAAAAAGATTGGTTTTAATATTAAGCTGTGTAATCAAGATGGACACTGTAACAAAGCTATTGTAGTTACAAGTGTAAGGGTTTAAATTTCATAGTAATATGACATCTCAGATGTTTGTACCATGTTATGATGTGTTGAATCTCAAAGGGAGGACACAGGAATCTTTTCACCTGCCAAGAGATTGCAGTGACTTCAGGGGGTAAGATGGTATCTTTTAATAAATTACACTGAGAATCAGTTAAGGAAAGAAATTAAGCAAATGGAAAAGCTCAGGGGCTGAAACTACAGTAACATTATCCTCTCATCCTATCCAGGAGAGGAGAAGGCATGCTTTGCTTCTGAAGCAGACTGAAGTTACCCCTGGATTTCAAGAGGATTCCCTGGTCTGCCTCCACAGCCCATCCCTGTTACCCTACAAAGACCATCCACTTTGGTCTTACTACAGACAGGGCAATTAGTTTCTGGGGAAAGAGACAGGAATGGAGGAGAAAAGGACAACTCATGAATCAGAAAACACAGCTTTGAAAGAATTCAGAGAAACAGAAGCCTTTCTCTGTTATTAAGGGAAAAGCCAACCCTGAAAACAATATTAAAAACAGAAGTGAAGGGGAAGATGTTCTGACCTCAGAGATCTGCTTTTCTCTCTAGACCTCTGATAAGCCTCCAATCGTTTTTCTAATACTGAATATATGTCAGGCATGTTAAAATAAGGAATTTCACAGGTTTGTAAAATCTTTGGTGCTGTCAATGGGTACAACTGAGTAGTAGGTTAGAAATACCTGGTCTCGGTACCTTCAGTCCCATGGGAATATATTGCATCATTTAATGCAAATTCAGACTTTGCATCTTTCCTGGTTCTGACCATCAAAGACATTTCCTGTAGCAGGTCCAAGCTCTCTGTGAGTCTCATGATGACACAGAAAAAATCTGGGATGTATGTCACAGCTCAGGATAAATGAACCTAGCATTTGTTTTAAGCCATATTTTTTTCACTTTGAGAATAGCTGTGGGAGATGAAACAGTCTTTGGTAGTACGTCATGATAAAAAAGGCCTTCAGACTTAGAGCAACTCCACAGCTCTGTCACAGCCTATATTCCCTCTAATGTTAAATAATGTTGGCATAGCCCTCCTTTGTACTTCTAGATATACCTCCCGCACGCTCCTTTTTTCCCAAGTTTACAAAGTAGGAATAGTCCATGATTATTTACTCCTGCCTAAACCAGATGCCAAATATTCACTCAGGAAAGGCTTCCCAGTCTGCTTCTTTCATTGCTGCTATATGTTGTCAGGACAGAGGCTAGGCTTAACCTCAGAAATGGTTGTTTACCTTGGCAATTGAACTTTGAACATGGTGTCTTAGATCAAGGCTCCCCAGAACACTGCAACACTGGTTCTCAGGTATCTGTTTGAGGTTGTTTAAATGTGTACCCTACAGTTATACTCTCTTTTCCTCAGGAAATCCTGGACCATTGAACTTCAGTATTCACCTCAGCCTGAAATGTCCAGAACCCTAGTTAAAATTCCTTCCACTTCTCTGGGTCTTAGCCTATTATTATGATTTTACTGCCAAGTAGGCCACACTAAAATAAATAAAAAAAAATATGTTTATTTATTTATAAAATCCTAGGTGGACCACACAGTTGAAAAATACATACAGACATAAATAATAGAAAAGAAAGAAAATCACATTTAGTCTAAGCTACAACTCTGTCTTCCCTTCTTCTCAACCAACTGGCAGGTATAGATGCTTATCGGAGCTAAATAGTTAAAACCCTTTCAATGCTGTATATATTGTTGGTCTGCCTTCCCTGAAAATATAGGTATAACACCTGTGATACTTCTTTCCTTTTGGGGGCCTCTTAGAGACTCTGTCATATTCCTCAGCCCTCACCTTACAAATAGTATTGATCCAGATCTTATTCAGGAAGCATTTCTTATTTTCCTTCTCTTAGGTGGTTCACTGCCTTCTCCGTTTTAAAAGTGTTAGTGTCCTTTTGGCAGAGGAAGTATTATCTCCTGTACTTGACTTGACAAATCATTGGTCTACTGAGTGATAAAATATCTCCTCAGATCTGGGGAGCAACATGCCAATTTCAGTATTGAACCTTTTGACACAATGAATCATATTTTTCTTACTCACACATTGCAGAAATGTATTCATAAATAGCCACTCATTTATCAGGAGACTTTCAATTTTTTTAATAATATATGTGTCAGTTTAATTCATTAATAAATAAAGATTCAGTGACTGGCAGTGAAACACCATGTGTGATTACCAGTTCAGAGCACAGATACAACTCTGAATGGACCCTCATCCAAATTCTTTACGAGTCATAAATGCTGTTAGCTATTCTGGGTGATCCAATTGTGCTGTGTGTTTAGGATTTTTTTCCCTTTGAAAACACTTGTAAAAGCCACACTCTCATTGCAATAGAATAGATTTGCAATTCTCAAAATCTGTTGTAAAATAAAGTTATTATTTAAGATTACCTTAATGCTTGCTGGCAAGCACTTGCAACACAAAAAATGGTTGCTGTTTAGCATTAGCTAGATGCTAATACCAGACAGGTCATTGGGGTCTGTAAAAGCTCAGGCTTGCATTCATCAATCAGAATCACTCTTTTGTGTAGGTTAAAGCATTGGTGCTCAATATTAAGTAATAGTAAGATTTGACACCATTTTACATGCCTTGAAAACCAAAGATTAAAAATTTCAGTACAGCGGTATCTTTTTAGGGGGTAGCACTGCTGTCCTGTGAATTTCTTTGCAGCAGCATCATTCATCTTTTGATAGGCTTAAGTCATGTTTTGCAATATTTCAATGTCAAAGTATTGCGTATGACCTCAGTGTCATTGTCTCAGTTGCATTTACAATTACAAAACAGCACTGTAAAGGAAATATGTGGCATGTGGAGGTTCCACATCAACCTGGCTATTTATTGTCAATACCTAATCATGTGTAATACCACATATAACATCTTTGACTGGCTTCTAAAATAAAAATATGGAAAGCACATCTAGGTGACTCATAACTGGCTAAAGAGTTATATGTGAACTTTTGCATCGCTATTTCCAGAAGCAGCAGCAGCAGCAGAACAGGGCAGTCTTACTTTTCAGCTGTGGGGAACTCAGATGAGGCCAAAACTTTGATGGCAGCCCCCTTCACATAAAGCATGCTTACCATCTTCTCCTCTTCTCTGCACACCTCTGCAGGAACAGCATGTATTGCTCACAAATGGGATTTGAGGAAAACATCCTACCAAGTTAACGCATAGAAGGCATTTGTAATTGTCCATTTTATGTCTTTTTCAAGAGGGTTTAGGTGGCTTTTGCATGCTTCTGAGGGTGAGGGAGAGGGGATGTGTAACTAAGCAAGCATGAAGGAGAGAATGACACACACACACGCGCACATGATGTTTTGGTCAAATCCACAGGAGTAACAAACACTTCTGGAGTTCATCCTCTAATCACCCCAGAGACAAAGCTATCTGGTGTGAGCTACTGCCTAACCAAGACATTCAGGAACTGTTGCAAAAAGAACAAAATATCTCAAACAAACTGTTGGTTTTGATCTTTCCATTCGATTGAAATGGTAGTTCTATTGATTCCAGATTTGCTTTGGTAAGAGTGATAGAAAAGTCAGGTTACTGAGTTTAATTTGTTCACTTTTCTCTGGAAAACTGATCTGAAATCATGCAAAGGGAAAAAAAATTAATCTACCCCACAAAATCAGGTACCTGTAAAAGCAATTAGATAATTATTATTGTATTTCATACTGCTTTTCACTATAGATAACAAACACCAAATGTTACAAAAATAACTTTGAGATTAGCAATACATGTGTAATTTTATAATTTGAATGTCTTGCTTGGGTAAGAACTCATCTAAATATTTCTATCATTTCTTTTGTAAAACTATAACCAATAACATCTAGCCCGGAACATATGTACCTGAGGATAATATTGATAACAAAAAATTTCTATTTACTTTAACCCTCCAGGTAAAATTTCACAAATTATATTAGCAGAAAAAAGATTCATACTTTTTGAAACCTATTTTCTTTTGAATATTTTTCTGCATAACTGAGTACATGAAGGACAACAGTGATAAATAAGGTGAAATAAATGAGTCCTTAGAGGTCCTATCATGTCATGAAGATGACAGCAAGTAACAGTCAAAATCTGCAGTGTTGATATAAGACATTGTCTTTGACTGTAGGAGTTTGTCCCCCCAGAAAAACTGAGACTTTAAGTTTCATCCTAACATTGTGGCATGTATTAATATATCCCTTCTAGTTTATTGTATACACACTACAGTAATAGCAGCATCTCAGCGTGTGCCGGCAAGCAGGGGTATTGAAGTCACTGGTGTAAAGCAGAATTTAGGCCTCAGCATGGTCACCGCTGTGGATATCATTTGGCTTCAATATATAGACAAGTATCTTCTGTTTGAGAGGTTCAAGTTTGCCCTTCATAAGAGAGAATGTAGAGTTGTAAATGTCCTGCTTTAAGTAAGGAATCTCCTGTGCAGTTGAATGGGAATGCTGGAAACAGGTTTGACTGAGAAATACTAGAAATCTTTCTGTATTTTGGATATTGTCTTTTGTTCAGATATGTACTTCTGTGTTTGTACTAAGTTGTTTGCCTGTTGTCTCTCAATCCGTGTGGGGGGGAAGCTTAAATGTAGGGGGGGAAGCTTAAATGCAAATTAATTAGTAAATCAGAGGTAACTGCAGTCCTGCATCTAACATGTAAATGTCAATTTTTCATGCATATTATATTATGAAAATGAATTCCTTGGATTATTGTGTTATGATGCAATTTGCCCTATGTATCGATTTTACCTTAAAACATTAAGAAGTCATTCAAATGCAAGACAGAACCCTAAGGTCTCAGTAGGAATAATTTATTAAGAGTTCATCTTTGCAGAATTGTAAGATGTGCTTTTTCAGGCAGCAGTAAAACCACAACTGTCATGTAAATACATGCTTCAGGAAAATTTGAAGGCTAGTTTTGCTATCAGTCGAGGGACTTATAAGTCTCAAGTAGCCTATGTAAAGGTCAATTAGTATAGGAAACAGGATTAATAAAGATCTGAACCATAAGAAACTTAGGAACTGAGCTGGGGAAATGTATGCTAAATGTGTTGTCCACAGCCCAGTTCAAAAATATGCTTATTCATAATACAGAAGTTGACCGATGCCTGAATACCACCTGAGCAAAACACCTCTACCTTCTGAAAAAGAACATAATTCTGTTTCCTTGGTGTATTTCTTCATTTATAGGCTGTCTGAATTGAAAAGACAGATGTTTTATTCTGGGAATTGACTGCAAGGGTGATTGCTTTCAGGTGAAGCACTTAATAAATTAAAATTTAGGGAGCAAGATAACCTTACTTAGGGAGAAGAGCTGAAATAAGTAAATGTGAAAAGAAAAAAAAAGCCTGGTGGTTTGTGTTACATTTCTCTGCCTAATTAGATAATTAGAAGGTGGGGACCAGAAGGCCTAATATTGATTAGTTTTCTGAAAATATATTTGCTGAGAACAAGGACGCAAATAAGAACTGAAAGCATTTTGGTGTGCAATCTATAATGGTCGCCTTTAAGAGCTTAATGGTTGCTTTAGATAACAAAACAATGTTGTCTCTGAATGTGCATTGCTCTTTAGAGATTAGTGCAAATACAGAATTTACATTATCTAGGTATCCACTCAAAATGAAAAGTTTTTGAGGGTGGTCCTTGGTGGAACAGCAGCAGACAGGAGATGTTATTTTTTCTTAAACATAAGCAGTATCTATGATACAGAATATTAAAAACTGACTCTCGCGTGACTCATTGAGCCAAGTGTCATATACTGAAGTCAAATAAGAAAAGGGTAAATCCTTTCACAGTCTTGGTTATTCAGATAAGCTTTACACCCATGTTCCTTCCTGGGGTTATTTTTTAGAGCAATCATTTAGAGTCATCTCTATAGGTGTTTTAGACCCTATAAACATTTAGAAGTTAAGTAAATCCTCATTTCAGAACACAAAATCATCACTTGCCATGAGCAAGAACAAATTCACCACTGAGAAGAACTGGTGCTTCAATATGCATAAAGTGAGGATGCTGTGACTCTTCTGAAGTTTCTCCTGAACTAGAAGAAATTTTAGGAGAGCTGAACTGTAAATTTGAGCAATTAAAATATCTGTATGCATTCATTAGCCTTCAACAGGTACACCATGGTACAGTCATACAGCCCAAGTTGTGCTTCAAAGGATGTTATGCTGGGTACTGTAACAAAGAATGCAACACCTGAGCATTAGGATATAGACTTATCACCAATACGCCAGGGGATGAAAGTGGGGGGAAAAAAAGAGAGCTTTTAGTAAACTCGTAAGAAAAAAATAAAAGCTTTCTTCATGCAATTTTCTCATTTTCCACCATCCTGTTTCTCAAAATCAGTGGAATTTACAGTTACCTTCTCTGGATACAGTTGCTCATTTTTCTGATTTTTTTCCCGCCAGTACTCTAAAAAGACATATAAGCCCCATAAAATCATATTTTTACTGAAGTAGGAAGATTTTTTTTTGTTTGTTTAGTTTAATAACTGTTTAGTATGCTTAAGCATTCCTCTAACAATTAAATTCCATAATAATGAGATTTGTAAAAGACTATATATAATTGTGTAGCCTTCTTTTTTGTTGAGCTACCTTGGAACTACCAGATGGGACAGACTGGGAGCCAAGATTTGAGTGCAACAAAAATAAAGGTGACAAAACTACCCACGCTTTCTTTAGTTAGAAGTAAGTCTAAGAAAAATGCCTATAAGGAAAAAGGCTACTCTGGTACTCAGAGCATATTTCCTGTCCTCTTTTTATCCCTGTTGCAGATAGTAGCTATTCAGATATTAACTTCCTGCATCTTGAAAAACAGTATTAATATTACAGAACTGAAATTGGAATAGCAGTCTTCAAGTATTTGTCCACCTTAAGCTCAGCTTTAATAAACCCACAGGGACTTTTTACTTGAAGGATGTTAAAACAAAGCTTTCTGCTTCACCTTTAACTTCCATCAAACTATAGATCTCTGGACAGATTAAAAAGTAGGAAGCTTTGCCAAAATGAATCATCTTTCTGTTCAACTCCTTTGCTTTGAAGGCATACATACCATAACTAGATACAATGAAATAAATCTCTCCTTAAAACACCTTAGCTACTTTTGCAAATTTCTATTGCCTAAAACCCCTATTTGTTACTGCTAGTGTATCCATTAAAGGCATCACTGGCTATAGGTAGGTCTACCAATAAAATTTTGTCATAAAACACTGAGATTTTATGAAAGAACAGCATGAGAGAATCAGAATTTCAGTTCCTTTCACAAATGACAGCTCTCCTCAAGTTATTTGTGTGATATAATAGCTCAGGAAAGTTTTTTTCCCTCTAAGTTACAGTAATACAATCATTTTTTTTCTTAAAATGTATCAACATAATATTACATTTTCCTACCAAATTCCTCCATTCTGACCCCCTCCCCCCCTCAAATTCTCTTGTTATACTAAGTGAAAACTAAGGGGGTTTTTTTCAGGATAGGTGACAAACCATTATTGACTATCAAGAGAAACAATCTGATCAATAACTTTGCCTCCTCTTGGATTAATTACATGAATAGTTCCCATGGTCTTACAGAAACTCCACCCTAGAAATGCAACAGCCCAATAGGTGAAGGGAAGAACGGAACAACCTATAGCCTATAATCATAGGTTAATTAAGCTTACAAGGGGCATCTGGAGGTTGTCTGGTCCAATTCCCCACTCAAAGTGCAGACAAATTTGCAATGAGATACATATTTTTAAAGTTTGATTGAACGTCTAAAGTTATAAGAAATGCACCTTTTTTAATAGACAAAATAGACTGCATTCCATAGTTTTCTCCAGAACTAATACAGCCTTGTTCTGCCACCTTTCACTGATCACTACTAGAAGCTTTCCATAATATTGGCTGGTGACAATATGGATTTACCTATGTTAATATGATGAATTTAAAAGGATGGTTTCTTGAGTGTTTTTGCTCCATGCTTTATATTACTTTCCCTCAAAAAAGGAAAGCTCCTTTGATTTCAACTTCAAAATTTCATTGTCTTTCCACTTCAGTACACTTCCGATATCAGTCTTAAGAATTATTCAACACTTGTTGCCCACAAACCACTCTCCATTAAACAACTTATATCAAAATTCAATTAAAATGAGGACAATACTGAAACTGTTTCACTGGAGACTTAATCAGTTTTGTGTGTACAAGTGGGATCACACAGAATAGCTAATAACATTTATGACACTTATACAAGATGTGGATCATGTTCCTTTTATCAAGTTGAATAAAAAATTACTTAGGATGCTTTGAATCTCAGATACAAATACTTTCTGTAAATGACTAGCAATGTTTTGTTGATGACCTATTACTCGGCTACCTCTTAAAAATTAATTAAAATCTATTCATGAATAATTTTAAATATATCAAGGAAAATTAAAATAATGCACAAATCATATATAACATGTTTCTTTTTTCCTTAGAGCCGGTCAAGAAAACATTCCCATAATTTCAAGTAAATGGTAGTCTTTGAACGAATGGATATAAGAAAACATATTAATCTTAACTCCCATAAAATTCTTTAAAAATTTCTTTCTTTCATCCCAGGTTGTAACCGTGTGCAAAATTCAACTACTCCAATGTGATAAATTTAAATATTTCTGAATGACATAATCAATTTAAACTACTCAAAGTGTGCTTATAAAACTTGTGAATGGCATCAAGTCTGAAGTAGCTGTATTTTGGATGACAGAGTCAGAATCTGAAATGAGGCTTCATGAATGAAAGAACGGTCTGGC
Organism: Phalacrocorax carbo; assembly: GCF_963921805.1. Lineage (NCBI taxonomy): Eukaryota > Metazoa > Chordata > Aves > Suliformes > Phalacrocoracidae > Phalacrocorax > Phalacrocorax carbo. The sequence continues at coordinate 59,291,539 of NC_087514.1, read as the reverse complement.
GCCTGGTGGAATTTGATGAAATTGGTAATATGCAAACCGATAGAGGGGCAGTCAAATCAATGTAAAAAGACTGCAGACCTACCCCTAGCTGTAGGGTAGATCCCAGAATGAATAAGGATCAGCCATGTGACCCTGTTGCAAACCAAAAAAAGGCAAACATTTTTCCCAGATGTGTCATATAAGCCAGACTGCCCAGGAAAAGAAATTAGACGTAACTTTTCATGTGTATATAATTTTATATATATATATATATATATATTTATATATATATAGTTAGTTTGTATCAATATCAGGGCCTCAGCTTGAGAATTCCATCCAATATTAGGCTTTTATGAAAGCTATAGATAAATCAGAGTTCTGGCAGAGGAGAAGCACAAATGACATGAGTCTAGAAAAACAAGGAAAGTCTGACACTATTGGAAAAAAAGACTCCCAGTATAATTCTTTAGATGTTTAGAAGTTTGTGTAAAAAAAATTATTGGAAAAAAATTCCAACCTTTGGGATAGCTAAGCATTGTGATACATTACCTAAGGAGGCAACAGAGTCTTCCTGCTCAAGAGTTAAGAGCAAATTAGTTAAATCACTGGTCAAGTACACTTGTTCCTATATATGGGCAGAGATGGACTAAATGCCCTCTTTTAATCTTTAAAAAGAAATTGTTGCAAACACCCTGTCTCCTATCAGCCTACAATACTCCCACAACTCCCCTGGGGCAGATTTCTGTGATACTTACAGTTGGAGATGAGAGGTCACGTTATAGACAGCAGCCTTCCTGCATGTCTCTTCAGTTTTCTTACTCTTCAGTAACCATAGGGTTCTGCAACATGTAAGATCTTCCAGGGTCTCTCTGGGCTGTCAGGATTTGCATCCCCCTTCTTGTGTCATATTGTATGACTGAATTTGGCTTTAACAAAATTCTAAGTAATTTACCATGTCTGTCTCACAGTTGATCTTCAGTATATAATTCTGCAGATTCTCATTAAGATGATTTGTCATTCTCCTAACTACTTCTTTGAAAGTTATTTTTTTTAAGGTTTCATTAGAGGCTACTAATGCAAGACACTGGGATCATTTTAAGTTCACAGCCTTCCTATGAAAAGGAGACTCAATTAAACCTTGTTCTCTATATGTTAAATTGGAACATCTTGAATCCCCTAATCAATTATTCAAATTATAACCTCATGTCCTCTATTGCTTCTCTTTACTTCTATTTAGTTGTTTTTCTTACCCTATTGTTTCATTCTTTTACTAAGCACTGTGTGACATTTACCTCACATTTGTTCACAAAGTGCTTAAAGTTCATTATTGACTTTGCATAATCAGTGTATGCTAATTATCTTTGCTTCTGTTTCTGTCATTATCGCATTTTAAATTACATAAACAAGAGCTCAACATATACAAGCTAAGGCTTTAGGAAAATACATCATCTTGAAAAAAAAAAAACTGGTCTTCTAAATGTATGCTGTTGCCTTGAAGAAAAGGGAACAGGCTGGAGCATTTGTTAAAGACAACATTTTTCTTTCAGATCTACATGGCTGAGCTTAAGTCCATTACCCTGCTCACCTTATGTGCACAGATCTCTGAGCATGAAAGATATACAGAACAGACTATCAAAGGTGAGATCTGCTTGGTAGGATCTGAAAGAAGAATATTGCTTTAAAGTGACTGTCCAAAGCTTCAACATCTGAATGTAAAATAAAGCTCCATTTTAAGTAAGCTAGGAAAACATTTCCCACTTTTGGCTTAGCAGAATCAATCACTGACGCATTCTTCAGTCTTGTGAACACGTGGCAAATTCTTCAATACTCCTAACGAGCATATAGGTCTTTTTCTTTTCCTGCACTCAAGTTGTGCCACCCAAAGCTAAATGACCCAGTTGCAAAGTTTTTGGTTTCTATCAGTACTAATTCTTAATTTTAGACTAAACAAATGAGACAAAGGCCAACAATAACTAAGTGCTGTTTGCAATTATTACCATGTCTCCCCAGATATAGATGGTAGATTCATCATACAGAATCAGCACAGCAACTTAAAGTCTCAAGTGTACAATTCAAAAGTCCTGTAGCTGCTGTAACACCACCATTCAACCTTTTCTGAAACTGCAGCATGCCTTTACCCCTTTTCCACTCATATACAAAAGAAAAACCTAAAGAGATGTGATTTGCATGCACATATACTGAGGGAGAGCAGCTGTAGGCAGAAAAGACTGACCATTCGTGGTGCTGTGACAGGCCTCTGCAGAGCTGACTGAAGAGCTGAAGGGTCAGAACACAGACTGCAAAGCAAAGACCCTGTAAATTGGTATGTTTTGACTGGGGACATTTAAGTGCAGAAATGACCAGAGGATGATGATGCACGTGGCAATTGGTTAGGAATGGTGAAATGCATTTGTTTGCTGAGAGAGGGTTTTGGATTATTTTTATGATGGGGAAATAAAAGAGTTGTATGGCTTGCATATGTCCAATAACATAAAGGAAGATCTTTAAAAGAACAGTTTTCCCACAGAAACACCGGTATCTGCAATTCCTGTTTTAATACCTCTTCCCCCTTTCTTCACCGAGAAATTAAATGCAAAAAGATCCCATTTGGATATAAAAAGTAAGATACCTAAATAAAACATCCTAGGTTTCAAAAATACTGAGACCCTGGCAGGTCTTTTCATTAACTTTGATAGACCTTCCAGCTGTTTATTGCCTTACAAATAGGCCAAACAGCAACTAGTTCTGTATTTAGATTTGTAACCTTAGACGGCATTGCTTAAGTACGTGATATGCGCTTTTTACTTTGGTGAAGTAAGGAAATGGAAATTCATAGTACTGTCATAATATGGTGATTTTAAGATTCTCAGGCTTTGGTCTGTAAACTAAAAAGGCTCCTTTTTTCCCTTCTCCTTTGAAAAATAGTGAAAAATAGGAAAAGACATTTTAACAGTGTCATCAACCCTAAAATACACACATTCACGTTCCCAGTACTACTTACAGATACCACTAAAATGCATTTCTAAAGCAGAGTGTGACAGCAAATGGGGACATTGCAGAAGTAATAAGGCTGATGAATGCTGACCCCAGGAGAAAGCTTAATGCTAATGAAAAGCAGTTAAGAATCTTCATTAGTTACATGGGGAAAGGGAAAGCTATTTGGGTCTGATTTTGCTTTACAAAATATTATTGACAGAGCTAATTGTAAACTCTGACTTCTGGGGAGTGGTTTCCAACAAAAAAATGAAGATCCATATTTCCAAGGACTGTAGAGATATCAAGCTTGAAAAACTAACCTAATGCCTTCCAAAAAACTGCAACAAGTGAGCAAGTCTCATCAGATAGAACCCAGTGTTACCGACATCCTGGCCATACTGCTGTTGCCACCCTATCCTAGAAGGATGGATGTGGTAGCAGTAAGAAGCAAGAATGCATTCCACAAAATAGAATGTGATTATCATATGCAGGTCTCAAAATTAACTGCTTTTTCATGTCAATTTTAATTGTCAAAATCTTCCAACAGCACCTTTGAGGTTATTATTTTAAACCAACATGATAAAAAGCACAGCTTTATGTTCTTATCTTTTAAGATTTTGACACATTCTTTATGTGTCAAAGTACCTAATTCTGATATTGAAGTTGGCTTGCATAAAATATTCTCATCTATATGAAGTGTGAAGTATAAGCAAAGAGACAGGACTACCTATCTATTACAAATTGTATTGTGTTTGTGTGTAATTCAACCTAATTTATAAATTCCCTTGTCATGGAAGCATATCAAGGCACTTTACACGCTGAAAGATATTATATATCAGCTCAGTAAAAAAACATCTTTTAAAAGAGTCTTTAATCTTACTTTAAAACATTTAGCTAGGGAATGAAATAAATGGCTTGTAATATAGGCAGACCCAGAAGTCTTGCATATATTTACCTTTTCAATACACAATTCTTAATAATGGTGAATGCAGTAGAGTAACTTCAGTATCACAGTATCTGTTCAAGGCCTCTGCTGAATATCATTAATTAGTCCCTCTTTCCTTTCGATTGATCTTACATTCATTTTTTTGCTACATAAGGTCACAAGACTGACAATCCAGAGCAGGCTAAAGCCCTTTTAGTTCTTCACAGAGTAAATCCCAAGTCTGTGAGCATCATTCTCTGCATCCTCCAAACTCCATCAACCCTATTCAGAAGGAGCAACCTAATATGCAAAATGTGTTCAAGATGCATTCAGTCATTAGTCCTTGCTGGGCTACCAATCAGTATGCCTGTTGTGCCACTTGTTCTTTTGAGGCTTTTTAACTGGGATTCAAACAGTCCACACAGATAAAACCTTGGCTCAAGTGAAATTCATCTTTTTTACCTGAGTGTTCATGCTCCTATTTCACTGAGTGAGTCTTATTATTGATATTCTGCTTTCTACAATGTGTGTTGACTTGTCAATGTAGCATAAAAATTCCCAGACCAGTTTGGAGGTGAGCATACTCCAGCCACAATTCTCCACCTGCACCAGTTCTGTCAGCAATGTTCCACTGCACTTCACTGTAAAGAAAAGTAGCTGACATTCTGTCCCACACTGCCATGGCTAAAACCTGGGTATGTGAACAAGTCCATCTAAGGTGATCTGAAGTATCACTGCACCATACTGTGGTCTGCCAGGTTTATAAGCCCACAGTCTTGACTGCCATCCACCCACACATCTTTGCCTTTCTCCTATTGAGAAGTAAATAGTAAAACAGGCTGTTATGAACTGTCCATCAAAATCACTAAAAAAAAACTTGGTTCCGTATGTTCCATTTCTCTTTTAGCTGAGACATTATTGCAAGGACCTAAAAGCGAGAGTAGTGAAAGAAATTCTATATTAAGACAAAGAGCTAAGTTATTCTAAAAAGACCTGAACTCATGCTTCTGAAAGGCTGTAGCAACCAGGCACTGGACAAGTGTCCGGGTACTTGTGCAAGCTCCTAATGCCCTTGAAGGGGATTTATAGCCACTGAGAAGTGACAGATCACAGGAGTAACTCTGTCCATGAGAGTAACTCTAGCCATATAACACATTACAGCACCAGTTTCTTCCCTCTAGCTAGAAGAGCAGGGATCTTACACAGCACAGAGCACTGGTATGGAGATGTTAGGCTGGCCCCAGATATCGTCTGTAGAATGACTACCTCATGAGTGCAGTGCTGTACGCAGTCTGTGTCCCATCACTGAAGCACCTGCACCCTTTCTAGCTTTATAGCCATATTTTTAACACCAGCTCTTATACCTCTACATGGCACCGATCCATGCAGATTAGACACAGTAAAAAGCTGGTATTAGGCCTGTTTCTGTGGCTCTGTGCCACTCTTATATGTCACCTTTTGGTGGTAAATTTCAGGGATGCAGCAACACTTGCAGGGTCACTTTTACAGGAGAGGAATGAGTATCCTGAATCCAGAGGTGATGGACGTTTCAAACTGTATAGCAGTGCTCAAACATTTTTCTCCTCTGCCCACACAGCCAAAACTTTATCAGACTGTTTTCTTTTTTTCTTATGCAAATCCCATCATTTCAGGATCAAACCATTCTAATAACATGTGAAAACAAGATATGAACAACTCCTTCCTGACAGCGTAGGGAGAAAGAAAAGTAAATACCAGTTACCTGTCTTAGGCACTGTCACCCTTTAGCAGCTTTGTTCCCACCACAGCAGAGTTGAGTGAACCACTTTTAAGAATTTATTTTATTTTAAATTTATTTCCTGAGTCTATGTCTTACATTTTCCTCCACTGATTTTGCATGGCTTTTTATTCTTATCTCTATTTTTTCAACCTGCCACAACTCCTTCATACTTACCACTTTTGTTTCTCTTGTTTCATCTCTTTCTGCATTTCCTCACATTTTGTAGGTCTTGTTGTTGTCGTTGTCTGTAGAGTTGCTGATGCTTGACTTTTCCCTTAATTTGAGATGAACAGAGGAAAATGAATTATGTTCGATGTTGAACATACGCACACAATAAACACCCGACTTTTAAAAGATGTCATGGAAGCATCTGCTATGCTATATTTTTATGACTGGTATAAAACAGAAATAATTGGTATTTACTTTTATTTTCATCTTCAGATGTCATTTCTGCCCACCCCTTCTATACCCACTTAAAAATGTATCACTACATTAAAGTTAAATCCACACAAAAGAAAAGTCAATTTAAAAGCATTTTTGAAGTTCTGAAATTAAAACATTCCCAGAGTAAAAATAATCTTAACTACTGCAAAGTTTTATGCCCTCTCTTGCACTCTACACTCATTACTGACTACAGCTTAAAATCTATGCTCATTAAGGCTTTTACTACCTGTTGGCATTTGTGTCTCACTACTTAAACTGAACTGACATACCTAATAAAACAGGCATTGAAAACTCAGTAAAAGGTTTTTTGGCACCCCAGGAAGCGAGTGGGATCATTACAAAATTAAAATACATAGAAGGCAACTCTGAGTCAGCAAGGCAGCTACAGTACTTGGTAACTGTCACTTGATTACTCTTGAAAGCTGATAAAAATCAGAAATGGTGATTGCCCACCACAGGCATAAGATATCCTTGCTGCTTTAGAAACATAATCACTGTGTTGCAGGAGGTCTAATCAACAGCTACCTATAATCTCTGTGATAGCTGTAAAAATGTGTTAATGAAATATTCATGCAGGTAACTGTCATAGGCATAAAACATCATAACCTACTACTTTTTACTAATGAATACTTTATTGGGCCATCCTGTTCCAACTTACTTTTCTACAAAAACAATGTAGGTTCAGCCTGCTGGTTCTTCCTAGACACTGTGAGCAAAATCTCACTAAAAATGTCAGTCTTGAACTGAACTGAAGAAGCAAGGATGAGATGTTGGAGCATATTCCTGGAGAAGATGGCACGATTTAGTGCCCTGAATACAACTCCACATTTTAGAGATAGTTCTTCTTGTGTAAAATGTATTGGCAAAGTTTTCATTTGGGTAAGGCAAGAGATTGCATATACGTGGATCATTCTTGCTCCTACTTTCATGGCTCAGGAAAACATCAAAGAGGGAGGATTTTGTTTAGCAAAGGCATTAGGTTCACATGACAACTACCTCTCAGTCTTGGAAGGTGGTTTAATCTCTCTGCATCTAACTTCAGGATAATCAAGGAGACAATACTTCCTTTCTGCTCTGCTTACAGACAGGGTAAACATTAAAATAGACCCATCAGTATGTGGCTGTGAATTAACCAGGAAATGTCACACTAATAATAAATTGTTTAAAATAATTTGTGCAAAAATGATGTTCCAAAGTTTGCAATGCACATTACAAGATCTGTGAAACATATACATAAAATTAACCAACATGGTAGTGTCTATTTATGAGACTTTGGAACAGCTGGCAGACAGCAGACAAAAAATATGAAAACATCCAGGTTTTTATTAAGACTCAAGAATCCCATCCATCTCAAGACCATGGAAGGTGCCTAAAAGACTGGAAAATCTTGGAAAGTTAGGCAGTTATTTGAGAAATAAAGCCCATAATCAGTTTAATTAGGATAGAGATCATTTTGTGTAGAACAATCAAAAACTTTGCTTACACAGCATTGCATATGAACTTTTATGCCATTTCCTGTGATTAGAACATTAAACTTTTTATCTTTAAAGCCCGAAGTGATCACTTCCTTGACAGAAAGGATTTAATTTTCAACTCCTTTTTGAATGTCGTTTGACAATTCAATACTATTAAAACTTCCAGTGTATTAAATGAAGTAACGTAGAAAATATTTTTAAAGGCAAGGATTCTTCTGGATAAAATGTCCAATGATGATCTCAGATATAATTTCAAATATACGTCTTGACTCACAATTTAGCCACCCACAGTTCTACTGTCATTTCAATAGCTTTACCAGAATAATAGCAAAAGATTCGTCTCTTACCTGAAAGAAAATCTAAGCTCCCCTTAGAGCACCTTAAAATATAAAATACCAAACTTAGCTGAGAAGAACTAAAAGGGAGATCTAAGACATAAATTCAGTTGCTCCAAGCAAAATTTGCAGCCTTGCTCAAAAAACCCTGCTCAGCTACTCCCTGCTCTGGAGAAACCTACATGTGATAGATATTTACCATTAGTTACCAGGCTACCTAGAGCTACCTAGAGTTGTGCCCAGGAGTGTTTCAAATCACTGCAACCATAAATCATGGGCTCCCAGTCCAAGAGGGGCCCTGCAGTCTGAATGCGGTAGATCTCTGCTAACCACATCAGAGCTGATACAAATGCACCACACGGGAGCTCCAAAGAGCCAGACTTGTTAAACATATGCAGAGCAGCTTAAGATAAAGCTGAGATCACGATCAAGACCTAACTCTACATCACGGTCACAGTCAGAGCAGGCTCATTGCAGCAATGAAATAAAGCTGCTCCAGAGATACATGCAGGGTGCCCAGGCACCTCCGACACCCCTTTGACTCTGCCACACTTCAGCTGTAGCTGTGTTGGGTAACTCAGAACAAGTCTCACACTGCATATTTCAGGATTCACAGATGAAGTAGCAATGTACTCCTTTTCTGCTTGGGGATCTGCCTGACGTGATAAACCTGCTCTGAAAATATTTACCAGAGTTTATCAGAGTGAGCATCACATACAACACAGAAAACAGGCACAGGTGGCACTTCAGCTCTTCCCCGTAAGCTAGTGTTTAGTGCCATAGTGCAGGATAGGTAGATAAAATTTTCCTTTTTTTTTTCAAAACCAGCTGTCTTCCCTCCCTGGTGAATTCCTAAAAACTGGCTATACATGTTTAGGTTTGTTGATGTTGTTCCATCAATTGCTTACCTTTCACTTCCAGAGAACTCTGAATTATTAGTGTGCCAGAGCATAACTCCAGCAGGAGAAGCAGGTCGTATCCACATGCAAAATAGCTGCCAGAATGAAAGTTGTACCCTTCCCAAGGATTTGTGGGTTTAACTGTCCTCAGGCAGAGAGGATAATGAGTCTCAATTTTCTACACCCTATTTGAGTAATGTAAATAATTGGTACATTAGCTAATAAAAGGGCCTTCCACTGTACTAATTACCTCTTAAAACTTTGGGCACCTATGCCATCCATTGAGAAAAAATATATGAAGTTGAAAAGTGTGTTCCAGACTTTAAATCCCAAAAGGTGTAACTCAGAAGATCCCTGATGGCCTGCCAATAGCTTTAGCTTATATTCTGCAAGCCCTTTTCTCACGAGACATGTATTAACGCGCAAAGCTGCAGCATCCAAGGGTACGGAAAACACCAGGTTTCTCTGTTGGTGTCCTGCAACAAATACAGCTAAACTCAGATGCTCATGCACTTACCTCTGTTCAAAAGCAGCCATATGTCCTGTCTCTAGTAGTCAATCCTGATTTGTATGTGCGTCAGGAACTAGTTAGGGTAAATTAAAAAAAGCTCTCTGACCAATTTCCTGTTGTTTTATATCCTTAATCTTTGAAAACATTAATCTGGAGTCAGATTTCTCAGTGCTCTCCAGAAAGAATCTGAATATTAGTCCACTGGTAAAAAGATAATATAAATAAAATAATCACCTCATTTATGCTTTCAGCAGAGCACCATGCAAGCATTAGCTAATTATCATTAATTAAAAAATTATCTGCAAGCGTCTTTTCTAGATGTGTGAGAACCAGAAAACAGTCATTTGATTTTATAATGATGAAATTATAAAAATATTTTCAAAGAATAAATGAAGTAACAGTGCATAGAATACTGAAAGAGGTGTAAATTATGTTGTACAATATATTATATTATCATAAAGCAGTCAGGACCAAGAAATAACATGATGGAGATTCAGTATTTTATTACCTTCAAAACCTTTCTGCTTACACTTTCAGCGCAGTAGCCCAAAAACAGTCATCTTGTAGAAAGCCAAATTTATGTCATGATAACTATGGACTGTGGAAGCAATCTCTGTCCACAGTGCGTGAGCTGAGGATGCAGAACAATGCTGTTTAGGCAACGTAGGCTTCAGTCTAAGCTCTAAAAACTAATGCTCTTAGTTTTAAAGAAATGCATGAGTAATCATCAAAATTTTCTGGGCAGTCTAGGAACTTAGGACATCTGACATAAGGCTTATATGTGGTATGTACTGTCACGAGTCATTATGAGATGAATAATATATTTTACGTATTTGAGATTAGGTATGTGGAAAGTGTGGAAATGTTTTTTTTTCTGATATGTTTTCTGTAGAATTAAACTTGCTACCAGTCATGTCCAAAACACCTTTTTTTCCTTAAACCAAAATAAGAACTTTTTTTAAATATAAATATTGAAGCAGACAAAAACAACAACAAAAAAGGTGTTTTGTGTGGCTTCATTTGTTCTAAAATGCATCCTGAATGTTTTCATAAGTTACTATTTTGGGAAAAATAAATAAGCATGCAAGATACATAAATGAATATGGAATTATCTTTGAGCTGTCAGTCCATGAGCTCTAGGTACTTTGGAGGTATTAAATATTTTGGAGGGGAAGCTTCTGTATCCTCTGAGCTGTTTAAATACCTGTGAAGTCCTTTCATTCAAACAGAAAGGGCATTGGGAGCATCCATTTGCCCTGTAAGAGACATTCAGTGGAAGAAGAGGTGAAAGGAAGGGAAAGATCTAGATGTATCTAGAGACTTACAGACTTCACTCTGATTGACTGCTCCGAAACAAAGCTTATAGCAAGAGGAGAATGAAGAGCTCCAAAGAAAATGCCAATACATGTTTTTTTACTATCAACATGATGCATACTTGTTGTGATTTGTATTTATTTCTTCCTTACAAGTGAAAGCAGCCTCTCCCAATTCAGAATTACCAGGATTCACTGAAAATTGTTGTTGCAGTCTCCTTTCCCACTGTCTACCCGGTCAGTACCAAACAAGGTTTCAATTTATGTAAAAATAATAGGGAAATATTTTTATAATATGTTGATGCTAGACTAGTGCAACAACACAACCTTGCTGCTGTAAACCTCCTCATCCTTCCCTTCCAAGTTGGTTCTAAAATTAGTTTATGCAGTCTTCAAACCAGTACAATTTTTCTGCTTGTTCCAACACAGTTTGCAGTGTAGCTAAAAACAACACAGGAGGATGCTGCAGCCTCTGTGGAGTCACCACGCCAACTCTTCACGTGCCAAAAGAAAGATGAGACAGCACCAATGATTTAGGCTACATGAACGTGCACAATCATGTGTGTTTGTCTCCCCACTTCTTTGGGACATTCACTTCCCAAAGGGGAGGCATTTTCCAGGCTCAGCCTGCTGGGCTGGGCTGGGCTGGGCTCTGTTCTGGAAGCCTTGCTGGCCTGCAGTTAGGTTTGAGTCTTGTTTTTGAAACAGAGATACTGAAAAATACATACATGGGAAACATACATACATACAAGCTCTTCTGCTCTCTCTCTCTCTGTCTCTTACACACACATCATCTGCCACTTGGCTAATGTAGACAGATGTGCCTGTGAGTAGGAAAGGAAAAAGTTCTGGTTTCATTGGTCTTAATTCACCTATTTCTGTCTGATTTAGTAGAACAGCTTTAGCCTTTTCGTGCCTTCAGTCAAAGGGTAAGCACAATAATTATGACCAAACCAAGAAGAAAACTGGTTGAAAAACATCAATCATTTTAGCCTTTGGTTGAGCAGGGGAGCAGTAATCACACCCGAATTCCCTCCCCCAAAACGGTACCTAAGGCATAGTAAATTGTTCGCTGATAAGTGCTTTCTCGGAGGAGGTCAATTGAATGAAAACTCTGAGAGTCATTACCATATGCTCTCTGGTTGTTGAAAGGGATTCCAAAGCACTATTTCCTTCTCTTTTTCTCCTCCTCGGTCACTACTTGTATTTTCTTTGCTAATGTCTTTGGCAAGTTAGGTGAAATTAAACCAGAGTGACAGCATGAAAATGACAGAAAATTAATTTCTGCATTCACCTAAGGACAATATCAGGTTTTAACTTATCCTGGGATATCCGTCGTCAAAAAAAGAAAGTCTCCATTGTTCCTGCTTGAATTGTCTTTGCTGTACCATCTATAGGCACCCTGGTAATGTACATTTCCCCAGCTGAGACAAAGGAATGCCATGTGCTAAAACAACAATTTTCTATACACTGACATTTGCAAGAATTTCTGACATGACTTCAGCTGTTAGTCTGGAGGTGGCTGCTGCCAAATAACACGTATGTGACCCACATGTCAGATACAGTAAATCTCTCTCTGGTTTGGGTCCTCAATCATTTTGATCACCTACTGAATGTTAACATCCATTGAATCCAGTTGTTACCTTTTTCTCTATACAACTTAATGAACTTTTTTTCTTAAGTCGTACTTCAGTTGTCCGTGTGTGACATAGCAGTTTGATGTTGAAGCACCTGTCTCCTGGAACCCAGCGGCAGAGTTGGATTTTAGCGCTCTGCAACCATGGTTACATCCACTGTGCTTTCCCGAATTTCATGTAATTGAGTAACTAGCTTAGCATTGTTGCAGCAAGAAAGGCTATTCATTCACTTGATCCTTCCACACGGTAGTCCTTTCTATTAGCTGTTTGTTCAAAACAGCTCAAACAGTGAAACAGATCATGAACAGTTCTCTGGTTACTGGCCTTTTCTTTAATTAATATTAAAGGGAAACAAAAATTCATTCCTAAGTGTGCACCTGTGCTTGGGGCTAATTTAAGCTTAATTTATGAGATCTTTTTGCATTATATTTGTAATAGAAATATGATTTCTTTTTTGTTATTAGTTTACTGGTTCATATCACCTAAGAATTTATGTTTTGAACAGGAAATGTCATAATAATTCAGCAAGGAAAGTAGAAAGAGAAACCAAGGGAACCATTTAACCCCCAGCCAGAAATAGTGGTTGCAAACCTTCCATTTGCTTTTAAGGCTCGTAAAGCAGCCACAAGCCACAGGGAGAAATGGAAGATTATAGGCACAGATGGTCTGAGGCTGAAAGAGGTAAAGGTAACTGAGAAAACTCTCTTAAGAAACTGAAACAATATCATTTATGTTCTGGCTTTGTTTGGCTCTGGGCAGCTAAAAGCAGCTGACTCTGAAAACTATGGCTTGTTTTGGAATTGTGTGTTGAAAGGAGATTTACCTTTACAGTATTTTGTCCTTGGTAATGTTCAGAGCTGAACAAGGTCTGGGACAGTCCCAGATTAAAAGAATTGCAGATTCAATCTATGATTTTGTAATTGCAATTCATTGTTATTTTCAACTGTACTACCACAACTGAAGTTCGAGCTTGGACTGCTAAATTTCTTTTTCAGGCATTTCTACTTTTTATTAACAAAGGATAATTGTACATTGTCATAGTAATTCCTGAAAAATGTACAGAAAGGTTTCAGAAATGGTGATATTTGGGCATGAAGTAAAATAGAGAATACTAAATACATAAGCCAACACATAATATGCTGAAAAGCTGAAGAAGGTATAATTGTTGCTAAATGATTATAGACCATTCTGAACAACAGTTAGGGATTTAGAAAAAATGCCTAGGATAGAGTTGTCTAAATAGGAATTCTCATATGAAAAAAAAAATCTTTGCATGTGTATCAAGGCCCCTAACTGGCTTCAAGAAGGATTTATTGACATGTGTGGGCTTACCCTGCCCACATACGTAAGTAGATCTCTCAAGTTGTAATTATGACTCGCAAGACCCAAAAATCAATCCCCACTGTTGGAAAACACAAATTGTGCATAATGAACAATAAAATATGAACAACCTAACCAAGAGGCTATTAACAATTATTAGTCCAGCTACAATGTTAGTAACAGCCATAGTCCAAATTAATACAAAAACCCCTCATTAGTAATGCAGTCAAAATTGTTATAAAAAATATTCACCAGTCTCTCTCCCTGTTCTCTGCTGTGATGCTCACCCTTGCAGGGTTCATCTGCGTCACAAGGCTCATGCTTGCTGTGTTTCCCAAAAAGACCAGAAAGAGGGATTTGCCTCAAGTTGTCAGCATCCTAGGATTTCTGCTGGGTGGTGTACAATGCCTGCGATGGCGTTTTCTTCCTCCCCAGTTGTAGGATCTCCTTGGGTTTCTCTTAAAATATTTTTTGCTTGCAGCCCCAGCTCCTCTCTCAGGAGCTCCCAGCTAAAGCCAGAGAGTGGCACAGTTGCCTCCTCCAGCCCCAGCTGCCCTCAAAGGCTGCCATTTGTCACCCGCTGACTCCCTGCCTCAGTCAGGATGGCACCATATTGGGGATCACAGGATGAAGCTAAAACAGGAGAGCCCACAGTCACAGTCCTGCTCAGCCACTGCAAAAACAGGCTGAACGCGGGTGTGGACATGGCAAGCCTGTACAAGCCCTGGTACCCTGTACTGTTGGAGCAGTACGAAGCCTGGGACCCATTACAACTCATGACAAAATCATATTTCCTGGGCTACAATGACAAGGGTGGTGTGATTGGAGGCAACTGCTTCTCACAAATATGCTATTAGATACCACCACTTCTCCAAGATGCCAGACCAGACATAAATGCTGAATCCTTTTACCAAACACATATCTTGCACCTTCATCTGAGGCACAGAGGAGTCACCTCTACCCATGTACACAGCTGGTACAGCAGTAGCAAGGGCTGAGCCACTTTCTAGGAAATCAACAGGTCACCGGCTGCAGGAGCTGGCATCCCAGTAAGGAGGAGGCAAAGGGAACCAAGCAGGACATTGCTGGTATCTAGTGGGGAAAAAGGATACAGTAAAAGCAATCTTAAATGGGAGGTGCAGTTTTATATTTGGGGAAATTGGGACAAGGTGTTAATGGGGCCATAGACACTTCTTTAAATACTTTTATGTTGATGCTCACCTCTCAGCACTGCACTTAAGCTCATCACAGGTTTGTTCTATTGACTGTCTAAACCCATGCAGCCCTGGTGAGTGACTAATTTGTACTGTAGTTCACATAATAAATTATTACCACGATGATGAGTTCAGAATGTCTCTATGACCTTGATAAAAAGGAAAATCTGAAGAAAAAAATGTTCGGTGTGTATTTAGAGTGTAACACATAAAATGATATAAGGAAACTTTGGTCTTGGAATGTTAAAGTGGAAACATCTACTACTATCAGCGAGTAACAATTAGTATGCCACCCGAATTTCACTTTTACTGTGAGCAGTATGAAAGTGATCTATTTTGCTGATATGCCTTTTAAAAAATAAAAATAGATGTGTCTATTTACCATATCAAAATTTTATAAAACCGTTTCTGCTAATGAGATTTTGAGTGTTGATGCTTTCAGACACTTTATCTGTCACAGAAAGAGTGAAGCAACACTTAGTCATGTAAAACAACTTGGGGACTTACCAGAAATCAAGTCACTAAAATAATGAGAACATCTGTTCAACATCTGTTGTTTAACTTAATTTACTAGACCTGAGTACAGGAAAAAACAGGGTTCTCATTAGTGGTCCATTGACAAATAAAGTAATGTGAAATTGATTGGAATTATTAGCAGCTCCATTTCAGCTTAACGTGCATAAGCTATCACTTAAGACTGACGTGATTTTTTTTTAATTCAGAATTTGATCATACAAATCATTGCTTTTCAGCTACTTCTGCCAGCATCACTTTGAACATAAGAAGCAAGCAAGAAAATGTTCCACATGGTTGAAGTGAACAATATATAACAAACCCCTTGTTTAGCTTTCTTACTACTGTATCAGTTTGAGTTCAGGATGAAATACTGTCTTTTCTTCCCTTACATGGTTCTGTGGAAATGAATGCAACACCATGGAACGCAGACCTCTGCTAAAGAAGCCATTTCATCTCACTTACAGTTCTAAGAGGATTTCTAAAAATCTTAAATAGTATTGTTTTTAATTAATTTTATCCACCTTAATTTGAACTTTTTCAAGTATGCAAGCACTGTATTATTTCCTTTAACATGTTAAAAATAGACTATGTAGAATATGAGATTAAATTCTATTTGTGCTTCAGTAGTGTAAATATTTATAAGCTTTACATGAAACATAGTCAGCATTTATTGCTGATGTAGCTATTGATTAGTAAAATCTCAAGTGAAAAAGGTTACATTAGTCTTGCATTAAAACACTCTGAAATGGACCTTGTATCACATTTTATCACCTTTTTTTGCTCTAATGGAAGCGTTTTGCAAAGCATTTAAATTCATAAGCTATCCCTTGAAGTTTTTTAATCACTTTCTTTTCTGTTATGGAAATAATTCATAACTGAATCACATATACTGGAATAGAACATACTCCTCCTACTAGAAAAGTACAGTTTTAACTTAAGGCCCTCATGGGGACATCCAAAGGATGAGGTTTTTGTTCACTTGAGTTTAAGCATCTTTCACTGGGGAGGAGGAAGGGAGGAGGAAGAGGAGGTTTAGATATCAGGAATATATATGCACAGTGAGTAATCCTGTAAGTCTGTGTCTCCTTTTCCCTAACAACAGTTCCCACAGGCTTGCTTGAGAAAGCGTACAAATATCTGAAGGCAAATTAGACCTTGCATAAATGAAGGGAACAATTGATTTCACTTAGGTATGTAATTTAAGGATCCTCATGAAAAGTGTAGGAAATCCAACAGATTTAAGTTCTGTGGGGACTTATATATATGTGGAAAAAGTAAATAATTTTCCAACATCTCATTCATCTAACAGGAAGAATACACCGGGCTTCACTAAGTCCAAGTTCCGTGTACAACAGAGTATGAGCTCAGTACAAAACGGAGTGTTTAACACTGCGTTTTATTGTACAGGTGAGCCCAGATACGTAATTGTGTTATCACATGGCAGCTGGTTTCCAAGTATTATTGATGTGCATGATTTTTTCCTATTTCATTAGAAACTAAGCTAAGCCAAATGATCAAGAACTGACATGGGTTGAGAGCATTCAAACTGATAAGTTCTGCAGCTCAGCTGATAAGCTTGTAATGCTGTGGTAACTGGTTTTTGTGTTTCCCATTGCTTCACATGTCAGTGTTCTTGACATACCAATACACAAAATAAGCCAGATCAGTTTAGGTGGATATTTTTCAGGGAAGCAAAGCATTAGCTCCCATCTGTTTCCCTTTTTCAGTTTTATTCCTCTCTGGCACCCTGACGCAACACGCCAGTCTCAGAGGGGCAGGAAGAATCGCTGTGCTGCACTAGGTGTGCAAATAGTGTCAGGGAGGGAGAGCCCCAGGCTTTCTCCCAGGCTTGTGCTTCGACTAGGGAGGCACCTTATGACTTGTGGAGGGACACACATGCCCCTGCCATATGGCCTGACACAGGGTGTAGAGAGGCTCCAGGGCTTCCTTTCACATCAGGGCTGCACCTATCTCTGGATTTCCTCTGCAACTCTGAGGTAGAAATCTCTGAATTAATTTTGAACACAGAAAAGAGAGAGAAGAAACTGACCTTCCAGTTTTGGAAGCTGTGGTAAAGTGTTGATTGACTTGTATGTAAAAGGTGCCATCTTTCTAATTATTGTTTGCTAATCACAGAGAAAAGATTGTGCAGTACTTGTTGCATGATACGCCTGACTCCAGCTTGGCTATAACCCATGCACTTCATTGAAAACTTGCAAAAAATAGGAGATAAAATGATACAAGCTGGAGGAGGAAAATTTTCAGACTATCATCTACAAAAAAGAAGCTTGGTCTGCTTTTACAAAAGCAGCAAGAGTTTATTTCCAAGTCTTCTTTTAATACAAATTCTTGTCATGACCACAGTGAATTTCTACATTTCAGATTATTTTTGGTTTCTCTGAGGCAGATGGAGTTTGCCTTTCACATGATGTCCTGAGGGTGAAGGTTCAGTAAGGATGAACTATGCAATCTGCTTCACTATAACACATGACATACTGTTGATCAAAGAAGAACGTGTTAAGGACCAGATGTTGCAAGTAGTAATAACATGTCCCAAGCCTTGCTTTCACCTAATGCATGACATGGTGGAGCTAAAAGTACTTGTAAGATATGATCAATAGGGAAAACATAAGTGAATATCGGAGAAGAAATATCTCAGTTAATTTTTTTTCTCATTATTAATTCTCCACTTCCCTATTTTAATATTCTGCTGTAATTTCCCTCTTGCGTTTAATTTTCTTCATCACATTTTTGCCCCATTGGGATATTTCACTTAAAATTGGATTGATAGCTGCCTTTAATTTATTCTTTTCACTTAAAATGCAGGGGTCCATTTTTTCCCCAAAGGGTACAACACTGCTGAGGATTATTTCAAATCCTAAAGGAAAGAAGTATGTTCCAATTAGTCAAACTCCCTCCCTCCATCTCAGTATGGTTGTTTAATTCTATTTATTCTGCAGACTTCTAATGCAGAATAGCCATTGAAACAGTTATGTTACTACATTTTGAATCTGTTGGGGGAATCTTGGCTTTAAGAGGTGGAAGGAGAAAACTGATCGTTGTTTCATTTCCAGATTCGACATGGGTTTCTTATGTGATGTAATATCATTTCTTCTTTGTCTCACACTTTCCCATGTACCAAACGAGTTAGTAGAGAAGACCAGCAGAACATGATCCAACAATGTCATGGTTTTTCAAGAAAAAAACCAAATTAAATGAAAAACCCATGCCATACTAGAAGGACATTTGGTTTGCAAGTTGTCTAAAATAATCCTTCAACTTCCTTTTGTTTCCTTGTGTCCTCAGTTGAGATACAGTGCAGAGGATTGGAATAATCTTAAAAAAAAAAACTTTTAAAATCACAGTCTATGAGGAAAGCTGCTAGGATTGTTTAGACTAAAGAAGAAAAGTCTAATGGGAGAGTACATTAATGGTTTTCAGACACAGGTATTTGAGAAGAGGGCACGTTAATCTTTTCTCCATGTCAATGCTGAATACAATAAGAGGTAACGAATTTAAATTTCAGCAGGAAAGATGGGGGTTAGTCATTAGAAAAAAGTCTCTAATAAAAAGGACAGTGAAGCCTGGGATATTATGGAACCTTTAAGTTCAATTTAGACAAATATCCATCATAGATATTAACACTATGGGGGACAGGTTTATGGACAAGCTGATCTCGAGTTCTCTGTTTGCCAGACACATTTTCTAAAACTCCATTTCTTTTGCTGAATCCTTTGCTGCCCTTTCTTACCTGTAAGAGGAAAAAGTGACTCTGAGCGAGCATTGTGCCTGTGAGAACAGCACAGGTGGGGCCATGTATGTATCGCTGTGTATGTCGCTGAAATGCAACTAATTTATGCATTACATTCTTTTATAGATAGGTTATTGCTAGCTCTTACCTCTAATACTTGTTAACATTGAAAAAATAACATAATTTTTAAAAGACTGTCTCTTAACAACTCTGTTCATCAAATCATTGCATTTTTCTGGAATATAATATGAGCTTTCTTTATTTTCTAATTCAAACCACATTGTCATCTCATATTTTATGGTCATAATCTTTCAACAGAGTCTTCTAACTATCTCATTAGGGACTCAGGATGGTTGAGAGTTCTTTTTTCATTCTTTCTGTGATTTTTCTTGTCTAAAACAGAAGGGCATCTCGGCCTCTAAGATGAAGTCTAGTTTGACTTTCCTAATTTCACAAAGCCTGTTAGCAAACTTCACTTGCAACTGAGACAGTACCTACAGTCTCCCCCTCTAACACCAGACTGCAGCTATTTTCATAACTAGTGTCCTTTCTAACACTTGGGCTGCAGGGCATACTTGTACCTAGGCTGGAATATGTTACAATTTTCAAATCACTTGAATTCTCAAAAGGAAAATTGTAAATGCTGTAGCAAGAGGTGTTTCTGCTTATTTACTGGGGAATTTTACGGGCAGGTATGGATTCAGAGCTAAAGCTGGATTCTCTGCTGCTTGCTTGCAAATGACCTGGAAACTGAAATAGAGGAAAAACCCTAACAGTTAACTGTCACACAGTGCAAAGCAGCTGAAATACCCCTTTTGCACTGTGGTTGACACAGGAAAAAGAGAAAAGAATTCTCAGCACAGCAGAGTCTTTTGCCCGTGTAGCTATGGGGACTACTGGCTTTTTGGAGTTGAGTCATTCGTCATACAGCACTTGCTGAACTCACTCTCAGTAGGGGCAAACTTCTTTGGAGAATCTAGGCGCTTAGATCATGTTAATGAGCGTGGTATAAATAGATAAATAGATTTGGCTGCTGCACATCTTTGTAATTTGTGAAAAGTAATGATGTTCTGAGGCACTCTTAGTTAATGAAAATAAATAGTGTGTCCTTAACATGCCATTAAAGAAGGTAGTTCGTATTAATATCAACTTTAATTTAAAAACATATTTGTTTAGGAAATATGAAAGATATACCATGGGGACATTTTCTAACTCAGTGGGAGAAGGCTTTTGTAGGGTTTATCCCCTTTATCTTGACATATTTATGTAAAGCTAACTTGGGCTTCCTAGTACAGCCCAAGTGGACACAGATAAAAGTGGAATATTTATACTTCAGAGAAGTAATACTGTAATCCATCATCTACTTGCATTCCTCTTAATTCAAGTAGGTAGTTCTTTCTTTGTTTTTTACTTTAGTGACACAGTAATATGGTGCCTGTTATTCTGAGTTGACTGGTCTCAGTAACAACATTTAGTATTTGAGTTTATTTTCCTTTCCAATGTCTCTGTTGTGGTCTGTAATAGAAGGAAGTGTGTCCTTTGCCTCTGCACAGCTGATTCCCCTCAGTTTGGACATCTATACAGAAGTATAAAAAGGATTTTTCTTCATCTGTGAGTTGCACAGTCTAAATTCATTCTTTCAAAGAGCTTAATAAATAGTAGTTCACCACCTTAGTAATGGACAGTCAGTATAATCCACATTGCATAAAAATGAGAGAAACAGTAGGATGGTAACTTGCTCAGTGACTTTAGCACAAATTAACCTGGTTTACCAGTTTAGACCTCAGAAGTTCATTGTCCCACTGTTCCTTAGCCAGCTATTACAAATACACTGTACAAAGTAGCTTTTTTTTTTTTTTTTCTGCACAGCTCCCACTGCAGTCTGTGCCACTTCGGTACCTCATTCCACCTGGGGCCAGAAAGTTTTTCATTATTCTCAACATGAAACTTCCTCCTGCAAGTTAAGCCTGTTACTTGCTAACCTATTCATTAGGTTCTGTTCCAGTTCAGCGTCGCAGCTAGCTAGAAAATTTCCATTAAAACCCAATTTTGCCCACAAGACGAGAAAATTGATCATCAACATTTTTCAAATAAATTTTAGCTATCAGCTTGCTCTGAGACCATTTTCCAAAGCCTGTGAAAATGTTTAATAACTAACTGACATTAAACAATATGCAAAAATATCTTAATAATCTAGCATTGCATTTAATTGAAGATTTCAATAAAAACTTAATTAAGGTTCCCACATTTGTACTTGGGGGCTATCCTGAACTCAATACCATTCAAATCCCATTAGTGCTAATGGGCTAATGCCAAATGTGGAGAATATAAAACACATAAAATTTACTTTTAATAAGTCATTTATCCTCCATTAAATATAAAACTATTATTAAAAACACATTCAAGAGGATTGACCATTATTATTACAATGAATGTTTTTAATAATCAGTTGATATTTATTTAGTTTATAGTACTGTCTAATTATAACACAATTATGGATTTATAATGTTGCTGTAAATCTTCAGCAAATGAAATGTCTATCTGGAAAAAAATAATTTTAAAAGTTACCAAAATATATATTTTAATGTCATTGGCTCAATTTCTTTCTTTAAAAAAAAAAAGTGGGAAATTTTTATTGAAAGAACATTTAGGCAAGAGAACTTTAACTTAGAGAAGCAAGATAGTGATACACACCAGATGATCAGAAGAGGTTTGCTTCTCAAAGCAGCGTTGTTATTTTTTAAATGCAAAAATATTTAAATAAAAAGAATCTGTCTTCTCATGATATTTTAATAAAGAAAAAATAATCAACAGATAGTTATCAGACCAAAGGGAAATGGGATGGTAATTCGGCAGAAAGCAGGCAGGGAACGTGTCAGGCAACTGAGTTTTGGTCAAGCAAAACTTTTAAAGCCCTCAAAAAAAAAAATTGAAATCTTGACTTCAGAATGTTTGTCCATTTAAGGTGTTTAAAAGGATGGGAGACATAGTCCAAACTGGAAAAGAGGATTTTTGGAAGAGAGTGACTTACTGTGGACCAGCTGTAGACCATTTCTTCACCATTTGTAACACTTGTGCTCTAAAACATTTTTGGGTGTCTCCTATTTGCCCCTTTAATTTAATTTCCTCACATTGCCTCACACAAAACCACATATTGTCACA
The DNA here is from genome assembly GCF_963921805.1 of Phalacrocorax carbo. NCBI lineage: Eukaryota > Metazoa > Chordata > Aves > Suliformes > Phalacrocoracidae > Phalacrocorax > Phalacrocorax carbo. The sequence goes on along the minus strand of NC_087514.1, from coordinate 59,269,323 downwards.
TCTTTGCTCTTGATAGAGAGGATTGAACATACTTATTAGGAATTAAAATAGCTACTGTGGTGGAGGCCATTCCTTAAAATGGACAAGTGCTTCCTGAAGAAAAAGAAACGTTGTTTAAAGTACCATAAACCACTGTCCCCATATTTTATCCTGAACAATGTTTTGATAAGTGCTACACGAGCTAATATACACAGGCAGCCTGTAGCAGATACAGCCCCAAACTAAATGTAGAAGGTTAAACTCCACCCTGTGATATGCAAGTGCACACAGGACTAGCCAGGGCTAATGGAAAAGCCCATATATAGCTTCATAATTATCCTTGTAAATCCACACCTGCTAAGGTGACAGAAAGTCTCTGAGAATAGGCTTGGTGTACACAAGGAGACACGTCTTCAAAAAGTTTGTATAGTATACAGGCTCTGACCTTAAGTCTACTGAAGCCAATGCACATTTCTTCATTGACATGAGAAGGCTATGAGTCACAAATAATGCCATATGCCTGGCTTGTATTAATCACTTTAATGAGCTAAAGTTGTATTTAAAAGAAGAAAGAAAAACATGGAAAATGAAAGAAAGGGTCTGCTTTGACTTTTAAATCTTTTGATTCCACTGATTTCTGTCCTAACGTTATTTAAACATGTTTTAATTGCTTACATTACAAACACATAAGGCTTTGAAATACAGAATGTTAATGAGAATTTTTACTATTCAGTCATAGCATCTTCTGAAATATATGTGATTTAGCTATATTTGGTGAAAAATCTCTAAAGCTTTAAGATAATTCAAAATCTTTCTTTTTACTTGTTTTATTTATATGAAATTCTAGGCAGCCTCATCATGAAGTTAAAAAGAGTCATTTTCAATCCAAGGATTGTATTTGAATCTCAAATCATTGAAAGAGATCTCAATTTCACTTTGAAATGTGGATTTTATTTCAACCCCATAGTATTCCTTTTCTATAATAAATGCTCAGAGATGTTTCTGTTCTTTTCTTAGGGAATCCATATCATTCATTTCAGTAATGTTGCTTCTTGCTTTTGAGGTACCATCTTCCTCCCTGTGGTGGTCAGACCCTCATGGAGCTCTTCATACAATTAACCATTAAAAAACCACTTTGTATCAAACTTTTACTGTATTTCAGATTGTTGTTCTGCCAAAGTATTCAACACAGCTGAGTGCTAAATCAGTTCATAGAAGGCTTTATGTATACCATGAGCTCCTTGTGTTATTTTATGTGTGAATAAGCAGATTCTGAACAACTCAAAAAGAATTAAAAAATAAAAACTAGGCATTGGTATCTCTTGTCTTCTAGTGGTAGAAACAGGAAAGGGAACAAGGAGGACTGACGTCAGAAGAGACACCAGAAGTCAGTCATAATCTATATCCTTTTATGAAACAGCAATTCAGATGCATCACCTCATTCTATTAATGCCTGGTCATGAGATCCTCTGTTTTTAGAATACTTTTGTCCTTTTCTTTCTGGGTGCTATTAATCCACTGTGACACAGAAGAGATGGAAATCCTTTGACAGATGACACAAGGATCAAAAAAGATGACAAGGATCAAAATGTTTAATGCCTTTTAGTGATAGTCTTCTATTAAAATTTTTCACTTTAAGATAGTCAATTACCAGCAAATAATATAATATCCTTAAAAAAAAAATAAAAATTAAAAAAAAGCACACAAACAAAAAAAACAGAAAGAAAAGGATAGGGAATACAAGTTAAATGTTTTCCAATCAACTGTGTCTGATAAAATTCACTCCTTGACACTTAAAAAATTTGCCTGAGGCAATCTCAGAGCCATGCCCATGGTCTTTAAGAACTGGCACTAGGAAGCTGAGAACCGTCAAATAAGTATCAGTCTTTAAAGAGGGAGAAAAAAAGGCATCACAACAAGGCCCCGTGAGGGCCAGTGGTTCCATGGGGCCAGGGGCTGTGGAGGGTCCCCAGAGGTCCATCAGGGCAGGTCCTGGCAGTGAGGATCATCCCACCACCCCACCCAGGAGCAGAGCACTGCGGCAGCCCCAGGCATCAGGCACCTCCCTGGGGATGGAAACAGGACACGGCTGGGCAGGAATGTGGGTCTGCATGCGGGCCTAACTCAGCAGAGCCCATGGCTGGACAGGGCAGGGCTGTGGGGAGCTGAAGACCAGCCCTGCTGCGGTGTCACTGGGGAAGGATCTGGCAGCCCCATGTGGCTGACATAGGGTCCTGGGCCCTGGGTAGGGAGGGGGGAGCCCCAGGGTTGTGCAGCAGAGCTGGAAGAGTCTCAGGGACACGACTCATTTAATGTCATATCCTTATCTTCACAGAGACCCTAGATATCATTTTGCAAACCACCGTCTTAAACAAGCCAAGCAAAAACAACCAAGACAGAACTACTGGAACATGTGTACCAAAACTGTTGGATAAAGATATTGAGGATGTAATTATCAGTAGCTCAAGGGCTGTTTCATGAGAATAGGCTGAATGGTTTCATAACAAGTGGGACCATAACATAGCAAATATATTGATTAAACATAGAGATGGGAGAGCCCACCAATATGCTAGAGGAATGGATTCAAACGTAATGTAAGTGATCTTCACAAACAGTAGAAACTGTCTGGAAAATATTGGTCAGATTGAAAAAGAAGATAAGAATATATGTAGTGTAGAGCACCGAAACATCATGCTTGTTATTGCAAAACATAGATATACATCATTCCAGGTTTTATAAAGAAGTCTTTAGTCCATGACACACCTGAAATAATTGCTTATGCTGTGTTCAGAATTCATAGTATGTCTTCTGGAGTTATATATTTAGTTTGGGTAGGGTTTTCAGGACCAACTAAAGAAAGACTAGAGTAGAGCAACAGGAATGATCAGAGAAAAAAATTGCTTATCAGGAAAAAGTGCAAGAATTGCTGTAAGTTAGCCTAAGAGACTAAAGAATGAACATGCTAAGTCTCTAAATGTATAAATGACCTTTGGAAAAGAAAGCAAATAATACATTCTCCAGCACTAAATGAATGGGAAATATATGCAGTTAATACAGAAAAAAAAATTGGTCAAATACTGGTTAAAAAAAATATTCTAATTCTAAGCAAAAAAATATTATCAGGAGGACATCATGCACTCTCTATCATGTGAAGTTTTTAACAGCAATTCAAGACAGAACTTTACCAGAGAAAGCAAAGATATAGTTGACCCAGGCTTGGGGCTAGGATATAATGTGGAATACTGGGATTACATGCTATGTCAGAAAGACATTGAAAATGCAAGGGGGAAGTGAGTAAAAGCATTCCTGTGTTGTCATGCAATTTTTCTAGTTAGACACAACCTACAAAATGAGAAGGAATTGCCATATCTACAAAGGAGCTTGATGGCACAGGAAGGTTCTGATATGCTTCCTATTGAGTACCTCTCTGAGTAAAACTTTAGGCATTTTTGCTTTGAAATTTTGGGACCATATTTTGATCATTGCTAAAATTCATGGGGCTTTTTTTCTTTTTTCATAAGCTTTTAGCAAACTGAAAGTGTACGGACTGCAATCGTACTAAACCTGACAGAATCACAACATCACTTAGCTTGGAAGGGACTTTTTGGTCCTTCCCCTCTTGGACTAGGGGATGTAGTGCAACATTCCCTGCTCCAACAGGGTCAGCTAGAGCAGGTTGCTCAGGGTCACATCCTGTCAGGTTTTAAATATCTCCACAGATGGAGACTCCACAACCTCTCTGGGCAACCAGTACCAGTGTTTGGCCACCCCCACAGCCAAAAAAGCTTTTTTTTATTGTGCTGATTGAATTTCCTGGGTTTTAATTTGTGCCCATTTCCTCTTGGGCACAGTCAATTTGCACTCCTGAGAAGAGTTTGGCACCTTCTTCTTCATTCCTTCCAATCAGATATTTATATTCAGTGATAAGATGCCCCTGAGTCTTTTCTTTTCCAGACTGAACAGTCCCAGATCTCTCAGCCTCTCCTCATCAGACAAATGTGCCAGTCCCTTAATCATCTTTGTGGCCCTATCCTGGACTTATTCCAGTAAGTCTGTATCTTTCTTGTACCACAAAGCCCAGGACTGGACACAGTATTCCAAGTGTGGCCCCATCAGTAGTGACAGAGAGGAAGCACCACCTCCTTCAACCTGCTGGCAATGCAGCCCAGGATATTATAGGCCCTTTTTGCTGTGAGGGTGCATTGCTCATGTTCAACTTGGTGCCCACCAGGACCTCGAGATCCTTTTCTGAAAAGCTGCTTTCCAGTTGGTTGGCCTCCAGTGTCTCCTTCCATGACCAGGTGAACCACCTAGTGGATGAGAGAAAGGCTGTGGATGTTGTCTACCTGGACTTTAGCAAGGCCTTTGATTACGTCTCCCACAGCATCCTCCTAGTGAAGCTGGCATCTCATGGCTTAGACAGGTGTACTCTTCACTGGGTAAAAATCTGGCTGGATGGCCGAGCCCAGAGAGTTATCATGAAAGGAGCTAAATCCAGGTGGCAGCCAGTCATGGGCAAGGTCCCCCAGGGCTCAGTGTTGGGGCCAGTCTTGTTTAACATCTTTATAATGATCTGGATGAGGGGATCAAGTGCACCTTCAGTAAGTTTGGAGATGACACCAAACAGGGTGGGAGTGTCAATCTGCTCAGGGGTAAGAAGGCTCTACAGAGGGACCTGGACAGGCTGGATCGATGGGCTGAAGCCAATTGTATGAGGTTCAACAAGGCCAAGTGCCAGATCTTGCACTTGGGTGCAACAACCCCAGGCAACGCTACAGGCCTGGGAAGAGTGGATGGAAAGCCACTAGGTGGAGAAGGCCCTGGGGGTGCTGGTCGACAGCCGGCTGAATGTGAGCCAGCAGTGTGCCCCAGTGGCCAAGAATGCCAATGGCATCCTGGCTTGTATCAGGAATAGTGTGGCCAGCAGGAGTAGGGAAGTGATTGTGCCCCTGTACTCGGCACTGGTGAGTGCCTATAATATAGTGTTGAGTTTTGGGCCCCTCACTACAAGAAGGACATCAAGTTGCCGGAGTGTGTCCAAAGAAAGGTAACAAATCTGGTGAAGGGTCTGGAGACCAAGTCTTATGAGGAGCGGCTGAGGGGACTGTTTAGCCTGGAGAAGAGGAGGCTGATAGAAGACCTTATCATTCTCTACAATCACGTGAAAGGTTGTAGCGAGGTGGGTGTTGGGCTCTTCTCCCAAGTTACTCGTGATGCAACAAGAAGAAACGGCTTAAAGCTGTGCCAGGGGAGGTTTAGATTGGATTTTAGGAAAAATTTCTTCACTGAAAGAGTGGTCAGGCATTGGAACAGGCTGCTCAGAGAGGCGGTAGAGTTGTCATCCCTGGAGGTATTTAAAAGATCTGTCCACGCAGTGCTTCAGGACATTGTTTAAGAAGTATGGTGGTGCTGGGTTGACAGTTGGAATTGATGATCCTAGATGTCTTTTCCAACCTTAATGATTCTATGTTTCTATGATTCTATGATACTGTCGCATGAGATTGTTCCTCCCTTGCTGAACTTCATGTAATTCCTCTGACCCCAGTTCTTTAGCCTGTCCAGGTCCCTGTGGATGACAGCAGAACCCTCTGGTGTATCAGCCACTTCTCCCAGTCTTGTATCATCTGCACATGTGTAGAGGGTGCACTCTGTACCGTCATCCAGGTCATTACAAAGATATTAAAAAGGATTGCCTCCAGTATCAACCCCTGTGGTACAACACCTGCAAACTCCCCTCAGCTGATCTTTGTGGCACTGATCACAACCCCCTGGGCCCCAGTTGTTCAGCCAGTTTTTAATCCACCTCCTTGTCCACTTATCTAACACATGCTTTGTCAGTTTGTATATGATGTATTACATCAGACACTGTCAAAAGCCTTAGCAAAATCAAGATAAACAACATAAACTTTGTCTACCAACCTAGTCACTTCATTGTAGAAGCCTATCAGGTTGGTTAATCATGATTTCCCCTGTGTAAATCCATCCTTACTATTCCTAAACACCTTCTTGTCCTTTGTGTGGTTGTAAATGGTTTCCAGGAAGACCTTTCTTTGGTCTTTCCCAGAGATGAATGTGAGGCTGACTGGCCTGTAATTCCCCCAGTCCTTCTTCTTACCCTTCTTGAAGATAGGATAGTCATCTGCTGCCGTCCAGTCTTCAAAAACCTCTCCCATTTGCCATTACCTTTCAATGATAACAGAGCGCGGTCCCTTAATGACATCAGCCAGCTCTCTCAGCACTCGTAGATACAGCCATAAATTTATGTACATCCAGTTTGACCAGTTTGTTTAAATGCTCCCTAACAGGTTTCTCATCCACTGAGGGTAAGACTCCAGACTTTCTCTATGGTCTCATGGGCCTGGGATTTGCTAAAGAAGCCCTAATTTTTACCCCAGCTAACAATTCTCCATTCTGACCTTTTGCTGTCCAGCTGCAGATTCACAGGTTCCCCTACCAAGCATGAGTTTTGAAGGAACATTTGAGCAACTTTCGGTAGAAGTTCTGGAAATCTGTAATTAACATTGGGCATGGAGGGGAGAATGAAGGGGAAAATTAAGAATTGTAAATAAAGCACATCTTACCCCAATACATTGTAAAATCACTAAGTTCTCAGAAAAGGCAGGCGAAAGGTTTCCCAAAGACTGACAGTCTGACACTGCAGCCATGAAACCTTACATACACATATGTACTCTCATCCATGAAGAACTGAAGATGACCTATTGCAATTCTAGAAGAGATACATTAATGTAATGAAAGAGGGACAACATGATAAAAACACGATTATTAATTCCCTTGTTGCATACATCATATCATTTCACCATTTTGTTTTGGGTTTTTTCTTGTAAGAGCTGACATGCTCCCTCTGATCAGAGTGTCTCTTTCTCCCATGGACATTGTTGGATTTTTGTGGGAGAAAAGGTGAGACAAATATAATGAAAATTGGAAGAAAAAAGATAGTAAACTTTCTTCAGTTGCTTGTGGTAGACACACAAGAAGGATGTTTAAAGAGGTAACTTGTGAATACAAGTATTTTATTGGGTTTTGGCACAAATATTTTGACTGCTGACTGTTGAAAGATACTGTTCTGCTGCCACTCAGATGGGTCTGCCAACAATAAGGACCTGGCTGGTGAGCTGGAACAAGGCTATAGTGGTTTGTCTGCCACATGCTGGCTTCTCCTCTTCATGACTTTTTTAAAAATCTCTCTTCTATTTAGCCCTGACATTATATGTAAGTCTAATAAATTCCACCCAGATCTCTACAGAATGTGAGCAGGTCTGACAGCTTTATACTGCCTATGTGGATGAAAAAGAACTAAACATGAAGACAAATTGAAATATTATGAGCATAAACACAGATTTTGCCAGCTACTGACTAGAAGAACTAGTCATGGTTGAGAGTCATAATTTAAAAATCAGGCACAGGAAAAAAAGACTTTTGGAGGAAAGTGTGCAGAAAAAATCCAGCATAGAATTAAGGACATTTTACCTTCATACATGCCAAGAAACTAATTAAAAAAGAAATTGCAGGCCAACAGTGGAATCACTATGAAAAGAAAATTAATATGGGAAAATAAGATTACTGTTGAATATTCTATGTCAGAGCCCAAGACCTTGTTGAATATTGGTTCTAACAAAAGAGGGATCTACTTTCCACTTCATAACTCTGTTACTGGTGTTTAATAAAACTCCTATATAAAATGCAATTAAGTGAAACTGGTTGGGTTTTATAGAAAACAAATTAGATTCTATGCCATTTCATATCATATTTTTTAACAAAAGTATAAGCAAATATGAATTGGCTTCTATCGACAGATAAAAGATGTAATTGTTTAGAATTTCTTGGTAATTTTTATAGTGCATTCCATATGCTTGTAGGAAATGGCAAAATTCTTCTGAGTTGCACAGAAAATATGTATAGTTGTATGAGTAAGTATTTTCTGTGTAAAGTTAACTTTTGAATTCCAACTTTATAGAAGTAGAAAGGTTCTAAGCTCTGAGATACAGATTTCCAGCCCAGTATCATCCAATACTCATGTATTTTGAAGTTTATATTGTGGCGATATTCACCTCACTAGGAAAGCCATTTTTGGGGGTGTGAGATTTCAGGGCTTTTATTTAGCACTGAGAGTAATTCCTACCTAGAACATCATGCAAATATTGGCTGCCAAAGTGTAAAACTTTCAGGAGCTGTACCAGCAACGACAAGGTTTGATAAGAATCTTCTCTTGAATCAATATACTTCTGAGGTTCTTAATGTTTTCTTAATATCTCCATTTATCTACTCATCTTAAAAGGAGAAATAAGGAAACGTTATGAAAGAGGTTGCACTCAAAAGTTTTCAGTTTCTAGTCCCAAGGACAGAGTGAGTAACAACTGACCTTTTCTGCTATCTGGGTCTAATGAAACTTCCATATCTTGTTATACCAAAACATCTTGCCACATAAAACCCACACTTGCTTTTAATAAAGTGTCTTTCATTTGAGTGAAATTTCATCATCTCACACTACATCTCCTACATGAATTATTTTGGGTATCCTACAGGCATACATTCCCTAACAGGAGGGGTAAATCTAAAGCAGCTGAAAATTTGAAAATACATTTCATACTACAGCAGCAGTGGGAGAGACTGACCCTCAAGCCCCTGGGAAAAGGTATGCCGCTGGGATGTGAAAGATAGATTTCAAGTTCCTGCTCTGCCTGGTTCCAGAGAAGAGCTAGAGCCTGTGTTTCCCACATCCCATAGAAATATCTTACCAGGCTTTTAGCTATTCTGGATGTAGTGTGCTCTCAAAATGCCATTATATAATCATTTTAATGATACGCCTGTTTTACAGGGAAAGACAATTATTACAGAGACACTTTATAACGAGAACTTGATGTGAAGAAGACTTCTAGCCCTGTGCTCAGTGCCTTCTTGCTGACTTCATTAATATTACAATTCTACTGGCTAGAGGGTAGATTATTCTGTCCAGCTGTCGCAAAGTATAAACCATCCTTCTGCTTTCCTTAGTACTGGTTATATGGGGCAAGGTGCGGTGGGACCTTGTCCCTTTAAACAACAAATACATAAACTGCAAGAAATCCAGACATTTGTTCGTCATCCATCTCCCTACCCTACCCTGACCCAACCTGTTGCTAAACACCTGGCAATCCCGATTTCCAGGGCAGTAGTGCCGAGTCACAGCAGTAGCCTCCATGCAGCCCTTCAAAGTGCTGTGCGGAAACAATAGCTGCCAGCATTGCTGTCCACTTGTTGGTTCTACGTGTATGCTGCCAGAGAGTTTAAAAAGTGAGCTACCTTCCCTACCATCTGATACCATGGCAACCACTCCTCTGCTTTTTACCACTAAGCATCTGTTAGTGTTTTCATTGTAAACCCATGTCTTCAAGAGTTTAGGGCTTGGCATAAATTGTTGTTTCTCCTTCAATTTCTTGCACTGGATTGTATTAGAGAAATAAAAAATCTGGCTCTTCATGTTTTCTGCTGCTTAAAAAAAATAGCAAAGTCCTCCAACATCCAATGCAAAACAAAGTAAACCAATTAAAATTATTAGAGTTTGCCATGCAAGTCTGGGTGGCGCTTCAGCTCCAGCTCCTACCCTTCCACAATCTCAAGAAAGGAAAATTAAGTACATGGGTGATTTGGTGATGATATAGAGCAGCTAAGCTGCTTACCTCATTCCTGCTTTTATTTAATGCTGCAGCAGAAGATAAAAATTGCACTTCTGAGATTAGGAAGCTCTGCACACTGGCAAGTGAGAGAGGTAATCAAGGTAACAGGTTACAGACTAAGAAGTAAGTGAGAAATTAATGAAGGAGAAGATATCACATGTTGGGTACAAAGGTAACAAGGCAGAGAGCTGAATTAGAGGGAAGAGATGAGGATGGTTACCAGCATGTAGGAAGAAAGGATATTGTCAACAGTGCAGGACAATGGTGCTAAAAGCAGATCATGGAATATGTTACCAGGATTTCATTTCTGAAGTTTTCTGTAGGAATGCAAGCTAGAGACAAGGAATGACATTCTGGATTTGATGAAAGGAAGTTGGAATTAGAAAAGTAGTTTTTGCCATCACTGAAATGAGGTTATTCTTATTCCTTTCTTCCCATTCCAATCTCTAGAAAGAAGACGAGTTTGAAGATAAGAAATTTTAGAAAGGACATCATGAAGGCTGAACTATGGTCCTAGGTAAATCAAAGAGATTTTCACTCAGAATAAGGAAGAGTAGGGAAAATATAAGCACCTTTGAAAAATCAGATTGATCTCGTGAGCTGAAGGATTTTATGTCTGAGATTGTGAAATGGCTTCTCCAGTGGCTTCTAGCAATCAATATCTCTCCTCATTCCTATCACGTGGAACAAATGGACTCCAACATTATTAATTTGCCTGTGAGTAACTCCTTGGTTCAGAAAACACAGCATGTCCAACCAAATTGAGGCACACTCTCGTTATTCTACTTTTAGGACTTGGCCCACAAGCATACCTGTACAGAGCTGGCACTTACTCAAGATCAATGTCTCCCATCTTCCAGGGATATCTAACCTTTTTAGCCATACATTACCTTAGTTCTAGCACTGTCAGTCAGGATTCTTCAATTGCAGGGTAGCAAACATCAAAAGAACAGTCTTATCCCATGATAAAACAGCTTTGTGTTTGAAAGAGCAAGGCTGTGAGAAGACTCTCATTGTGCCCCAGGGCCCTAGTCCAGCTTTGACTGTGCCACCAAAGATAGTTCAGCAAGATGATACCTGATAAGATTGTTCACCAACACAAATAAAAAAAATATAAATGCCTGAAGAGAGATGCAAAGAAGAAGGAGCCAGGCTCTTTTCAGTGGTGTCCAGTGACAGGAAAGATGCAATGGGTGTATACTGAAACACAGGAGGATCCCTCTGAACAGCAGCACTTTTTCACTATGCAAGTGACCAAGTACTGGCACAGCTAGCCCAGAGAGGTTGTGGACTCTCTCACCTTTGAGATATTCAAAAGCCATCTGGACATGGTCCTGGGCAACTAGCTCTCATTTGCCCTGCTTGAGCAGGGGTTTGGACGAGATGACCTCCAGAGGTCCCTTCCAACCTCAGCTGTTCTGTGATTCTGTGACAAAATAATGAGTTATTTTGGGCTAGCTTTGAAGAGTGGCCTAAAGTCCTTATGACAAGTTGTTCAGTAGTGCTACACAGAGAGAAACTGGCAAAATCCCTAGACACAGTCTAGTTTCACAATAACGCTAAAGCAGCAGAATCCAGCCTAAACTGTCAACAAAGGAAGCATCTCCATCTTCAGGCACTTGTTCCAACCTCTGCACCTTCCCTCCCCTCGGTCACCGCAAAACATTCATGCAGCTGTGCAGTCAGAAACGGCTTGGAAATATCTTTAGAAAAATTATTCTTTTGGCAGCAGCAGTTTCCAACCCAAAACAGGGTTCTGAGAAAGTTTAGGACAGAATTAGGTCCTTCTACTTTCCTGTAGAAAAAGGTCCTTCTACTTTCAGTGTGAAGTCATTTCTAAGTCACTCCTCAATTACCTTCAAGAGTTCAGATCAGCTTACAAATCAGTACCTGCCAGCAGCTCTCCATTGTAGCTGTTAATTCATGCTTTCGCATCTGTTACATTAGCATGCCAAAAGAACTTACAGCCTCCTTGAAATTTCCTTCAGCATAGTTTGAGCATAATTGAATATTAAGAGATCAAAATTTAATTTTTGTATTTTCTTAACCAAATCTATTCAAATATGCCCTATGCAATAAATCCCTTGGAGTATTCTGTGCAGAATAAGGTCAGAACTTTTACAACCAACCATTTCTGAGTGACATATAAACAAAGAAAGGTTGGAACCTTCCTTTCTTTCTTTTAAAACATGAAAAGCCCAAAATGTTTCTATGCAATTTAACATCCACTAGGCCATGCTGCCACCTGTCAGTCTGGTAACCTCTTCTTAGATTTATAAGGATAGCTGAAGAATAGTTGAGTTGAAAATATCCTTCATCTAACTATTTTTTATTAAAATTAGAAACATGTAGTCTAAACTTTGTCAAAGAGTAAAAAAAGAAACCCTTAGAATAAGTTTCTGAACAGGCAGTAAGGCTGCCTGTACTGCCTAGGTGCACATTTATAAGAGCTTTCATTGTATGGGGATCAAATCCTTTCATTAAATATTCTCATTTAAAACCAATTTGCATAAATAAGGGCTCATTTCTCAAAAAGCATGCTCATTCAAAGAAAATTAGATTTCACTTGGAAATGCACACAACTCCAAATTTCTCATCATGTTCTCAAGCTGTGAAAAACAGACTCATTTCCAAATGTGTCCAGTATTGGTTCACAACCATTTTCCTCCCAGTCTCAGTAGACCCAACAAAGCTGTTACACACAGGAGCCCCTCTGAGCACACCAGTAGGTTCATCCACTTCCTGATTCAAAGCAAGACCTTGGCAGGCACCTACTCCTGCCTTGTTTTAGTTCCCAAATGAAGGATGCACCTGTGCTGTCCAGAGAGGAGCTGTGAAATACTCCAGTCAGGTCCCTCATGATGGAGCAATCTGGAGTTCCAGTCATTCTGAAACACGTGCCTCATCCTCAGCCTGTACATAGGCAGCGTCAAGTAAAGCCTGTATCTCCACACAGTTTGAAACAGTCATTTTGGGGATGAATGAACTGAGATCCTCTGTTTCCTTTCTCACTTTCCTATATCAGCTTCTGCCCAAACTTATTTGTATGGCAAAGCTGTTCTGTTCACCTTCTTTAGCTTTCCTGATTGCTCTCCCAGCTGCTCAGGTATGTTCAGGGCCACCAATGAAATCTTTATCCAGTGTTGTTGACATCAGAGGAAAGTATCAAGTAAATGGTTTGCAAGGATTAATTGTTTATTTATTCTTGTTCCATTTAGATTTTTTAAAGTCTGTAAAGCTTACTTCTCTCTCATTAGCATGATCCAGATTCTGCCATTTACTCATCCAAAATAGTCTCCTCTGAGCTTAATAATGGCTGTTACAGTTAGGGTAATTCACTGAGTGTGACAAGGGGCTGAACTGGTATTTTTCCACCTGACCAAAATGTTAACATAGCTCTGAAACTCCATAAAAAAGGCCCAGGAAAGTCACAGATTTCCCAAAAGTGCTGCTCTAGTGTATTCTCAGCTACAACTGCTGCTGTATCTAGCAAGGAACCCCATAACCAAGTCAATTTTATAGGCACTGTTTTGAGCACCACTTAAAGATGTAGTTATCTGACACTTCTGAAAGGCTTTAGTTGCTTTGGATGAATATTTCAGGAGTGGGCATCCGCTTCAGACTGATTTCTGGTTGGTTTTATTGTTTGTTTTGCTTTTGAGCTGAAACAGTTCAGCTACTAATGCGAATAACATACAAGCAAAACATTGCATTTTGATCAATTTTTAAAAAGAATGATTGGAACCATTTATGTTGAAGAGCTCCAGGACGTCTGTGCTTTGAAAGGCTTCATGTTTGGCAAGGAATCCACTGCATAAAAATTCACCCAGATTTGGACAGGTTACAAGCCTCCAGATTACTATTTGTTTATGTACAGTACCTAATGGCCAAATCTTGGCAGCTGAATTCTCTGAAGATTTCATATGCATGGCACATTCTTTGTCCTTCCCTGGCTCCTACATGCCACCTTTATAATGACTACACCATCTCTGTAATGACTATACCATGTCTCTAATGGCTATAAATGTGTACTAGTGCTGTTAGTGGTAAGTCTTTTCCTTAAATAATTTTTTAGGGTTTTTTTGAGATGGAGTTTTATCAAACTCTGAAACCACGAACAGATAAACTTTTTCTCGTGTTGGCATAACTCCTCCCTGCTAACATGTCTACTTTTCCATTTTATGGGGAAAGTTCAAAAAAAAGCATTTCCAAACATTGATTTCCATTGCTTAAAATGCAAGATATGTACTATATCATCTGGGTTGGTAGCTGATTGGGTGATGGGATGTGTTTATTTGCTTGTTCAAAATTAAATATATAGAGTTGCCCAGGTTTGTGAAATTAGGTAACAAAAGTTCCTAGGTTCAGACTTGTTTCTCATTGAGCATGAAATTCATATAACAGAAATATGTGAACTCTACCATCTATGTGATTTACCTTTTTTACTATGATTAAAATATACTAATAAGAAACCACGAAGTAAAAATACTTTAGTGATTTATATCAGCAATGTAATCACCTACAGTTACAATGCTTCTAAAATTTTTTCTTCTGGTTTATGGGATGTTTGATATGATCTAAGTATCCAATTATGACATTAAAATTACTTTGTAATCTATTTCACATGACATATTTAAAATACATGTTCTACACTTACATCTGATTTAAAATGTTTCACTAAATGCAAATCTTGTCATGCTTTTTCTTAACTAATTTGCTTTCTTCTGTTTACTAACTGAATAATTGTCAGAGTATAATTAACACAGATGATGCGCGTGCCTAGTTTTCAGGTTCAGGTTAAATTTATACTACTGCATATGGAAGTGTCTCATTAGATTGCCATCTGAAATGGTGAAGGAGTTACTATATTTTGAGTAAAGCTTTTTTCACAGACTTTTATCTTATTCAGTGGTGCTATAATGTTTTCATTAGTCGGCAGTTTCTAAAATGAGACTTCCATATTAAGCACATCAGCTTGGACACATCAGTGTTTACTGAGGTGGAAATAGTTGAAAATTAGACACTAATCACCAAAATACTTGGAAAGATTCTAGATTCTGCAGGCAAAAGTTTTATACTGGGGCAATTAATACCATGAACCTAAATTTTCCAGGTCTCTAAAGTTCTGAAATCCAAATTTATTTTACAGTCCACTGTTTTATTTTCCAGTGGTTTACTTTCCAGTGACTCCCTTCTCTTTTGGTATACTTGCAGACCTTGAAGAGCTGGAACTTAAGATTCAAAAGATTTGGCAACAAAATTGAGTTGTTTCTTAGCAATAAGCTGCGAGATCTTTATGCTGCTGTGTACTACTGTAAATTACAAGATGTGTACCCAGTGTGACTTTGATACTTTGTTTCAAGCCAGTAATGAAAAATTAGGTATGGTTCTAACTATAGCATTTAATTTATTGTGACATTTTACATGAATGGCAAGAAAGTAGGTCATATGAAATAGGGAATGTAAGATGGTGGTAATGGTCAGGTAAATAGATAACTGTTGCTATATGAAAAGTGGCGTTGCATACACCTTTCACAACCAATGACATTAAATAGCGAGAATGAAAGTCATACTGATAAATTTTGGCACAGAGAATTAATAAAAGAGAATGCATCTATCCTGGTAGAAAATAAAAAGTTACTGGGTCAATGCAATTACCTTACAGCTTTTGCTTAATATAGGTTAGTAAGGCACCCCTTCCCTCTTCATGTCTTTTTCATTATTGAGTAATTCCAATAAATGATTAAAGTGCTGATTATGTTCTGTAATCCAAATTACCAAATGTGAGCTAAAGAGGCATTCACAGATCTAGCCTACCAAGCAATGTTTTAATTCTACATTGCCACTTCAAATTTATAAGCAGTGATATGAAGTATGTTGTTCACATTAATTCTGATTTATAATCTGATGTAATAGCTAAATCACAGAAATGGATTAAGTTTCATAGACTTTTTTATGGAAAAAACCCACCCACTATATGTTGTTGAGAACAACTGACATTGCAGTTACACTGACATTGCAGTCAGGTCTTCAAGTTCTGATGTCTTTACTTGCAGAGATTTCCCTACAAACTAACAAATATTAGGTACTTTTACTCAAGTAAAAGGCACAAGGAAATAATAGAATTTTTTAAACTGAGATTTCAAACCAAATAATGTGTTTCTTTATATGCATTTCTTCAGTAAGCAAATACTTTGTCGCACACATCTAACAAAAAGAAACTTTATACATGACTAGGGAATTAGTGGAGCAGCTAATTACTTACACCCAAACAAATGTTTGACAAGACAGAACTCCTCAGCACTGTCTCAGTACTCAAAGTCATCTTTTTAAAGCCCACATTAACTTTACTACATTGTGAATTTCATGTATGGAAGTTTATTGTTACCCTGGAACAGTGCCGCAGGAGCATTTCCTGCATTATTCATGGTGAGTGGTTTTCAAATGTAACTATCTCTCAGAAACTTAGCTTCTCCTTTAAAACAAACAAACATACATACCAAGGCAATTTATTGAACAAGTGGACATCTGTTCTGCTAAAACAACCTCTCCCAATATGTTTGTTTTTCCCCTTTCAGTATGTGCCACAGTAGTTCTGGATGCTTCTTTTGCAATGCTTTCATTACTGTCACTTGTTTTGTGTAGTAATGTTTCTTTACTTACCAAGAATGAGTATCTTAAAAGCAGACTTAATTGGGGGTTTGCTTGTTTCCTTCATTTAAAGGACAAAATACTGCAAGAAAGGCTTGCACGTGGCTTTATGGCCTGTTAAATCAGCTACGCCAGCCGGATTTCTCTTTTGAAATTTTTTCTGTCCAGAGCCCCCAGTATATCTCAGGACACCATAGTGATGTAAGCAAATGTTATTTAAAGTATTGAACTAATAATCCCTGTGTACACAGTGATGTGCCAGAGAAGCTGGGTACTTTTGTCCCAACTTTCTCTTGATAAATCTTTAGACTTCTTAGGAGCAAATCAGAAAAAGCAATTGTGATTTAATTGTTCTTCTCAGCAGGGCTTGTTAGGGGACAAAACATCCCAGTATTGTGCTTACACCTTTTTCAGTAGCTCAAGCTACATCTGAATCTCTCTACATATCACATTACAATATTATGCTGTGGTGATGTACTTTTATTGAGAAGAAATGAAACATGGGAGGGAGCTAGGAATATTTATCATGCCTGAATTTGCACAGCCCCATTATGTCCACAAACACCACCAATATGGAACTGATCTGTGTTCTAAGTGACTTTGAAAGAGTATCTGTAGGAGATGATGTACATTTGTTAAACGTTTCTCAACGAAATGCAAGACTTTGGCTTGATATTCCTCAAAACGAAGGCACTCAACATTTTTTATTAGGTTTTGGAAAAGCTGCTCAGCACCCTCTGTGTATGCTAAACACCTACATTTCTGCCTCTGTCCCACCTGTTCCATCCAGTTTTATTGACTTCTTCCCTCTTGTCAAGGTGCTACAATTCCCCCATTTTGTAATGAGCTGTTACAGTGCATCAACGGAGATGGCAAAGAGGCATCTATCATGCCTGTGATTTTTTTCCTTGATACCAATTAATTAGACAGAACCGTGGACTGCAGAAGAAATGTTTAGAACTGAAGATATCTAAATGATCTCATCAGTGGAAAGTTGGATCCTTTGGTTGATGGTTTCTAATTTACACTGTAGCAGATGGATGGTGCTGAAGGTCACAATTACTGTATAAGGCCAACTTGTCTGTGCAGTTTGAACTCCAAGTAGATAACTGTCTCATTTATACAGCATGCTTGTAGTGAAAACCTTTTGTTCTTCTTTTAAATCTCTATTTCATGTTAGTAAATTACATCCGTGTGATGAAACAAAATCAGATTTCAGGTTATCCTCCATTTCATTCTTCATATTGAATCTGGAGCTCTCTAATTAGACTGAAGAATTTCATTGCCATCAAAGAACCAAAAGGGGTTTTTTACTTGCTTAGCTGTGAAAGAACTGAACTGAATACTTTTTAGACAACCAGCCTAATAACAATAAAAACAGAATACAGCTCCATATTTAACTGAGTTGAGTTGAGATACATTTTCTTTTAAGGCAAGAAAAAAACCAGGTCAATTATCTTTTAAAATACAATGAGCTAAAATTTTGAGAAATGTACAACTCACTAAAGTGACAGGAGCAAAAGTTTGTTAAAAATCAGTGAAATCACTGCCTGCTGCAGAGTGGCCCTTTAGCACAAATTGTGAGTGTATGTTTTCACAAAATCTGCTACTCAAAACAACTGCTATGGCACGATCTTTCTGAAAAATAAATTCAAGGTAGAATACCCCATATTCAGCAAAGCTAAACTGTTCTGTGTATTGTGGGTAAAATCATGCAAATGAATAGATATCACATGGCACTTAACAAGCTGAAAATCCACACATTAGCTTCCTTTGTGCTAATTTGTTTGTGTAGCTATATCCCATCATTCATGAGGCAGACTCCTGAATCAAAACACTTCAGAAACAAAAACCAAAATGAACTCCAAACAAAAAAAAACCAAAAAACCTTTTCATTTGAAAATTCGGGACTGAATTACTTGGGCGATGTTTTGTACTGTTAGTGACTTCAAAGTGACTTTAAGACTATGTCATCAAGCAAACAAGCTATAGAATTTTGTACTGTGGTCTTTCCAGTCTAGCTTGGGCTGCGAATGTAATTGAAAGTATTTCCGTCTGATGGATATTCACTGATACTTTTTTTAATGAGCCTAGTTAATTTTCTAGTAAATCTCTGTCTACATCATGGTCCATATCCCCTCACAGAGCTTGACATTGTCTCCTAAATCCTCCTGTCCTTTTATTACCACCTCTGTAGGTCTGGTTATCTCTTTTAAGCTAACTGCTCTCCTGAAGTTTAGAAAACTCTAGAGCTATGCTACTGCTAGAGCCAAAATAATTCATTCTGGGGCCCTTTCAACAAGGCAAGTGCAATCAGTTGAAAAGTAGACTCTGTGAGAAAGTGCAAGCACACAGAGTGTGGTGCAGCTGAACACTCACCAAGGAATGTTCAAAAACAAAAGAGTAACTCAGAGATTGCTGCATGCTTTTTTGATATAACACACACACACACACTTAAAAAGACTGAGGCTTGATGCTCAGAAAAATCCTTTTATTTCCTAGGCACTGAGATTGACTAAGGCTGTATTAAACAAGCTCATTTCTTTGACAATCTGTTACTTTGTATTGCTTTGCTAAAATTTTGTGTTAGTGTCATAGATTTGCAGATGTCACTGAGCTGCAGTAAGTCAGTGAATGTGGCACAGTACTGAATGATTCTCAGCCAGTTGTCTCACTTCTCAAATGTAGGGAAGAGAGAGATGAGCATGCAGGTTTAAGGAACAAGGCTGACTATATAAACATACACACATCATTAAGAGGCTACAGTGAAAGGCAGAAATACATGTGCCATTCCTAGTGACTGTTAAGTGTGATACATTTGATGTGTCACATCAGATTCAATACGACCTGTTAGTACATAGTACCAAATCACCTGTGGATGTTATTATGTCTTAGTCATTCTGAGCCACCTATGAATAATGATCTTTTCCTGCTTTGTTTTCTGCATTCGTTGTGTCCTCTGCAAGTCTCATTTGAGCAGCCTGCAGTTTTCTTTTTGACTTCCTCCCACATGTCTCCCAGCATCACAGAAATGGCTTCCCTGCTTCTTCTCTGCTTGAGCCCCGCATACCAACTCAGGGTAGTTAAAGATTTAATCCTGAGTGGGCCACCACGAATCATCCAGGCTCCTGCTTAGAATACCAATGTGTCTGCATTAGAGATTCCTTTCTTATATCACAGTTACTTGCTGTTACATCATCATTAGCAGTGTCAGCAACGTTCTGCTACAAACTGGTTCCATTTTTCTTCATTCTCCAGTATACTACCAAGTGAACTACCTAATAATGGTATGATGTCAATAAAAAAAATTATTGCCACTTTTCATTTATGTGAGAAGTTTAACTCTAAATTTTATTTTCCACATTAGTGGATTTTTTCTCTTCTGTGTGACTAGCTGAGCTATGTGACATTTTAAGTATAATTTGTCCCAAAGTTAGAATTTAACATCTGTTTTAGGGTACACACGGTGACATTTTAAGAAAAGAAACCTAACTCTTCTGTGCAATTTGTGTATCCACATGTGCACACATTTTCTGAAAACTAGTGCAAATTACTGATGATGTGTAGTCATCTTAGAAGCAACTATTAGGAGCAAATACTGGATTTATGTTTGTAATTCTGGTAATGGCCTAGACAGCATGCAAATTTGATAAGAAAAAATAAGTTGGCATCTGCTCTTTAAGTAGCAGAACTTTGTTCAATTACTTTATCTGTCAAAAAACACCAAAAAATGTTTTCTGTAACTGAACACAGACTGGAACACTGGGGGTGGCAGAACTTTTATACATATCTATGCTAATGAAATATGTCACATATTTGTGGTGAATGTGAAATTAGGAATAATTTTTGGAAAACTGAATTTTCTCATTGTGTATACTAGAGGCAAAAATTAGATTACAGTGTGAGATCTGGAAGACATATTCCCTGATTGGGTGGAACTACAGTATGCACCAGGTTTTCATCCAAAGATATGTATGAACATACAGGTCTGTGGGCCAGAGGACAGCTGTGGTAGGTCACCGTATTCTGGGCAACCAGGAAGGCACAGAGACCACAATGCGTACTGCAAAGTACTCCTGTCCTATTATATACAGAAAACCACATAATGTGCCTCATATGTATGTTTCATAGCATCCCACATCTAGATGTTGTGAAAGTATTGTTGCAGAAGTTTTGTAAACTGTTTCTAAGCTTTTCCTCACAGAAAATTCTTGACTCTGTGTGTGAGAAGCCCAAAATGTGGGGTGGTTGGTACCCAAGGCCCACAGGCAGTAAATTCCAGAGCTACATACATAGTTACAGGAACACACTTTGTCGGGTGCTTTTGGTGAAATGAACCATAAAATGAGCCACATAATCAATACATGGCTTTAACACATTCAGACAGGGGCTTTGTGAAAAAAAGCAAACCATCATATTTTTATATTTCTTGCAGAGACGCTTCTGTGTAATCAAGATCTACTTCCTCAGAATATTGTCTTCTGCATTGTAATGCAGGAACAGAACACTCTCTGCGTTGCTTTAATGCTATTCGGAGTGCAAGGGACCATGTATTTGGGAGCTTTGGTTCTCTGTCATGCAGGTCAGGTTCAGGAATCCTGGCAAAGAAAAGCAGCTGAGGCATATAAATGTCAGGTAGCTGCTCAGAAGCCTGCTGCTCCAAGCATTGGCCTGGGATAAGGGAGAACTACGTGCTACCACAAATTACCTGAACCAGGCAGAACAGAGAGTGAGTTCGATTTAGCACACCACAGATGTTCAGAAAGGTTGGAGTTCCCTGCTTCTGGCTGTATTATAACAAGCTGCCCCTCAAATGAGTGAAATCCCTTTAAAATGAGTACTCTTGTGGCCATGGAATTTGTTCTTATTGTTTTTCTATTTACAGCCTAACCTCTATTTCTCATGTATTTTCTTTTTTTCATATTCTAAAATACTCATAAAGAGTATCAAGCATTATCGAACAAGCTGTTTCTTATTTTAGCATATTTTATGCAAGTTGGAGCCCAAGGGGCATTACAGAGTTAAAAAATAAGTAACAGCAGAGGAAAAGAGAAAAATGATGTAGTAACAGATAAGGGAGAAAGGATAGAGATTTGAATAGAGACAGAGGGGCAATGAAGCAGTGAGATACAGGAATGCTGTTCCAGATGGCAGAAGCAGCAGTTGGGAAGGCTCTGGCACCAACAGTGGCAAGATTGCAGGCAGGGACAGTGAAGAACCGGGCGCTCTGCAGGGAGAGGAGGGAGAGAGAAATACAAGGTCAGCAAGGCAGTCTGGCTTAACTGCATGGAAAATTATAAAACCCAGGCTGCTGATACTCTGTCACCGAACCTTGTGTAGCTGATTTATGCCTCTGCAGAACTGTGCAAAATGGTGACTGAGAGGTAGCAATCTTTCACCTCTACGGCAGGCATCTTGCACCGGTCAGTGGAAGATGAGCAGGGCAGCAGTCATTCAAGCCTGAGGCATGTAGCTAAAGCAGGTCCTTGAGGAGGGACCTGCTAGTTATGTTTGTGTGCAGAATGGGATGAAACCTCTAGATTTAAGTAAAGACATCTATTGAGACTTTTGAAGATAGTAATTGCTTTTTCAGGGAAATAGCTTTGAAGTTTGCTCTCATATAAACAGCTTCCACAAGAACACCATTGTGTTACACAGGTGATGGGACCAAACCCCTCTGGTAGGGTCATTTCCTCTTGGTTGCTGTAAAAATACCATGACTTGATGATAAAAGACAGCTTTTTAAATTGTTTTTCTATAGCTCAGGCAATTGAAAAAGGCTTTTCAAATGTGCATACAAGAAGTTCCCTTATGTGAATTAAACAAGTGGTGTATTGTGCACAAAGTATGGAAAAAAATCTCTTTGAAATGTCTGCGGAGGATTTTATGACAATAGTTCCATTGTCTGCAGCACGGTTTCACATAGATTAATCTATATGCTCTGACTGCTTCACTCATGGCTTTTGCCAGAATACCGCCAAAGACCTTTGAATGGAATCTGGGGTCAAGCTCTGCACAGATCTTGATTCCACCACCAATGACCTGAGCAGCCGTGGATCTGGATCTGGGTGCCCAGCACACACAAACAGACCCATTATGTACTATCCCCTCCCAGCTGAAAAACAGAAGCACTGAGTATGCTGTTCAACTGCCAAGACCAAGAACATGGTGAGGCTCTGTCCTGTGCCGTAAGCCCTGTCAGGCAGATGTCGGGCAGGAATGTGTGCTGAGCAGATGGATCATTCCTCTCTTGGCAAGACAGACTTGGGACTAAGAGCTAGCCTCAAAGTGCTAAAGCCTCAGAGTGTTTAAAATTAACATCAGAATGTAGTCAGTGCCATACTACGTTGGACCAATATGCTAATAGATTGTACTGTCCTAGTTTATCTGACAGTGCCTAATAAAAGATAGCTCAAAGAAGGCACTTTGCAGTAAGCAGCTGGGAAAGAAGTCACCAAGAGGAAAAATTTCTTACTAAACTCCTTTTAATATTTTTTTTGTGCTTGAAACTTCTGATTATTTGGGTGAACTGGGTCCTACAACACTCCAGATGCTGCAAGCTTTTTCCTTGATTTAAACAAGAGTTAGAGGAAGTGATTAATCTTTATCCTCACATTTTCAGATACTATTGTTTGCACATCTGTCTAATCATATTGCATAAAATGCTTAAGAACACAGAAGAGAGAGGGAAGGAAAGGTTGAAAATGTTGATTGTGTACTTAATATTATTTAACTATTGAGAAAATATTTCTCATAAGGTAGATTTTTGCATGTGGTATTTGTCATGTACCTTTAGGGAGGATCTGAGTCAACCCAGACTCTGGGGATTGGCTATCACTTACTCAAACATTAATTCCACATTGTATTATCCTGGTAGTTCATCAACAGCAGTGATAAGAGGCATCCAAAATCCTCAGTCTGATTTGTGATATCAGTTCTGCTTTTTAAAATAAGAAAGTTCCTTATACAGAGACAATGGTGTCTTGTGCCTGTGTACCCCATATGAATACACAAACATGTTATTAGTGATGTACTTAGGAGGGGGGAAGCTATTATCTAGTTTTTGGAAGTTTTCTTTTGGTTTAAACTACACTTTAGTATAGGTCTGAGATGCTTAAATAAAATGTGTGTACAAAAGGAAATGTTTATAGAATATCAAGACCAAATTGTCACTTGAAGGTGACTGGTTGCAGTTCAGTTGCCAAGCCCTGGTAACAGGTTTGGTTATTCATGTCCATGAGAATTGGCATTTCTCATTGACTTGACTAGCCTGAATAGTCTTCATATTCTTCATATGAAAACTGTAGGAAAAATGGTGGCAAATTTTCTCTCAACTCCCAGAGAATCAATTAAGCAGCATCGAGCACCACCCAGCACAAGATACAGCCAGCAATGACTACTGTGCACCATGCATTTCACACTTTCATTTAATTCCCTTTGCCACTGCAATTTAATTAATTTCACTCGGTCTTATTAATCGTCAGATAACATCTTGATATGGACGAGCACAGAGCTTCATTGCATGCAACGGATTTGTTCTAAGCACCTCTTCATGAAGTTTTTGTCTCTTCCCTCAGTGGAAGCGTATGTGAACAGACAGTGTTTAGGTGACTGAATTCATAATTACTGATGTTACGTCTGTAAGACTATCTTGTGAAAAAAGGAATTCATACTTCTTTAAAATATGATGCAAAGTCTAATCTTGCTTTTTCTCTAATTTTGAAGTTGACTTCGTCATTATCCGCGGTGCTGTACTGCTGGTTGCAGGCAGTGTCAGTCCCATTTTGGCTTAAGAGCGTTTTGCAAGCTGTTGCTGTCTAATAGCGCTCTCTACCGATGAACTGTAGGAAAAACATTTCATTTTTGTGCTTTTCTACATGCTTTTAATTTCTTTCAGAAACTGCTAAATTGAACTAAAAGAAGTATTTTAAGTATCGTGGCAAACTAACAGTTTCAAGCTGAGCTGTATAACTGTTTTGGGTTTTTTTCATTTAATTTCATATGACTTTGTTTTTTCTGTATTTTATAATTGTGCAAGAGACAGTTATATATTAAAATAGTGAGATATTTCCAAGCAGAACCAGAGTATTTGGTAAGACTAGAATTCACACAGGCTGTTTTCTCCTAAATCCTCGAGGTTTTTCTAGGCAATACTTTCCTATAATTTACAAGCTGACAGCAGAGATAATCAAATATTAGACTGCATTCTCACTTTGCAAATGAATGTATCATACCATGCACAAAAACTGTGTCTGCTGAAAGTTATGAAAGCGGCTGACTTCATTTCTCAAGTCCTTACTGTATTTTAACTGTGTAGAATCTTCAGGATTAGGCACACAGAAAGACTTTTTAGCAGGGCCTGTAGTGACAGGAAAAGAGACAATGGTTTTAAACTGGAAGAGGGTAGATTTAGACTGGGCATAAGGAAGAAATTTTTACAATGAAGATGGTGAGACACTGTAACAGGTTGCACATAGAAGCTGAGGATGTCCCATCATTGGAAGTGTTCAAAGTCAGCCTGGACAGGGCTTTGAGCAGCCTGATCTACTGGAAGATCACTAGCTCTAGTGAAAGAGGGTTGAACTAGAGGATATTTAGAGATCCATTCTAACCAAACCTATTCTGTGATTCTATGGAAAGGAAGAGATAGAGGGAAAGAGGGACATTCAATATAAATACATAAAAACACCACCTCTAGAGTCTACTCATAAAGGAGGTACAAGAGACTCCAGATCATGCCGGCTTGGACACTGTGCACTCAAAAGTGTTACTGCAATACCAAGCCCAAACCAATAACCCTTACTGTGAGGGTTGGGACCCCACCTGTTCACAATGCTCAACAGTGCACTGGAGGCCCCTCTGGTTCTTAATATGAGAGTGTGAGTAGTGTTTTGGATGAAAAAATCTTACGGTATATAATGTGATTTATTACTTCACGAGAAGCACCAATCACCAGATAAACTCTCTCATACAAATATCCCCGTTCCAGTGATAATGTGGGGGGCTTCTCTTTCCCAGGGGTGTTATTTCTACTGCTTTCCACTGCTTTTATTTCAGGCAGATATTGAGCGTATGTCCATTGCATACTAAACTTGCTCTTCTAAGCCTTTAAGCCATCTTCTATGAGGTTATATGGAAATCAACTGGCCACCTGAGGCCACAATAGTAACAACAGTAATATTCAATCACATTTTTTCAGTTGCAGGACTTTATAATGTCTGACTATGAAACAAGACAATACTAACCCATAGTCTTCCTCTACCCAGACTGAAACTGAGTGTGGAAAAAAAACCCAACACAAATCCTGCTTTATTTGTGGTACTGATGCTGTTTGAATGTGTATTATAACTATTCCATTCCAGAGATTTTTGTAGTTTTAATTTATTTCTCTATTTAATCAATATAGAAAAAAGAATAGCTGGATCATAATTCCTTTCCTTGAGTAATCTACAGTCACAACAATATTGAGATTTCTCCCTTCTCTTTCCACTCCTGGCAATGAATTTAGTCTCAAACTTACACAAATTGTTTGGTCCATTTAGAATTCATGTGACATTTTGCATGAAAAGCAGTGTGAAATGCTGTTTTCTCTGCTCCTGTGACATAAATTATTCATCTTTGTGATTTATCAGACAGCTTTTTCTTGTAGATAAGAGGTCACCTCTCATTTGCTCTACTGATCACATAGCCTAAATAGAAAATGGGTTGAATCTAGCAGAAAAAAAGGAGACCTGAATATCTATAGTTTGTCTGAGGATTATTAAAAGAAAAGGCTATGGCTCAAAATCTGTTTAACTTTGAATGAAGTTGTTTGTGCATGAAGTAGGTTACCCAGTGTGCAATAAAAATGCAGGTAGTGCAGAAGTAGATGTCTGGTTTTGAAGTGTAACAGAGGGATTTATACAAATCACTAGAATACCTATGGCCTAAGCCTTAAAAATGGGTCTAGGAGACTATGGTGATTTCCTCCAATTATATAAAGTAAGTTGAGGTGGATTAAGGACAGAAGAGCGATTCACTTATTAGTTCTTGGTTGGTTAGTTTGTTTGTTTTCTTTTGGAGGAAGTTTTAGAAGATATTATGAATATTTTACTTTTGTAGGACATTCTATATAAAACCAAGCGGTGACCTTGCTAAGAGAATCACACAGGTGACTGGGGATCTGTGCCAGAAGGATTGTCATGTTTGAACACTCAGCTCAGACAGTCCCTCAGTCACACATTGCTTTCCCTGTTTCTCCACTCCTTCCTACATTTCTACTGACAGTTACTGTCTGAGGCATGGCACGGGGCTAGCTGCACCGGTAGCCTAAAGCAATACAGTCATGTTTAGTTTCTTGAATTTCTTGAGATTTGAACCAAATGTTGTATTATGGCATGCATGGAGAATTCTTGCTTCTGTATCTGCCAATTTCTGACAGACGTTTTGGTGTTTCTCTTCATAATCAAGTTAGAGCAATACTTCCTGCTAGCCTTCAGTTTCTGCCCCAGCAGTGCCTATGACAGTAAATCAAAGTGGCCCCTGTTCTCTGGCTGCAATCACAAATGGTACTTGCCTGGGCAGCTAAACTCTCCTGCCCCCCAGAAGAGTTTCAACTTATTCATACTGTCTGTCATGATTAATCCCTGACCTCAGTTATCCCAGAGAAATTTCTGCAATGCCAGGGAAGGTGCTAATTGGTGTGAGTCAAAACTGTGCCTGGGGACATGTTATTGTATACCACCCATATTCAAGCTCTGCTCTGTGATGTTTAGGTTACCAACATAGACCTACAGCAGCAGCTCCAACAAACAGAAGACCAAAGATTCCATCATCTGAATAAAAAAATCACCTGGAGAAATATATTTTGTACACAGTGAAACAGAGGCTGGTTTGTTAGGGGAATACATGGAGATAATACCACCTTCACAAACTCATGAAGAGCTGTATTCCACAGCTTTCACTGGATGGCATGAAAAGGTGTGTAGATAATATGAAGATAATAATATGTTCTTAAATGAGTCCGTTATTTCTCTCAAACTCTGAAGCTGCTGCTGCAGCAGTAGCAGTTTTTAGTACTGGCTTTTGCTGTTCGTGGCTGGATAATAGGCTGTGGTTTCTGTCACTGGAAATGGCAATGGCCATTCAAGCTACTGCCAACTTCCATAGAAATTTCAATTTTTAGTTACTGAAAAGAGGAAACCTCATGCAAGCTGCCTGAGGAGAACACTTCTAAGTGGAAAACTACACAGTTCAGGCTATCAGTGATAGCAGGTAAGCAAAAGTTTTTTCCTCTGAAAAAATATCCAAAATATTTCTATTCCTTTCCAACAGTTCTTTTTTTCACATCTGTGAATTGCTGAGGCATTTCTATCTTGCCTCATATTTTAAAAACAATAAAAAACATTTGTTGTGGCCACCAGTACTCCAAGACAAGTCACAGGCAACAACTCAGAGATAATATGCTTTTCTTGGTGGCAATGACTGACTTTCACACAACAGCATGTGGAGAAGTGCTCTTTGGCCAAGTATTTTCTGTAACATTCTTAATTTCTGTGCATAAATTGGATGAAATCAAGAACCTGTGAGATAAAACCTTGGCATTTGAAGTTCTTACTGCACAAATTTTTTTCTATGGCCTTTACATGGAATTTACACAGGCAGGCTTCACAGAGGGCAGTGGGTTTAGTCTGAGTTCCCAGATCTGACTGAACTTGTAAAATGCATATATGGGAGAGAGAGCTGAATTCACTACAGGTAAAAGAAAGTGCAGTCAGGCCTTTTGTACTAATACTAACTTCTTCTCACTGACAGAGTTCTGTAATACCATAGACATATTATTTTACACTAACCCTCAGATACACCATTTATTAATCTTCTTTCCCATTGCTATAACTCTACTAAATTTTAATTCCTTGAGGCAGACATTTTCCATGCCATGTGTTTGCCTGAGGACACATTTTTAATTGATCTTGAAAGTAGATTAAAGCAGGTTTTTGGCTTAAACAACTTGGCTATTTCTCAGAACGGATCACAAGCAAAATATGTTTTACTCACATTAAAAAAAATTAAAGAGAGAGTAGTGTCAGCACCTCCGTGTTTAGGCTGCAGGCTCAGACAGCCTAGCAATAGAATCCTTTCAGAGATGTATATTGTCCTGCAAAGTATTGTCTGAAAAGTTACTACAAACTCAGCAGTGTGGCAGTTACATTTTTAGAAGATTATGTTTATCTCAAATTAGTTCCATCCTACTGCCCTCCGGGGTTTACCTGACTAATTTTTTCTTCAGAGCCCTTCAGAGTTTCCTGCCTGAGGACAAAAAGAACTGATCAGAGCTTCTCTGACATATGAATCTCTACAGCTTCCATGAGCAACACAAATGCAGGAAGGAATAACCAGGTTGTTGTCTCCCTTGTTCTCTAAACACAAGCCTTAGTGAAAAGCACCAGAATAAGATCATGGGGCTGTTATAAGAATAATGGACAAGGAACTTTAAAAAGGCAGAAGCAGAGAAAAAAAAACAGAGATACAAAATTGGACAGTGATGAAAAGGAGTGACAATGGTAAAAAGGATAGGAAGCACTTGGGATGAAGTGGTAAGAGCAGAATAATCAGGAGACAAGAGCACACTGAATTTGGTGTTGTACATGAGGTAACATGCAGACCAAGCCATTTTGTAGTCACTTTTCCTGAATGGCACTTGGGATGCGCTGTACTTTTGGAGCAGGCCCATACAGACACAAAGTAGAAAAGTAACCACCTACCAGTATCAAAGGGCAACCAAAAGGCACATGCTATGGAGAAAGTCTCAGGATGTGCTGAAGAGAGCAGCCCAGGCAATGAAGGCAATTAGGTAACCAATTTGTAATTTACCTCCCTATTACCTCTCCCATTTATTCCCTGCTGAAATAGGGTCTTATACAAAAAAGTGTACAATCCTGTGAAAAGATTTCATATGCCTGCATTTACAGGCTAAAATAAACTCATCCATGGGCCTTAATTCTACATTTGCTAAATTCCATAAAGCTTATTCCTTAATGTGGTTTTAAATACAGAGATATTGTTGTGGGATTTAAAGACTGACCCTTCAGACAGGAGAACATGAGGGTGTTAATTGTTTTTAGACTATGTGACTGGTTAAGCCTTGCTGGGTTACCACTGAAATGTTTGCAGAGCACACCGTGATAGTTTATAGCAGCTAGGCAGCATGGCAGTTTCAATAGAGTTCCTAGATCTTAAAAAGTATTTAAATCACTGAATCCATCCCAGCTCTTAACCTTTTGAATGGCCATGGAAATAGACTGTTCAGAGGCTGATGAGGGGGCAGCAAAGCCTGAATGTTATAATAGGCGAATGTATCAATATGGCTGTGGTTTCACATTCTGGGATATGTAGACCAAAAAGTTTAGAATGTCACTTCATTTATTTTCTTAGTGCATCATGTATTCAAAAGCAGAGCTGCACATAGCAGCTGATCGTGTTAGTTCCAGCTGGTGGTACCATGGGCAGGCAAAGGAGAAGCAAAATTGCAGCACCAGATCAGTGAACACAACTGCATGCCAGGGTGCCGAGGCAGCAATATAAAACTGATTGTCACTGCAATTCAGTAGCCAGGCTTTTCTCTCCACGCGTTCCTCCTCTGAGTGACAAGGAGAGGTGTTTAGTGTTTGGTTTCTCTTGACAAGACTGAGAAGGAGGGGAAGTTTGAGAAAGTAAACAGATGCTGGAGTGATTTTTGAAAGGTGTGGATAATTGAATAGGTTTGGGGTAATTATTAGCAATAAATGTTCTTAAAAATGAAGCAGAAAATCACCTACACAAAAGGCTTTAGTGCAACTTATGAAAGAATAATAAGGAAGATTATTTGTTGATTATCTTCTTTTACCTATCAAGCTTTCAGCATCTTGACAGCATTAGTTCAGCAGAACAAAGAAATTACTCCCTTGGAATTCTGAGGCATTTATGTTTCTCATATTAGTGAAATGCATGTGGAATGAGTCACAATGTCCTACTTGACCAAGCTTTTTGAAAGAAAAAAAGATTGACATGATTTCTTTCCTTTCTTTGAAAACACTACATTTTAATTTAAAATGCACGGATATTTTATTTTTGTATCATAAGAAATATACTGAGAAATCTTATAAAGTACTCAGATGTAGATTATAAGGATTTCCTTAGAAGTCATTGCCATGTCTTAGATAAAAGTGGCCAAATAGACCTTCCACATATGCCTGTGCCTCACAGTTAAGACTTTTAAATTACAACCATAGCTATTGAGCCAAACAATTCAACTGACATGTCCTGTAATCTCTTTAATCTTTTTCTAACATAACCTATTCTTTGTATCACCTAATCGCACATTAATATTTTAATACACTATGTATGTTAGTGTAAAGTCAGCATATGTTAGTGTAAAGTCAGCAGCAGGGTCCAATCCAGGGTTTTATGGGATTTTTTGCCTCTTTATTGCTGTGCTTTTGCTTCCTATTTGAGAAATTATTCCTATTTTAAAAATGCTAGACATATTCTTCCATAATATTTTAGTTCAGAATTACATAATGCTACTGAAGTTATTGACCAGGGACCCCAACCAGTTACTCTGAGATGGCTACTCATGAAGATTTCCCCACAGTTGAGATCTGTAGAGGTACATAGATGAGAACAGATGTAAGGTGCAGAATGCATTAAACAGGTAAGCCTCTGTTTCCCAAGCCCATCAGGGAGACCATGAGATCAAATCATAGAGCAGAGTGGCACTAGAGCTACATAATATACACCAGGAGTCAACACAGGGCAGTGGACAGCACACAGCGCAGAGGAAAATTATTTTAAGCCTTTGTTCCCTTTCTTTATGTCCACTCTAACTGTAAAAACAGCAGTTGAGCAGACACTCAATTTTATGCAACCATATAACAGCCAGAAGAATAAAAACCCTTGCTGTGCCCTTCAAATACCCATGAAGAATTCATTTCATTAAGTCTACCAGACATTATTTGGTATAAAATGAAAGATTTGTTTAGGACTGATCACAAAAATATTCATGAAGTACTTCTTGGCAGAAAAAGCCTGTTGTTAAAAAATGGTTCTAAAACCATTTTACCATGATCTTTTGTCATTTTTAGGAAAAAAAAATCTTATATTACATCATTAAATACACATGAAAAGAAGTAATGTTTTAAAAAATCATAACAAACTTTTCATGCTATAATTTTTTCTTTCCTATTTTATTTGTTCTCAAATAGACATGCTTTTCAGTGCAACACAAAAATGTTGCTCTTTGACATTAAAAAGAAGGGTGAATATTTTTGGCTACCCAGCATGACATCCTTTACAAGATAAGGCAGATATTCTGAGAGCAGATATTCTATATTTCAGAAAATCAATCGTTTTAAGACATTAAGCATCATCTCACAACCCTGGTCTCTCTTCAAAACATAGAAATGTGGCTGAAATCTGTGTGTTTGTTCACATCCAGAGATGAATGGGTGTCTGGAGAAAGATAAATGAGGCTGCAGATGGTTTCAGAGATTTTTGTAAATCTGAATTATAATTATATGCTTGAAGAAAGAAGATCCATACGCAGTGGATTCTTGATTTCCAGGTGAATTAGAATCATAGAACCACGCAATATTCTGAGCTGGAAGGGACCCATGAGGATCATCAAGTCCAACTCCTGACTCCACACAGGGTGACCTAGAAGTTAAACTATGTATCTAAGAGTGTCGTCCAAATACTTACTAAACACCGACAGGCTTGGGGCTATGACCATTTGTTCCAGTGCTTAACCACCCTCTTGGCGAAGACCTTTTTCCTAGTATCCAATCTGAACTTCCCCTGACACAGCTTTAAGCCATTTCCTCATGTCCTATCAGCAGACATCAGATAGAACAGATCATAGAATCATAGAATAGTTTGGGTTGGAAGGGACCTTTGGAGGTCATCTAGTCCAACCCCCCTGCAATGAGCAGGGACATCTTCAACTAGATCTGGTCACACAGAGCCCCATCCAACCTGACCTTCAGTGTTTTCAGGGATGGGGCATTTACCACCTCTCTGGGCAACCTGTGCCAGTGTTTCATTACCCTCATAGTAAAAAACTTCTTCCTTATATCTAGTCTAAACCTACCCTCCTTTAGTTTAAAACCATTACTACTGGCCCTACCGCAACAGGCCTTGCTGAAAAGTCCATCCTCATCTTTCTTAAAAAGCCCCCTTTAAGTAATTAAATGCTGCAATAAGGTCCCCCCACAGCCTTGTCTTCTCCAGGCTGAACAACCCCAGCTCTCTCAGCCTGTCCCCATAGGAGAGGTGCTCCAGACCTCTGATCATTTTTGTGGCCTACTCTGGACCCGCTCCAGCAGTTCCATGTCCTCCTTGTGCTGAGGGCTCCAGACCTGGACACAATATTCCAGGTAAGGTCTCACCAAAGCAGAGTAAAAGTGCAGAATCATCTCCCTCAACTTTCTGGCCACACTTATTTTGATGCAGCCAGGATACAGTTGGCTTTCGGAGCGGCGAGCACACATTGCCAGCTCATGTCCAACTTTTCATCCACCAGCACCCCCTGCACTGCTCCCCCTCCTTGTAGTTGTACACAGCAGTAAAGTCACATCTCAGTCTCCTCTTTTCTAAGCTGAACAAACCAAGTATCCTCAGCCACTCCTAATAAGTCTTGCCCTCTAGTTCTTTCATCATCTTTCTTGCCTTCCTTTGGACATATTTTACTATTTCTATGTCCTTCTTATATTGGAAAGGCCTAAATGGCAGGGGAGGGGAGGCTGCACCGATGCTGGGTATAGTGGGACAATCACTTTTTTTGACCAGTTAGCTATACTGTGCTTAATGCACCTAAGGAAAGGGTTGGCCCTTTTGGCTGTAGGGCACATTGTTGACTCATATTTAACTTACTATCAACCAAAACCCCCAGATCCTTTCTGCAGGGCTTCACTCCACCCTCTTGTCACCCAATACATATATTTACACACACCAGATTACACCATCCCACATGCAGAATCCAGCATTTGTCCTTATTAAATTTCATATCGTTGGTGATTGCCCAGTGCTGTAATATATCAAGATCTCTCTATAAAGACTCTCTACTCTCTAAGGAATCAATGGGTCCTCCTAATTTAGTATCAGTGGTAAACTTGCTTAGTGTGCCCTCAACTCCTGTGCCCAGGTCAGTGATAAAAACATTGAAGAGAACCAGCCCTCAAATTGAGCCATGGGAAACACCCCATTTACAACAACTCTTTGAGCCTGACTCTTCTGCCAATTGTTCACTCATCATATTGTGTACATGTCTAGCTATATGCTGGACATTTTGTTCAGAAGGATATTGTGAGAGACATTATCAAAAGCATTGCTAAAATGTGCTGTTCTTAATATGAGAGTGTGAGTAGTGTTTTGGATGAAAAAATCTTACGGTATATAATGTGATTTATTACTTCACGAGAAGCACCAATCACCAGATAAACTCTCTCATACAAAATAGTACAACTTCTTCAGTGGAAAAAAATAGAAAAACAACTAAGGTTTACTTTCCAATAAAGACTATCTGGCATTCTTAACCTGTTTATGCCCTTTTTGCTGGAATACTACAGAGACGAGGAGTCTACCACAGTTTACCCAAGTAAGCAATTGTTCTTTCAGATGAATTGCTGGAATTTGAAACACTGTCTAAGGGTTTGTAGGAGAGCTATTTAAGAGAGTAGAATGGTAATCCAGACTATTTTTTCTGAAGCAAATATATATCATTCAGCCAGTGGATAATAGAGACTGTAAATGTGTTCAGTCTTCATATTTTTGCGAAAATGTAAATATCGGGAGAAATTGATGTGGAAACATGATTTAATTCATCCTCTATTTAAGACATCCAGGTGTGAAATGAGTAACTGCATTATGGTTAATGATTTCACTGCAGTATAGGAATCCCCTCAGTGGGAGAAGGGTTATTCTGTTTTACTTCTTTAGATAGAAGTTGTCCAAAGACTCCAGACAAGGAAAAGTTTAAACATAGCCACGGAGAAATATAATTAGGGTACTGTACAGTAAATAGAAAGAATCTGTGATCATTCAATAAAGAAATAAAATCTCCTTTCACTGCAGCTCCTCACTTTACAGAGGGGTTTTATTATTATTTTTAAGTCTTAGTAGGTATTACGATTATTATTATTATATTTAGTTTTATTGTTGTTATTATAATTCTCTTTTCTCTCATATTTTACTTGTCTCTCAGTATGTACCATTAGAAGGCAAAACATTTCTGGCACATGTGGTCATTTTCCTATACATCACTGACTGTACTATGCAATGAGGTTCTTGCTTGATTTTTGTACCAGTGCCCCACAATTAGACTTCATGCTTTCTCCAAGACTAAAGACGAATAATGCCCCTGTGTTCAGTTGGTTTTTCTTCTCTGCTGTGGGGTTCTGCACATAGAATTTGCCCCTCTAGGCAATATTTTAGCAATTAATAATGAAGCTCTTCTACATCTGTCTGCTCTTATTTTTCTTTGATAATATTTAGCAAGACAAGGAAATTCTGTACTGGCTTGCTCTATAAACTCCTACTGCAGTGTCTTTGTGCACAGCAGCAGTTATATGAAAGCTTCACACAGAGGGGGAGCAAGAAAGGGGCGTTTTATTCAGTTGATCCATTGTGAGAGCCTGTGCCATGAGAGAAAACTTTCTTCTTCAGCTGGTGATGTGGTTGGTCCTAGACCACGGGGCAGGGAGCCCTTCCTGTTTATAGCCTTGCATAAATAGTGAAAAGGAAATTTGTGTTCATATTTGCACTATTGATAAGTATGATTTGAGTCATGCAGTGCTATTTCCTTCAGCATGTCTTAGGGCACAGAATTTGACAAGATTAACCATGATTCATTAAGTACATTTTCCAGAATGAGCTTTTTTTAAAAAAAAAAATTGTTTTCATTAAATTTGGGGGCAATGAAGGTGGTGAAGGACCTAGAAAGCAAGTCTCATGAGGAATGGTTGAGGGAGCTGGGGTTGTTTAGCCTGGAGAAAAGGACGCTGAGGGGAGTTCTTATCGCTCTCTACAACTACCTGAAAGGAGGTTGTAGCAAGGTGGGTGTTGGTCTCTTCTCCCAAGTTACTAGCAATGGAACGAGAGGAAATGGCTTTGAGCTGCACCAGGGGAGGTTTAGATTGGGTATTAGGAAAAATTTCTTCACTGAAAGAGTGGTCAGGCACTGGAACAGGCTGCCCAGAGAGGTGGTGGAGTTGCCATCCCTGGAGGTATGTAAAAGACCTGTAGACGTGGCATTTCAGGGCATAGTTTAGGAGACATGGTAGTGTTGGGTTGACGGTTGGACTTGATGATCCTAGAGGTCTTTTCCAACCTTAATGATTCTATGATTCTATGATTTTATTGTTAGCAAAAAAAGTATGTAATATACATGACTGGCTACCCTTAATGTGTCTCCTACTTTTCTAAACTTCTGTTGTCTTTCCAGCTTCTCTTACTCAATTATTACATCTGTTTAATCCTTTCTTTTCTCTGAAGAATCCCTTTTCCTCCAGCTGTTTAAAAGTTATTATTGAATCTCCTTATTTCTATAAGGTCATTATGCTGGGATGCTGAAAGTTGAAAGCACTCTTCAAGGAAAGAGCATATTGCTATATTTCATTTTCTGTCCTTTCTTTGTATGTCCTAGTTTACAAATTCTACATCCCACTGAGCTTCTCACCAGCTGTTTAGATCTTCTGCTTTCTTTTCTTCTAGGACATTGCACAACTAATTAAAAACTGTCAAACTAGTAAATGTTCAAAAACAATTGTTGGATTGAATGAACTTGATATTTTAAGTAGTTCCCATGCTTCCACTTGCCCAGCAACTATGTCTACTTGCTGAAGGAATTTCATAAAATAACACGAAAGAGGTTATCATTTTGGTTGCTATATTTTACTTCCATTTTCCAGTCCCTTCCTCAGTGTTGTATGTTCTTCAGTTCCTACCAATAAAAACAGAGCTATGAACTTTCTAAGTAACGAAACATACAAATAGGCTCTCAAAGCATGCAGCTTAAAATTTTGTGCAGACAAAAGTGGATCTGATTACAACTTGTTTTATCTGAACTGATTTTGGAAGCCACTGTTTTCATCCATTTTAAAGCACCATTTTACAGTGACTCATAATTTCACCTCAGTAAAATAGAAATGCTAGCTTCAAAGATATCTACAGAGTGATAGCATCAAGTACTGACTGATACACTAATTATATGAACACCTGCCATGCAAACAGTTTTGGAGATCTTCACAATGATTTGGTGTTATATACCCTTCAACAATAAGAAGCAGAGTAAAAAATGTCTAAGGACATTTATTTCTTAGGAAAATAGCAAAGTTTTTGTATAAGGGTACTCTCATTCAAAGAAGAATTGTAAATATACTTGAAAGAAGTTACCTGCGACACTTTCGTAAATGAAAAGCTGCTCTGAGTCAGAGCTTTAGTTCATCTGATGGCCTAGGAAATATTCATTCTGGATTGATCAGCAAGTGGGGTCACCGGTACTTTAAGAAAGATTTGGGAATGAGGGGTAATCAGCCTGGTAAAAGTAGTTTTTATGGAGGAAATATCTTGTGTGCATTTCTGTATTTTAGTCCTTTAATTCCAGCTCAGTTGATCAGTCTATAAAACCCTGTAATGTTGTCCTTTATTTATTGGGGGGGAAAAAAACCAGCCAAACAAAAAACCAGGTTCTGGTGAAACCTTCAACTTTCTTTAATAAAGAGAAAGGTATGCCTTGGTAGTAATCAAAGATGTAGCTCATTACTCAGCCACAAGTATTTAGATTACAACAGTTTAGATCAATATATAATATATTAATAAATAAAATAAATATATTTTATCAATAGATAAAATAATCATGAGGACACTGGAGCATAGTTGTGCAGGTCAACACTGATAGCAGCTAAGCTTTTGTGAAACTTGCGATGTGAATTGCTTATCATTGGGATGATCCCTGCATAGCTGATGGCATAGCAAGCAGGGGCTCCAGTGACAGTCAGAAACCAAACTTGAAAGTATACCCTTCAGCATTGCCCTTTCCTGGCATTGTTTTTCTCTGCTACTAATAATGGTCATATTGTCAATTCAGTCAGTTCAGTGTGTTTTCATGGATCGCACATGATTCAACACATGGCAAATCTCTTCTGCTGCCATCCATGTCTATAGTGTCTTCCTCTCACAAGTTATATATTGCACTTACCAGTCTCCAAAAGCTTTGTACCAAACCAGCTTCCTGGGAATTAAGAGCAGCAAATATTGACTCATTCTTTTGAGAAGACTGGCAAAATCCTCTTTCTTGCAGAGTGACTTGCTGACCCTTGACATCAGAGCAATGCATAAAAGTGATGGTAAACTGAATTGATTTGTGAAACAACCAGTTCCATCACATTGCTGCAGCAGATTTGAACAGAATAAAAACTATTATCTTTCAGATAGACAGCCAGGACATTTTTACCACAGCATGGGATTTTATTCATCTGGCTTCACCAAGAGAGATGAAAAGAGATACCTAAAATTTAAATGTTTACAGTAGTATTACAGTGTTAAGAAGCAGTGTGAGAGTAAGGATTTAAAGATAAAATATATTTGGAAAACTGAGAGGATGGTTCATCTCTTTTCAAGAGACATGAGACTGGGTTTACACAAGAGAAAAACGAAAGGCAATTTGCTAAGATACCAGAGAAAACTATGGTGCCAATGAATTTCGAGTGCAATGTGCAGTTCTGGTCTTCACATCACTAAAAATTATGTAGCAGGACCAAAAAATGCAGAGTAACAAGTAAAATCAGAGGTATGAAACAGCTTTCATATGAGGAATTACTAAAAAAATAGGTGTCGCTTCCTAGAAGAAGGACAGCTAAAGCCATATGTGGCAAGGATCTGCAAAACTGTGCATAAAAGGGAAAAAAAGATAATGGTTATTCATTATCTCTTCCAGTATAGGACACATGAGGACAAAGTGAAAAAAAACCAAGCAGCAAGTTCAAGCCAACATCCAAAAGGAAGTGACTTCTTTGCACGGGGTGGAGATCAGCTGTGGAACTCCTTGCCACAGTTTTTAAAGCAGTATTTGTCAAAAATGATGGGGAAAATCCACAAAGAAACATCAAAAAAAAGAGCATTGTCATCCTTTCAGGAAGTCTTATATGCATGACTTGTTGGAGGCTGTTCTTCTAGCAGTGTCCAGGCATTTGTCACTGCCTACCATTGGAGACAGGACTCATACTCTCTGGAACAGGCTCCCC
The DNA here is from genome assembly GCF_963921805.1 of Phalacrocorax carbo. Lineage (NCBI taxonomy): Eukaryota > Metazoa > Chordata > Aves > Suliformes > Phalacrocoracidae > Phalacrocorax > Phalacrocorax carbo. The sequence continues at coordinate 59,230,763 of NC_087514.1, read as the reverse complement.
AGGGAGGCAGTCATGGCACCAGGCCTGATGCTATTCAGGAAGCACTTGGACAATGCCCTCAGAGATATGGTGTGAATTTGCGATTGTCTTGGGCAGGGACAGGACCTGGACTTGATGATCCTTGTGGGTCCCTTCCAACTCAGGACATTCTATGATTCTATGATTCATACAAGATAGACCAGTTGTTTCACCCAGCATGGTCATGCCTACTTTCTTTTGTTGAATTGCAGAAGTAATTATGAGTAGCTGAATCTTTATTCATATTATTTACACTTCAAGTATGCTTATACACTATACACATTTTGTATGTAAATTCTACATCAGTATAGGGAAAGGATAATGCTCCAAAGCTGAACAGCAGTCTTCTCCATGTGGCAAGGGTAGTTTAGTTACATTCAAGAATATTTCAGAGTTTCATTAAGTCAGTGGGATCATTTCTGTATAAGATGGGTGGAAGCAAAATGTAAAGTTACTAAAAATATTGAAAAAGACAACCCTTCTCAAAAAAAAAGTCACAGCAGTCAAATATATTGTTACTAATTTAGTAGACTGGCAATAGGAGAGCTTCCTAATCTATATAAATGTCATCATTGAATGCCTAGCAATGTTGAAAAGGCAGAAAGAGCCTGTTGTCAATGAAGCAGGAAAATGCCAAACTTGATTTAAAGCAACTGGTCAAAAACCGGTTGTGTGAAAACAAATTATTACTAAACAGTTTAAAAAATATTACAGCCTACACCCCACACTTGATTAGAAGGGTATTAATCAGAATGAAGAATGTCATTCTTTTTCCATACGAATATTTATCTCTGTGCTTAGTAACAGATTCAAATGAGATGGAGATATAAAAACCTAATTTATTTAGCGTATTTATATCTTTAGATGTTATAGAATAGACTTTGTCTTCAATTACCTTCACAATTACTGATATGTACTTCTCTACTCACTGTTTAAAAAACCCTAAGGCTGCCCAAAACCAGTGTGTAATGTTCTTCACTTCAGTCAATGAACTTTAACAGAAACCACTACATTTTAACTGAATTTTTGTTTATCTCCAGCAGCACATTTTAATGAAATCAATACATTCTTGCTGAAAGCCTCATGAATCCATTGGAAAGAATACATTTTTACTGAAACCAATATACAGTTTTATAATGTCTGTATGTTTTAGTGAAAGCATAGCAATACATTTTAGCTGAAACCAATATATTTCTCAAGGGCTGATACCAAAGAAACCTTATTTTACAGTGAAACCAATGCATTCTTACTGAAACTAATATTCTATATTCCTGAGCCAACACTGTCAGGCTAAATGAAAGCTATGTTTTATTTTAGTGAAGAAATTACATACTTTCAAGATTATCTTAAAACAAGGAGTTTTGCAAAGCTTAGATTTTAGTATGTGCATAAAATAAGAAGCAGATCATAAGAAGTCATTCCTAGATAGATCTATCTCCTTGGTTTTACATTTTATGTAGTCTTGCAACATATATGCATTCTATCAAATGAGTAATGATATAGATAAGAGTTTATTTTCCTTCTCAATAGACTTTCACTAAATCTTTTTTTCCACTTTATATGCAAACTGACTTAGAATAAGTCAGCATTATGGGTGATTTACACTTCAGAGCAGAGGAGGAGAACAGTGGTTAATGATTTTATTGTAGACTAGATGTGATTTATTATGCAAAAAATTTCGTAAGGATTGTTTTCAGTATGTCAGTTTTGGTATTTTTTCTTGATATTTTGACTAAAGATGTGCTGATCTGCATTACTTAGAAATATTTTGAGTAGTCTGGTACATGTAGCTAATGATTTGTGATCCTTCTAAGTGTTTTAATCGATGCAATTAATGTGAATTAGAAGGCTCCATCTGAATTTCAATGGATCTAAAGAAATGCATAATCTGCTTAAAATTTAGATACAGTTTTTCTTTGTCTTTTCAGTGTAAAGAGATAAAGTAGGCAGAGTAAGAAAACCAGCAATACAGTGACTTTCAATAAAACTGTTTCAGCATTACATGATACAGAACAGAACCACAGGGCCATTAAACAAAAAGGAGCAATTTTATACAATTACTGTTCTCACCACAGGACATCAAAATATTATTTTCATTTAAACCAAATATAGCATAATTTCCTAATGAAAATCCAATTGTGATGAAAGATTAAAGGAATCTACCGTAGCTCAGTAAACTAAAAAATGAGTTGTTTGACTGCAATGTGTTATGAGCTAGAATTCCTGATCCTAAATCTGATCCTTCACAAACTGAATAAGGCAAAGGGTTACCCCAACTCACATAGAAAATGTATTGAAATACTTCAGTGTTTATTAGATCAGAGCTGTAACTGATTTCCTTAAGATGACCTTGACTAAGGAAATATTAGGGCTTTTTCCATTTCAGTATCCATATCTGACACCACTGCTCATGGGTTCCTTGCTGAAACACTGAAGACATTAGCAAGCAACATGGGGCATTCCCAAATCATCAGCTCCAGTTCAGCATCCCTATCTGTGCAGATGGGATCCTGATATTTCAGGGACTAAGGAAAATATAGCCTAGCCATAGCAAAGTTTGCTTTGCCAAGCTTGCTGGTTTACAGAGCTGACCTACTTACAATTCTTATGGAAACAAAATGGACATTTTATCTCTGAAGCTATGCCTAATCACATCTTCAAAAATTTTCTTTCCCTACTAATGATGTTTGAGAAATAATGAATAAAATGTAAATGCAATGAAAAGTCAGAGGGAAAATGCAATATTGAGGAAATATATAGTCCAATTAAAATGATTAGCATAGAAAAGGGTAGTCTATATTCCTACTGCAGCTGCTCACTGAAAGGTTCTCTTCATGTACAATAGGTTGCCCTGGGGGTGACTGATCCACTTCCAGAAAGTATAATCATTGGCTTCCAAAGAATTTAAAAGACAAAGTGTAACAAGACCATGCACTATACTAGTATTGGATTTTACCTCTCCTCATTATTTAGAACCCTCTAGCAATTTTCCCTTAATAAGTTCCTATAATGCTTTGCTGGATTCCTTTTTTCTATACCATATTTTATTCTTCCAAATGAATATGGTCCACCCATCTTGACATGACTTCTACACCACCTCTTTCTAATTACTGCTCTTCATGTCCTACCATTTCTTGCAAGTATTATAGAATAAAAGCCATCCCTACACTTATTTTAGAGCCCTAGACAATGAGGAAGGACAGCATTAGTTGCTGAATTTCATCCTTTTCTATACAATTATTAAAACATACTTGATTTTGGAAAGGGATTAAAGTTTTGGACTTGAAGTATAATCTTAGTATAAATGACTATACACCAGATACTTAAATACAACTGAACTAAAACCAAAGCAGAAAAGAATTTCAGTACTACATTTGAATCTTGAGTATCAGTTGAAAGTTTTCATGATCACAGAAACAAGCAGGTTTTAAATTCATGGTTAATTTTAAAGGCATTTAATAGCAACCAGAGGAAATTGAGAGTCTGTTTTCCGTAATTACAATAAGTGTGTGTTTAATATTAATGTTTTGTAGTGATGACTTCCAAACAAGCTTCAGAGTCTTGGCTGATAAAGCACAGGATATACAGGAATATTATGTATACTTCATGGATGTAATACAGAGGACATGATAAAGATCATTAATAGGATATATGGTTACAGCCTTCTGTCCTCATTTTAAGAACCCCAACAAAATTGAAAAGGTATAGAAAACAAGTTGCAGGATCCATTTAGATCTTCAGTGACTTGCCTTTGGATTAGAGATTCAAGCATATTGTGCATAACAGGAAGATTAGAGGGGACTTGATCATGGTACTTAAAAGTCAGCTCAGGGAACAGATATATGGTAGGAAGTATCTTTCAAACCAAGAAGTGCGGAGATTCAAACATGTGAAACTGATATTAAGCTTGTAAAGGAGGAGGAGGAGGAATATTCTAGTGAAATGAAATTAACAACTTAAACACTTAGTCTAGGAAACCAGTTCTGTGTGTTTTGAAGTCTTTCATCTGACACAAAAGATAGTTCCTCTAGCTTGACAGGGAGAATGGAAGTGATAGAAATATTTCTGTCTTCAGATCTCAAGATACATCACACAGAGTTCAGTTTAGCAGACATAGTGGTTTCTTTTGTTAATAAAAAGCAACACAGTTCCATAAAATATACTTGTTAAGAATTATAATCAAACACTATTAGGATTCAGAGAAGGAAACACTATAGAAGTATACTTAAGACATAGCTGGATGCAATGAAGCAGGAAGAAAACCCTGTATCCATGTTGCATTAAAATTAACATTTAACTTTGAACAGCTTTTTCGGTATTTACTTATAAGAGAGTAATTAGATTTTTTTGTTGTTGTTTTTAAGTATGGCTGCCGCTTGGGACTATGATTCTGAAGTTAATAATAGAGAAAAAACAAACATAGAAATGCAGGAAACCTTTCCTACCTTGTTACAGATTATAATAGCTACAACCTTGGCTCCTTAACCATAAGTCTCTTTCAGACTCTGCTCCTATTCACAATATTTATTTACCTGCCATTAGTTACAATATCTTCACCCTTACAGTGATTCTTCTCCTGAAGACCAATTACTTTTAGGAGACAGAAGTTTCACCTGTCTTCTCCCTTCTGTTTTTTCCTTCCACTAACTGTTACAGCATTCTTATCCAAAGGAAAATATACTTTATTCCTACATAGTTCATGCCTAGTTCAAAGCTAAAGGAAAGATCTCCTGGGAGAAACTAGAGACCAATAAGAGCAAAAAGAACACCAACAATTATAATCATCTTTATAAAGAAGAGATCCCTTCAGGTTGTCCTCTTCTATGTAGCCAATATCACAGTCCTTTCTTATATCAATTGCCATATTTATCCCACTGGCAGCCTCTAAAACAGTATCCCCATTTGTTTCTGCCCCCAAAAATGCTTTCCTAGCTGATGAGTAGTCAGGAATGACACTCTCCCAGAACAGTAGCTCCCAAAATCTTAGTTAAGTAATATAGCACATCACTAAGTAATATCACTGCTGCTAGGTTGCTTTGCAGACATTAGATTCAAGGCAAAGATCATGTGACACAAAATGTGTGGATAACAGAAATAAAGGAAACAGTGATATCTCAGAGGCACTTGTGAAAGCTTTTTGTAAATACAGGTTATTAGCCTGGGCTTGAATGGATAAATACATTGTGCGGTTATGACTGACTGAAGTCATATAAAGAAAACTAATGCCACATGTTAGGAAACCCTGTTTTCAGCTTACCAAACACGCAAAAAAACCACTGCTCGTAAGTCCTTCCTTTATGAAGCATGTAGATTTGACAGTTAACTGTCAGAGAAAAAAAATTAGCATGGGTAAATCTGAAACTACCTTAATCACTGCAAACACACAGTTTGAGATCTAAATGAACTACTACCTTTAATAACGATGCACTGAGCTTTATTAAAAATGCCGAATATTTCATATCCCACAGAGTCCTTTCTCCTGAAGTACTAGCACTGTAAAGGCTATCTCCTCCTAATGGAAAAATTGCTTCAAATACTCAGCATGTTCACTTGGAGATGCTCATGTAAAAGTATGTCTAAAGTTACTCTGAACAGTCTCTGTCAGTAATTAAAATCTCTATTAAAGGTTAAATGTAACTCCCCTTAAAAACAGTGAAAATATTTGCATAATTTCAGAAAGTCCTGTATCCAGCTACAAGTGATTTACATTATCTTCTTCCTCTTAATTTCTGAAGGATGCTCCACAGAAAAAAAAAAAGGCACATGGCTTTGTGCCCCATGTGGTATATTGAGACTTCTCTGACATTTCCTGTTCACAGAAATTGTCCACAGTTGAAATACACTTTTCAGTTATTTGGTCCCTGTATAATGTCATCAGTGCGCATCTAAGGCTCAGAAAATTTTGCTAGCTGGCAAAGCCTGGTGACAAACAAATCAATGGTTTTCATTTTGCTGCTGGCATGCCTGACAGGGTACGTGACTATCAGATGTCAGATTCATTTTTAGGCTGGATTTATTGATCAAGTCTATCCAGAACATTTAAAGCCTTCCCTTGTGTTTTGAAGTATATAGAAAATGTCTTGCTGCTCAAGGTTCCACAGATCCCGAGTTATTAATTTTTACTTATCATTAGTGTCGTTACTGGCTGCTGTATGGTAATCAAGTCTTTTATTCCTTTCAGCCAACTTCTGTCAAATATCCTTTCTCATACCTATACATATTAAATATTCTCACACAGGGTTGGTAGAATATTCTGAACAAGGTAATCGTGGTTACTGTTAATAATCATCTTGTACAGACATTTCTGATATGTCCTGAAGAACTAAGAGTATTGTTCTAACAAAGGAATGCACTGACAATCCTTGATTTGCTCCATTCCATGTTCACTCACAGGTTTTGTTCAGGATAAAATTTTATGCTTTTTCTCACTCGAGAATAAAATCTGGAATGCTTTTGACATCCCAGCCCTCTGGCGTTTCCATTTTATGTCAGATGTGTTGCCTACCCAACTCTGTTATTCTTTAAATATATGGTAAGCTGCGGTGTGTCAGTCAGTCCCACAACAAATCACTTGTTTGTCATGGGATTTCATGAAAAGATCTAAGCCTATAGCAACAATCTGTATCTTTTATGCTTTACCTGCTTGACTTGGTATTTCACAAAACGATTTAAATTTCCAGTATCTGGCTCTGCTCCTGCAACCTGTACTTAATCAATAGGACCCTGAAGAACAACATGTATCATATGATATATCAATCCATTTGTGCTCATGTGTGGCCTGGGATTTGCCTGGGTCAGCGCATCACTTCTTCACAAGAGTTAGGGATGGCATTTAGGCACATGGGGTCTCTGTCTTTAGCATACTGTGTGCATGTCCTTGCTGCTCTGTAACTTACTGCTGTCTCGACGGTCTCTGACAAAGATGAATTCAAACGCTTCTGTGGCCTGATTTATTTCCAGGAGCACATACAGGTCTGCTGCGAGTGGAGTGCTCATACAGACTGTCTGTGAATCAGAAGAACTGGGTCATTCCTTATTCTCAGCTAGAACGAAATCAGGTTTCAAAATTTTGAAATCCTTCAGAAAACAGAGGGGTTTACTTTCTTTACACACCTCTAGGTTTTGCCAAACATTTGTATGAGTAAAATTTGGTTTTCTGACTCTTCACAGAAAACAAATAATATGTACCATGACAAAGCAGATTCTGTGTTAGATTCACATGAATGCTTATAGAGTAAGTAGTGCAGTTAACTTGTCTTCAGTCTTCATTTTAATTCTCCCATTAGAATTTGAAAAACAAATAGTTATAATAGCTAGAAAAAAGACTATTCTGAGTTGCAGTCCAGCTCTGTGATGGCTCTGTTATGGTTGTGTACCTTGCCCTGTATTAGGAATTGAAGTCAAGGATATCTGTGGAAGTGGAAAATATTGAATCCATTTGGAAGCACCAGCAGCAAACGAAACCTACTGCTCACTTACATGTGAGATACTGAAAGAAGTGAACAATTTCCCCACTTTCTTCTCCATCTATCCACTAACTCACCTGTGAAAGGAAGGATATATTAGGTGAACTAATATTTGTGTGGCCTTGATGCCACCCAAAAGAGGTTATGCAGCTTTCAGACTACTCAGAGTGCAAATAGAGTAATATTGCATTCACCTTGTGTATGTTACATATTTTTATTGTTCATGTGGATATGCTAAGGTTTTCTGGGTGACAGTTTCAGAGCTAGGCACACTCTGTGCTTTTTGGATGATTCCTTTGGAAGCTGCCTCGATGCACAGGATTCATCCCCAGTGAAAAGCACCCATCCTGAGAATGCTTATTCCAGTCATAACTCTCCGGTTCACAATGACATTGTTTGCCGAAGCCGTCGACAATGGAAAAATCTTTGTTCAAACCTCATGTTGTCCTTCATGTTTCCTATTCACTGTTGAAGAATTATTTTCCCTAAAAGTCATAAATGTTCGGATTCCCCACAGTGCAGTTTTGTTGCACAGACAAAAAGACGTAAACTTTTGTCTGACTGACCCTGCTAAAAGAATTACCAGCAAATGAAAAATCTGTCAGAAAAATGAAAAACAAGAATTGCAACTTTGCCCTGTGACTACCAACGCTCTCTATATGCAGTCAGATATGTGTATATATCCACATAAACACGTACATGTATCCATACATAAATGTACATGTATCTACATATATAGAGGAACATAGACTGAAGGTAAGTGTCTAAGAATCAGATATTCTTCTTAACATCATGAGGGTGCAATGTAAAAAAATTTTGAGTATATAACATCTCTATGATACTGCCTCCCAATGCCCAGATTTATTTATCTGAGTTACTGGGCTTGTTCTGCTATGCTATGACAAAAATGCAGGAAAAAAATATATGTAAAGGTATGGGGTCTGATGGTTTTTAAATGCTTATTTTTTCTGAGTTTATAAAGCTATTTAGAATACAGTAATTATATTAATTTAATGCATAAATTATATTAGGTTATATAAAGAAAATAGTAACTCTTTTTTCTTTTTCTTTTGAAAGTATAATTTATTTATTTTATCAAAGAGAAGCAATATATTGACATACAGTATTATACTTAGGACTAAAAAAAAGCCACTTAACTTTTTTACCAAATGGACAGTTTATGTGTGTCCTGTGTACTATATTATATGTGTATGTATTATACTGTATCTTTATTTCAGTTTTCTGCCAGATCTATATTCAAATTGTCTCTGAATTTGCTTTTTATTCTCTACTTCATTTTTCTATTTTTGCATTCTCACTAAATTTATTCATATGGCTCCTTGTCCATTTTGATTTTTTAGCCTCTCTTTATTGAAATGAGAGCCAAGTGATAAACTCTGAGCTGTAATTTTGAAACTATTATGCTGAAAGGAGCTTGAAATTGGATAGAATTAGTTTATTCATTCAGCATTGCAAAAGGACAAATACTAGTAATTCCAGAGCACTTCCAATTTCCATTTACTTCAGAGCAAATTTCACATATTCAGCATGTGCCCAGTACTAGAGTTGCTTGGGAACTTCCCTGGAAAACATTTTCCTGGTCTGTGAGCAAAGTCATTGCTATTCAGACCTGAAAAAGAATTACTGTAATGATTGCAACTGCACAAATGAAGAAATGGGCTGCATTAGCCTATGACTGATGAGCAGATGGAAACTGGACTGGAAGTCTAGAATTACTATTTTTATTATATAGCCTAAACTAATTTAAGCATTAAAATTATGCTTGTATAGACCTCTTGATGTACAGTTTTATACAAGCCATATGCAGTATTGTATAGAGGAGAATGTGCAGGCTGCTAAGCATCCAAACAGAGCAATAATGATACATGATATTAACTGAACACATGGTTCGACTAGTGCCTGGAGCCTGGGAGCATGCCTAGCTTATAGGTAGAATAACTAATCAGTTTAAAAGTTCAGGAAATCTATCAATAAAAGAACTCATGTCGTAAATATGTATGTAAAGAACTGATAAAACTCATGCCAAGGGAGAGCTGTAGCTTTCATTCTGGCATTTCAAGCTGCTGGAAAGTTCAACCATGCAGAGTGTAACTTGGTCTCCTGCACAGAGTGTTCTCATTACCTACAATATAGTCCAGGTTAAGAACCTCACAGTTTGTATGTCCTCTCAGTTTAGACACAATTCTAGTTTCACAGTGTGGCAACTATTAATAAAAGCCAACCTTTTCATGGCAAACAAGATTTTATAAATTAGGAAGTTCCTTTAAAATTATAGCTCAGCCTGAGTGGCTAAGTTCCTTTTCAGACCCCTAAATAAATGAACAGGTGTTCAGAATTAACACACTGCAAGTTAACGTCATCATGCTTGTTAGAAGTCAAGGAAATCTGAAAACAGAATATTTTTCTTTATGTCTAAATTAGGAAACAGGATCCCAACTTTTTCAGGAGAGATTGCAAACATCTTTCTTGTACCTTTATTAACCCTTAGAGTTCTTAACTTCTTGTTTCCAGAGATACCCTCACTTTTGCATGTATATTCTCTTCCTTTACTATTCGTTCTGCAGTTGGATGTTAGTAATGCTTATAAGTCACACTGTAACAATCAGATTTACTCTGCTATTGTAAATGTTCTTATTAAAATAGAGAGATTTTATGCATGCACAGAACCTTTTCAAATGACTATTCACAGGGTCTTTATGGTGCTCCAAGTTCAATGAGGCTGCTTTTCCAGTATTTTGAGTATGACAAACATGTAGACAATGATTACTTAATTTGATTAAGAATTCTTTCAAAACAGCTCTCTAAATATTTTAAATGAACTTTTAATTTCTTTGTGATCTTCGGAAAGATTTCTTGAAGAGCTGCACAGGTACAGACCAATGGTGACATCAAGTGGTGATTTACATTTTTACTGTATTTGAGAATAATCACAGTGGCAATGTAAAAACAGATTTCCTCAGAGTTTTTTCTCTGGTGATAAAATCCTCTCTCAGATTACTTCTATCTACATCTGGTTACTGAGTAAGGGATAAAACTGGCAGAGGGATTTTCCTGATTTTTTTTTTTACTTTCTGCTCTTTCTGTAGTGCTTTCTATTTTCTGTTCTGCATGACCCATTGGAAAATGCTAAATACCATCCAGCTTGAAGAATGACTTCATATGCTTCCAAAGATTACAGGATATGTTCTGCTGAGGTCATCACTGCTATGCCAAATGTCATAACCAGAGATTATCCTGGATAAACTAAAATCTGGTATTCAGCTGTGTATTTTACTTCTGATATGTGAAAGTATCTCCTTCCCCTGATTCAGGTTCTTAATTAAATGAGAACTCTGGAGCGAATATGGTCCTTTTAATCCTAAATATAATATAATTTTGACACAGCAAGTGATCAAAATAGGCTGATATAGGTTTTATATCATACTTGCACTTCCTAATGAACTGCTGCAGGGTGATTAAGTTCAGAATTGTCAGGACTTCTGCATTTTCTGCAGACTCCAGCAGTATACTACTCCTCAGTAAGTACTAAAAGGACACCCTATTTCTTTCTAATTTGATCCAATATCAAATACTAATCTTGAATCTTGCCAGTCTAGAAACTACATCAAGTGCTGTTTTCATTGGTCTTGCTAGTTCTTAGCAGCAAATGATGAACTGTGTTACCACAAAGTCTCCGCATTGAAACAAGTAAAATATTTTTCAGGTGTTTCAATGTTGTAAGTAGCAAATTGGATTCTGTCAGTGGTCATAGGGCATGGAAAGAAATAGCCGTCAGAGCCTACAAAGACAGGAGTATAGTGATTGCATAGTTTAGGCTTCAGGAGCCTCCCTCCTCTACAGGTGACCTGCCCAACCTTTTCTTACACAGCAGATGTGATTCAGTGCCCCTCTGCATCCTCCCAATAGCTCCCTTCTCAAGAGCCTACCCTTACGGCGGCATGGCATTACTGGCTACATTTTTTTTCCCTTTAAAACTTCAAAAAGAATCACAGTGCTGTCTATCTAATCCTTGGGAATTCATACTGCTCTGCATAATTAGGCTTGAAATCAGCTACAGCACTAAGCATCTCCATCTGTAATCATCTTTTGGAAAGAACATAGTACAAATAGTTGCAGCAAAGGGTAATTATTAAAACAAAATTCCAGGTTTTGTTTTGCGTTTTGGGGGTTTTTTTGTTTGTTTGTTTGTTTTTAACTCAGACCAGACTGCTAAGAAGCTTCCACTGCTAGGATGTCAGTCTGATCGTGAAAATGCATATAGAAATGCGTCTTTAAGCAATATGCATGACAGTCGCAGAGATTCCTTTTGTAGCTTGAGCTGCAAATTAGTTACCTGCTTGCAAAAGAGAGTTAGAGCCCAGTTTCTCCACTGCCCATGCACCAGACAAAATCTTTTCTAAGGAGAAAATTGCCCTTTGTCAAAGAACAAGAACTGTGGGTCTCAGCAGGAGCTGTGAGAGGGAAGAAACATAGTCATTTATGCTCCTATGCTTATGCACAGGAGTTGATCAAGCCACAAGGAGCAGTCCCAGTCTTCACTGATGATTGCAACACTGGGTAATGTGGCCTTGAGACACGTCCAGTGACATCCAACACAGTCAGTTGACCAGTACAATAATACCTACATTCTCTATTTTGCTTTCTTTGCGTTTTAGTATCATAGCAACTTGAGATGGAAATGAATGCTGCATAAAGCTGATTAACAGACAGAATAAAGTACTTTTTTCATAATGTTCCTGGAGAAAACTAACTGAAGAGGTTTATAAAAGTGATGAGAAAGCATAAAATTCTCTGTGGAAGGTTTAGAAGATTTTTACTAGCTCATGACTAAATGCTACGGAAACCCTGGTCAAATTTATCTCAGGAGGATTAGAAGTTAGAGTCCACAATGCCCTGAGGTAAAGTGCAACTCCTGTTGCCTTAAATGCTACAAATCTGTTCTTTATTCTAGACTGAATACCCTTTATCCTAGTTTTCAGCTTCCCTCTATAGAACTTCATTACATCTTTTTCCACTGTATTAAATAGCCATCTGCCAGCCAGAATCTATTCCCATATACCTACCTGGGGACAATGGCAAAGCTGGTTTTATCCTTCTCTTGAGTACATATTTGAGGCTAAGCTTTATCAGCTTGTTTTCACAAGGCAGGTTTTTCATACCTCAGTTCATTCTTCACTCCCAGTTAATCTTTCATCAAAATTAACTGTCTGTTCTCAAAGTATGTGCATTCCTTTTTCCCTGAGAAAAATATTTTCTAAACATTTCCAACAATAAAAATTAATGGGAGACAATGGGGCAATTGTAATCAGAATCAATTATTACAGAATGTCTTTCATTAAGAGAAGACATAGCATAGAGCTGCAGCCTGGAGGAACTGAATTTCAAAGCAAAAGCATTTGTTATGTTCCACCAAGCTTGCTGACCTGCAACAGGCTTAAACCTCAGCAAAGGGCAGTTTCTTTTGCTTTAAATGATGGAATATTTGGCCTGTTTCAGTGTCTGGCTAGTCTGTGACTGGTGTCTATCTAAAACAGTAGTGTGGAGTTCCATTTTTGTTGCCCGTGAAATTCTCCTCCAGGCTGAATCTGTTGTAGTGATATATTTGCAGGTCTGACCATCAGAGCATTAGATCCCTGGGACAACTAGCAAAGCCTTATGATATTCTCTGCAGCTAGTGGAGCATGAAGAGGAGGGTGTTTCTAGCAGGGTTACAGTCAGATGGTTAAAAGCCATCTAGCATCATCTCCAAAATCCTGTTTATAGTATTACATCCAGGGGAGATTCCCCTGGAAGCAAGGGAAGATACCTGATATCCCAGTGCCAAACATCCAACCCTTCATTACCTCTTTTGGTGAATAATAGAAAATGAAAATGAACTGATAGAATAAGTTTATCTCAGGCAAAAGAGCAGCCCAAAATTCATGTACCATTTAAGGCCTATCTCAAAGTTAAAGATGGGACTTAAATAATACACAAACCCTCCTTTGCACATTTTCTTTTACCACTGTGAATAATTCACCAAAGAGAGTATATGAGTCCTAGACAAAAATAACCCTCACACTATAAATCTTGGCTTTGTGTCACCTTTATGAGGAAATGGTCTTTTGTCAAAGCAGTGGTTCCAGGCATGAAGAATCCACTCTCTCAGAAGAGGAAGCACAAAAAACCATAAGTGCTTGGTGACATCTAAATGTAAAATGGCCAAATTTACATAGAAAAAAAAAGAGTAAGAGGCATTCAACAAAGCACATGACCTTTCATTAGCCACCCAGAGAGGCTTTCTGTGGCATTCGATGTGATGTGAAAGGGTACCACGATAAATGGAGTCCTAGAGATACAGCCCTGTCTGTCCTAATTATAAAGACCTTGACACATTACCAGGAGGAGCAAGAAAGCAGGAGCAAACATGAGCAAGATCAACTCCTTCATATGATATTATTTTAAATATTCCTGCAAAATCTTAAAAAGTGATTTTGCAAAGTACAGCCAGACAATTTTGTGACATTTTTAAAGTATGTCTTTTCAGACATATTTAATACACAGATGTTTATATATATATTTCTATATTTAACTCTCTGGTACTTCTTTTAACTTTCTGGACACTTCTTTTTTTTACCTGGCTTTTCTAATAACCTTGCCTCTGATTTTCTTAACATCAGTTGTAGACCTTGTTAGAGCTGCTGAACATATCCGAGTAGCATCGGAACTTATTTTTTTAAGATATGCTGGTAGTGATATATCATCCTTATTAGAATAGACCTTCTGATACTGAGTTGAAATCTTCCTTGATACTCTGGAGAGTTAAATGTTACAGGGGCCAGTACCATAGGAGGTTGTTTAAAGACAATAACTTTAAATAATGCACCAAGAGCAGCAAAATTGTTAATATAGGACCACATGATGATACCCTTGTTTGTACTGAATAGGACCCAGCTCCCCAAACGCTGCTTGTTAACTAAGGCACAAGATGAATGAAGGTTTCTGAACTGGGTTTTAAGTAACCAGTCCTTCGTTTGGGTTTTAAGTTTATGTTGCACATCTTTTTGTTTTTATTTCTTTCCACAAGAGGGCAATAGTGAACTACAAATATATCATTCTCCGTCATCGAGAGTTACGCTCATAAAATGACTTCTTTTGAATGAACCAGATGTCACACTACAATAAATCAAAATTACCCTCTGAAATTTAAAAAAAACCCTACCTCTGTAATAAAATATTGCAACCAGAAAGAAGCACTACATATAAAGGAAAAGTTTTCAGCGTGGTTCCAGATGAGATGCCAGAAATTATAGTTACATCAGTGACTAAAGGGCTTTACTCACATTTCTACCAACAGAGGACTTCTGTCATCATTTATTCTGTGCTGGGTGTCAGGTTTCAGTTGTTTAATTCTCACCATTACCTAATCTTCCCGTTTAGATTTTTATTTATCTGATGCAAGATTTTAATTTATTCCATCTATATATTTTCCATATCAATTTCAGTAGCCCTTTTTTAATCTTTTTTTTTTTCTTGTCTCAGTGTAAGTATTTACTACATCTTTTATGGATCTTATGTATGCCTTTAACAACTGACTTGGGAGGAAGTACGTGTGTGTGTATGTCTCTCCATGAAAAAGAATGAGAAATTTGAAAGGGTAACTTTCTTTTTATTTTTTTTTTTATCACTAGCAAAGGCAGGAAACCTATTCCCACTTAGATCTGTTACCATGTATTTAACAATTAACAGGTTACTCCTGGAGTCTAGAGAAACTATTTAAATCAGAGGGCAATTTTTTATTTCAAGTTACTTCCAGGGACTGATTAGATGGATTTTAAGCCCTTGAATAATGCTAACCTAATTCTGCATAATTCATTTTATTTCTTTTACGCTTATTGTTGTAGTAAATACCATTATAACTGGGATTATCTATACCTTTGATTTATATTCTTTGAAAATAAATGAGTCCTGGAATTTGAAACAAAAATTATAAGAATTTGCAATTAGCCAAACTCATTCAAACTCTGAGAATTCTGTACCTTGAAATACACATATTAAGTGTTATATAAGGTAACTCCCTGTGGGCATCACTAAATTTATGAGAAACTATATGGGAAAAATACTGAAAGGGGAAAAATGAATGGACTACTCTATAAACTAAGGGAAATAGTTTAAGAACTAGAAGTAGGCAATTCTTGAGTAATTCTTGAGTAATGTATTTGATACATTGCTTTTGCTTGAAATTTCATCTACCTTAAACAAAACCTTAGTCTTATACTGTAGTTTCCAAAGAAATTCCTGAAAATTCATATTGATCTCATGGTTCAGCAGAACAGAACTTAATTTATAAAGTAGATCAGAAACACTTGGCCCACAAACAAACAAACAAAGTTGGCCCACTTTTTCTCCTGCTATACCCCATCAAGCACTTTTGTGGATTAGAAACCTGGAGATTTTAGTGCTTTACTTCATTTTTATCACAGAAAGAGAAATTTTCAGTCAAAAGAAGGATAGCAACTTTGGGTACATGCATGAATGTTTCTGTGGTTTCCACTATCTCAGGATGACCTTTTGCTTATGATTAAGAGCAATAAAGGAAAGCACACAGCTGTAGTCTGTAGTCTTCAGTTCACTGTCCACACGAGGTAAGCAACATGATTTTCACCACAGTTAGTTCTCCGTTGCATGGAAAAGCAAGCAGCTAACCCTAGATTATGAAATATTACAGAAAACCCTGGCCAAAATACCTCACACTGGAATACAGCCTAGTCAAAAAGACTGTGCCAGAGAGGAGACTTGGGAACAAGCTGATCTAAATACAGTTCCTATAGGACACTAAAGCATCATCTGGAATCAATGCCTTTCAGCTTTGATTCAAAAATATTCAGTTTAACCTCTTTCAAAGACAATAAAATCCCAAAAGCAATAGATGTGTTTTACAAGAGAACATTCACTGATTAATAAAAGTATTTATTCAAAGCACTACCAAAGGTAAAAAGCCTTTAAAGTTTAAACTTTTTTTAAACTGTATGCAGTGTGTGGAGAGTTCTATTCACAGTTTAATGATTAAAGTAACAAATTTTGTGTTAAAGGTAAGATCTGAACAGATGTGATACACATGGAAAACAAAGCATACACTCACAAGAATCACAGATCATCATCTTTTTGGGGACAAACTGAATATAATGGGAATTTAATATTAAATCAATAGCATGATTTAAGTTACAATTGCCTTAAAATAAATTCAGTCTGTTATGCCATGTGTTGTGTGGCATGATGATATGATATAGATCCAGCAGACTTTTCATATGGATAAAGATCACAACCATAGAATATATTAAAACAATTTTTTAAAAAATTCATTATAATATTTTCTGTGGCTTTATTTTTCTTCTTCATCTTGCTGGTACTTTCTTCTGTAGATTGATGAGTAATACATTAAATTAAGCAAAATGTTTGGCTGGTTAATTTTTTCCCCAAAACACGTACTGTTTCCTATTTTCTTGGAAAACTTGGACTAAAAACTGCCATTTGAAAGAGATCATAGGTGTATACACCTGAAATTATACAGCTTCCATTTGATCTCAGTGACACTGAAGCTGGGCTAACTTCAGGGAAACTAACATTTTTCTACATTGTTAGTATCTCTGCACTTTTCCTAATGTACTCTTCATCTGTGTGTGCAGTCAAATTTAGAAGAGACATGTCACCTGAATTAGAAAAGGGCTGATCTCAGATTCTGGCATGGGACAAGAATTTTCATTTAAAAATATCAGCAAAAAGAGATAACTAAAGTTTTATAAGGACAATAGAGGACACTTGCAAGGTTGTGTGTGTTATCTGCAATTTCTGGCTGTCGAAAAGTTGTGACATAACAGATACTTATGAAATATGTTGGAATGAAAAAATCAGTTTGGGCTCTGTCATACCCATGCATAATTTCTACAGGATGACTAAATTATGCAGTTACAGAACTGGAGAAATGGTATGTCTCTTGGAGGAATTCATGACAGGGAATGAAATATTTCAGGTGGGAGAAAGGCCCCTACAATAGAATCAGCCATTAAGTTACATAGGAAGTGGGCATATTATCTGTTGAACTACCTCAACAATACTATAATACAGTATCTTAATAAGATAATGGATATAAACTGTTTAGTGGAAATTACAAACAACTGCATATTTTGATATTTGAGGAACAGACATCAGTTGTCAGATAAGCAGTATTAAAAGGAAACCTAAATGGCCGGAGATTGCAAGAGACTTTTTCCATCCAGCAGAAAGAATGTGCAAGAAATTATCAGTCCCTGCAAATATATCAGAAGAGGAAAAGTTGTTTACACTCAAGATAATGCTATCACAGGGGGAGAGATGGCATAAACTGGCCATTGTACACTTATATTTATATGTGGCTTCCATTTCTGAGCTGAGTAAAATTCAGGAACAGAAGATATAGTGGGAACAAAAATACCTAACAGGTCTTAGGACAGTGCTGCAGAGATACAAAAAAAAAAAAGGTTCCTTTCCATACAAAGAAATGGGATGGGTCCACATTCCCCAGGTGACTGACATCAGCCTGACAACCTCTTGTCTTATATTCTGTAACTGTCAGCTGCAAAAAAGCTGTCTTAGAAAGGCTTCAAAAAGCCTATCTTCTACTGTCAAGTAAGATCCTAAACTGCATGGATAACCAGACTATAGATAGTGGTAATTATCATACTATTTAGAAGTTAAAGGAATTACGAGACTAGTTAGATAAACATTATGTCATGAGTGGATCATTTACCAATACAACCTCTAGTTTGAAATGCCTGTTACTTTTCATATAAACTTAATAAAATATGCTGGGTTACACATTCTCTATTTTACAATGCTTTTTCTCCTCTTTTTCTGGCTATACATGGTACATATGCACCTAATTGTGCCAATGAAGATTTAAAATATATAAATATCAGCACATACTAAATATGGATTTTCAATATCTTTCACCTTAATCGTGTTTTAAACTGATGAACAAACATGGTCACAGTAAAATTATTAAAATGCTTAAAAAGTAATCAGTAATCCCCCTTTCTGAAAAGTGTTTGACAAGATTTTGTCTGTTATTGTTGAACGGCACTGAAATCAAATGAACAGTCAGTACTTATTCAGAGCAGCAGAATATATATTCATATATTCTGAGATGACTGAGAAGGACCTTGGAGTCCTGGTGGACAGCAGGTTGACCCTGAGCCAGCAATGGTCCCTTGTGGCCAAGAAGGCCAACGGTATCCTGGGATGCATTAAAAGGAGTGTGGCCAGCAGGTTGAGGGAGGTTATCCTCCCCCTCTACTCTGCCCTAGTGAGGCCACATTTGGAGTACTGTGTCCAGTTTTGGGCCCACCAGTTTTAGAAGGACAGGGAGCTGCTCCAGCAAGTCCAGTGGAGAGCTACCAAGATAAACACGGGGCTGGAGCATCTCCTTCATGAGGAAAGGCTGAGACTCTTGGGTTTGTTAAGCCTGGAGGAGGCTATTGGGGGATCTCATCAATACTTACAGATATCTGAAGGATGGGTGTCAAGACGATGGGGCCAGACCCTTTTCAGTGGTGCCTAAAGACAGGACAAGGGGCAATGGGCGTAAGTTGGAACACAGAAGTTCCACCTGAATATGTGGAAAAACTTCTTTCCTGTGAGGGTGACAGAGCAGTGGCACAGGCTGCCCAGGGAGGCTGTGGAGTCTCCTTCCCTGCAGACATTCAAAACCCTCCTGGATGTGTTCCTGTGCCCCCTGCTCTAGATGTACCTTCTCAAACAGGGGGGTTGGACAAGACGATCTCCAGAGGTCCCTTCCAACCCCTACCATTCTGTGGTTCTGTGATATCCAGTATAGGGACCCACCAGGAAAAGGATCCAGCCATAAATGAAATATGGTCCACATCGCTCCCAGACACTGAAGCCAGCTGGCACAGGTTGACAACATGCACACCCATAAGTTCCTTGGGAAAAAAGTGGGGTTTATAGCCCGCCTGTGCCTGGGATTTGTTTGGAAAATAGTTGGCGTGGGCCATGAGAGCAGCATAGAACAGTGTCAAAGTTCAACATTGTGTATGATCACATTAGAGTACCCAGAAAGGTTTCTGGGAATTTTAATTTACCAGTATAAATGCAGCTGTGAGAGGCCAGAGCATGTTCAGCACGGTGTTTCAGAAACATAATTTGGATTAATGGAAGTGGACTATCATGGGAGGGGAAAAAGTCTAGTCCTTCCTAATTTCAATCTCTAAAGTAAGTACAGAGTAATAACCTCCAAAGCAAAAGGTTGGTTTTTAATATATTTCTGTTGTTGCAATCTAGAACATTAACAAACAACCCTAAATAACTAAAAATAGGGATTTGGAAGAATGTGAGCCATACTACAAGTCCTATCAAACAAACATCTCAGAATATGTTGGTTTGGAGACATATATTAGTGTCATTTATGGGAAAGACATGAGTCAAATGATGCAGACTGATTATTTTAAATGCAGCTTTAATTTTTTTAGTATGGAGACATAACCAAATTTTAAAGTCTGCTGGAAAATACCAAATTATCTAAATACCCATCTAGGAAATTAGCATGGCTATGGACCTGCCTGGAGTAAATCTATGCAATTCCTTTGGCTTCAGAGACTAGACTCATAGAAAAGAACTTAATTGTCTTTTCTGTTTTAGTAACTGCAGCCATCTCAAAGAAAACAGAATATTAAACAGAAGTGACAACACTAATGCTGAGAACAGTGAGAAGTGATAAATCTTAACATCTTTACGATTTTCATGGAGCAAGCATTATTTTTAATTTTGTATCTGCTATTAAAAGTAGACAATGATACTTTCATCCCCTTCTGAATCCCTTGGATTGCTGTCTTTGTTTTTGTTCTGCACATCTTTAAACAGCTTCTTTCCATAAAACCAATATAAATCAAGAGCAAATCCACTGAATTCAGAATTTCTACTGAATTCAGTGGATCCTCATCTGGAAACAGAAAGGAAAGATAGGCAGGTTCAGTCCACTGAATAAAAGCCTTCCATTATGTTATGTAATTTTCTTTTCTCAATTTGATGGGAAATAACATATGAATCCAGATTATCAGTTTGGTTTGAAGTAATTTAGAAATAGTTCATATCTGAAGAATGCAAATAGTTACTAGCTAAATAAATGGCCGGCAATTAATCTAAATAAACATGCTAATCCTAATTAAATTAAAGTAGGTTAAGATAAAGTTCTCTAGCACAGTGTTTTAAAGGAGTTGCTCTTGCTGAGACAATAGATTGCGTCTTCAATAAGCAGTCTTTTCTCTGAGAGAAGGAACAAATAAAGAAAGACTGGTTTTCCTGTGAAGGTCTTTTGATAAAGCTATACAACAGATTTCACATCACCATTTAGGAAAAATAAAAGTCTTAGGATTCAGAGTTTTAGGTCTCCATGAAAACTTGTCCAAACTCTAAAATCCCTTTGATTTCACAAAAAAAAAAATAAATCTATCAGTAAGGTGTAACAATCATAACATACTGAAATGTGTAGTATTGTCGCCTATCCAGTACCATTCTCAAAGACAGCTTCTATTTAAAAGATAACAAAAAATCAATTTAAAAACAGAATAATGTCCAAACATGCTGAAAAGAGTATGTGAGACAGTGGAATAAGTTATTAGCCATTTAAATATATGTAGGAGAACTCAACTTTCTTAACACTTTTTTCTTTTCATTTTTTTGCTACATTTTCATATCAATAAAGAAACAAGATTTTAATTTCCTTATAAATCCTAGAAGAGCAGTGTGGTATATTTAAATCTGAGGAAAACATTCACATTTTATAAGCAGTTGTTCACATTTATTGCAATTATATGAAATTCTGGTGAATACATCTGAGTCAAACTTGAACAGCATATTCAGAGTGAAAATGGCATAACTGTACTGATATTATATTATTATTAGTTAGTTTTGCTGGTTGTCAACCCATGAACAATTGCATACCTTCAACAACCAGCTCCTAAAAGCAGAGAGAGTCATCCTGGATTTCTTTATAAGTCTGAGAAAAAAAACTGAGAGCCCAGTCTCAGATACAACTAGGCACATCTACAGCTTTTCCAGTATGCACCATTCTGTTGAAGACAACTTATCAATTAGAGTTTTTCAGGGCTATATTTTGAACACTAAACAGTGTAAATTTTATCACGTTCCTATTTGACTGTGGTGTGTTTGTACCAGGATGAACTGCAGAATTCATGCAGTCCAATTCATGCAGGTGCTTTATAACTGTTACCAGAAGTCGGCCACAATCCACAGCTTTTGCAAACTCTGAACATTAGGCAGTGTTTGATCTGCTCTGGAAGTTATATTTTTCTTTGTTATTGCAGTCTGAGTGCATCCTCTAAGCATGTCCCACCTGAGCTATGATAATGTACACTGGGTTTTTGCCAGACATTAACAAATCTTTTTTCACAAGAGGTGGATGAGTTGAGGTAACTGGTACTTTTACCTACACCAGGTGTGACTTACAAGACTCACAACCTGCAATCGGTTCCTATCCTAGTCAATTTAAATTAGTCCCACAGCTAACTGGAATTTATGGTAACAGGAACTCATCAAAGGAAAATTACATATATTTCACAAGAGTCAAAGAAAACAAGTAGACTAACAGAAGAGAAAATTTGGTTCACTTTCTGGTTTTCTGCACCAGTCACTGCCTTTCCTTCAACCAAGAAATATTATCTTTGTATAATTCAGCAAAGGCCAGCTCAAAATGTTCTTCAAATATTGAAGCATTTGTCCTGAAAGGCATGACACGAATCATCTTTGCCAAAAGGGCTTCCCAGAAAATGTGCAAGCCAAATCTTAAACTCATTAAAGGAAACCAGTTACAGCCCAGAGGGTCAGAAAAGTATTTTTTTGTGTGTGTCTGATTCAAAACCCTAGAATTTGGATACTGGAGCCTGCCAAACCACAAATATAGGAATGTTATTCTGAGCGAACACATTTACCTATGTGTTAAAAATATGCATACATACATACATACATACATACATACATACATACATATATATATATTTGTGGTGGTTCAGCCCTCCAGGCCACTCTGGGATCCCAGAATGAGCCCTACTTTGTTGTTATCTTAGTCATAACGGCTTGGGCACCAGGCAACCTCTGTCCACACCTGGGCCATCTGCTCCCTCACTTGCATACCAGAAATGTGGCTAGAATGTAAAATATTGACCAAAGCCAATCATCTCGATCCTATAAATAGTGATCCAAGAGGGAGACCCTTTGAACTCTCCGGGACCACAGCAGGCTGTGTGATTCTGTATCTCCCCCTGGGCTGGGATGCCTCTCATGACAGATTTCATGAGGATTGAAGGATTATCTGCTGATGATTTCGCGAGGACTCAAAGGCCTGATTTCACAAGGTTCACAAGGCATGCTCTGACGAATGCCAGCACATAAAAGAGAGTAATTTATGAAAATCACAAAAAGGGAAATTTTCTTCACAGGTTAACCTTGGGGGTGTGGGGGTGTGTGCAATTTGACTATACATACATATATATTATCCCTATTCATATAATTCATTGACCAAGTTTGAGACTAAGATTGGATCTACCTGCACCTAGACTTCTCTCTGAATGAAAATTAGAAAGCAAGGGGGTCTGTTTTGAACCTTGTGACTCAATGGCAGGGTCACCCTTATCCCTGCATCCGCAGTCCCTCTGATTCATTCTAACTTGAGTATACCTCAATTTTCCTTGTGCATTTCTTCGATTTAAGTTATAGAGTGAACCTTGCCATTCTCGAATCTTTAACTAAGTCGCCATGTTGATTGTAAAAAATTCCATCAAATTGCTGTTTTAAAATGGCTAATGCTGTTAAGAATTATACAACCTAATACTGTGTACTATCTCAAAAATACTAATACATATTAAATTGCTAACTAAAGCTGTGTAACAAATCATATTCCCAACAATATTCCAGTGTTTTACAAGATGAAGCTGTCTTCCCCAGAAGTAAAATGAATTCTTTTTTGTAGTTTGTTATCTAGCAGTTTTATTCCATGACCACTCTTTGCTGTACTGCTAAAAGCAGGACAAGCTTATTACATGACAAAAGCAACCATTACAAGAAAAGAACTAGAAACAAAAATGTCAAAAGTTTGTGAAGTAACATTTTTGTAGTAGTTGCCTGCAACCAGTGAAGGAAATCATCCATGGTGAGTTAAATTCTGTTACTTTACAGCCTCCCCCGCAGAGTGTTCATTCAGGGTTATAGCCCGTAGAATCAGTGAGAACTGATATGGTGGTAAAATAAACCCAGACGACCTAAACCGCGACACCAGATTAAAAGCTTTGTCCATCCAGTGCAGCTCTAGAAGCAGCTTTTTAATGTCACTTAATTACTGCTATTTCCCTTCAATCTGTAACAAGCATCCACCATAGGGGGTAGAAAAGCAAGCACACAGTTTTTAGGACATCAGTCTTCACCATGGAACTTATTCATTGTTTCGTTGCTGAGGAAAGACGTTTGCCAGAAGACAAAAACCAGGTAATGGCTGTAGTATTAGCTGCCATTGAACGTCATATCCAATAAAGGATTTAGGAATTTAAAAGTAACAGAATTGACTGAGGCCTGTATGAGGCTGATGAACTCCCTATGAAAGCATCAGCAGTCGTGTTTCAGCACAAGATGGGAACAAACACACTGGCATGCAGCACTGGGTCACACACACACAAAGAGGACACAACAATGTCTGTGGGAATTGATGACAACTAGTCAATTTCTCCATCAGCTCTTGGGTGATTAAAATCAGATTATTTTAACCTACTTAACACTAGTGGAACTATATTTTTATGACTAGCTTTAAAGCAGCTGTATTAATTCTATGCCCTTCCTACGCTGACTGCACAACACTATAACCTTCTGAGTCAGAACTGCTTACTAATTTTAAGAAGCCAAAGAAAGCAACACATAAAGAGGTGAGTGCAATTCCTTCGCAAAGAAGAGTTTTTGAGCTCTGTCCATCACACAAAATGTCATAAAACCCCAGCACTATACTGTGAATGGGTGCAAAAGAAAGGAATGCGCTGAAGACAGAAAAAGACCATACTCCAGAATAAAAGCCAGCAAGAAAAGATATAGTCTGTAAGGAAAGTGCTATTTAAAGTTTGTTTGCCAAGCAAAGCACAAATGCTGCAACAGGCAGGCTTGCATCAGTCAGTATAGGGATTACAAGGTCCCAGGAAGACCCTGAAAAACTCTGAATAAATCAGTCAGGTAATCCAAGCTCCATGAAGAACCAGAAGAGGCTCTGAGATGGAAAAAGTTCCTGGAATATGGAGTCCCTGCTTCAGGACACCCATATTATGCAGCAGACGTGGGTTTCTCTGTTGAGAGGGATGTAGTGTAACTCACATGTGAAAGGGCAAAGCAACCGTCATTTAAAAATACTGATTATAAGATGAGGGAAAACACAGACTTTCAGAAGAAAATACTCCGTGGAGCAACCTGACCTCAAAGAGTTGGATTTTTTCTGTACCTTGGATACAAGCTATAGCTTGGAAAAGCTGGACATCTAGACTTCACAGGAGGCCTACGCACTGCATAAAATAAATTAAGCTGATGGATGGTGAATGACTGACATCTCACAGATAATAAAATAGAATTTGAGATGTGGAGACATTGTACCACTAGTAAATCTCCCTAAAAAGCATCAAGACTGCTGACAGAGGTGCTTCTGGTGCCATAGACCTATTCAATCCAATAAAAATACAGTAATCTATGTGCGATGCATGTCTGACAGCTATTCTTGAGCAAAGTAACACAAACAGATTTATGAACCTCTGCCTGAAGATCTGTAAAAGATACAATCAAATTTGGCTCACTGACATGAGGCAAATGACTGTGGGTCCCAATCTTGAAAAATATCCAGCAGTTCCTACTCAAGGATAATGTGCTCCACTTTTAAAAAAGCAGTCACCTCCACCTCATCATGGCAGGGTATGTTCTGTATACAAGCTATAGGATGACACACTTAACAAGGGACCTGGATGAGTTAAAATGCAGGCTTTAACCAGTTGTATTCATGAGACTGAATTGTGACTCATTCCCACAAGACCCTTGAAGTACCTCTTAAGGCGCCTCTTAAGGACTCAGGTAATCTAACATATCCTATTAAAGATTACAGATAGACTATGCTGGGCTTTTTTTACACCAAGATTACAAGTCAGGAAGCACTTGTCTACTTCTCTTGTAATTGGACTACCATTTTGCTTCCTCCTGCCACAGAGCCAGGTATGACTCAAAGAATATATATAGTTAGTTGGCCAGGCAAGTTCCCTATATTACTGCAGGAAAGATCCAAGTGCTAAAATATTAGTAGCAAGTAGCTAGTAGCTAGCACTACTTGAGATAACTTCTTGTGTTCATCCACTTGGAGATACACCACAGAACCACATGAGACCACAGCCCTGCTTGAGCGGAAGTTGGTAGCCACACGGCATCACAAATTGCATCAGACACCCATGTGGGGGATGTTGAATCCCAACCACTGCATCTTACCTATGCCTCAAGGCACAGGACTGAAATTAAGATGTTCAAATCAAGGCACAGATGAACAGGACATGTGGTAGTGGCACATCCCTATTTAAAGCAGATAAAGAGCAAGCCACCTGTGGTTTCAAAAGCGTGAGCTTCTTGATGGATTGTGTCGCTCTCACAGGCATAACAAGAAGCAGGAGGTTATCAAATAGTGAGGGGGAAGACATGGCCTTAATTGAGTCACTTGGGTCCTGCCTAAATGTTGGCTGTGAAACAAGAGAAAATGAGAGTAGGTGTGTGGACAAGACCAAGAAATGAAAAGCCTTGACAGCAAGAAGATGTTGAAGTGATGAAGAAAATCTTGAGGAATTTTTAATACGTTTACAATGAGAAAATAAAGAATTTGCCAGTAGGATGTTTACTGGCCTTGCTCAGGGCAAAAAATTGAAGACATATAGTTGGCTGATGGTAGTAGCTGCTTCTCCCCACAGGAGACTAAAAGCTGTCAGCCCACATGCCTAAGAATTCTAAGCTCCGAACCCATCACATTTCAGTAGCCTTAAAAACTTACTTCCCCCAGACCTCTTGCGAAATCTGACTTCTAACAACACTGATTGAGATATAAATAGTGCACATTTACATATGGAAATTACTGTGCTGCATCTGATTTGTATGCATCCTCTGGCACTGTGCAGTACCTTTAGAGGAAAGAACCTCTGTTACAGAACACTGTGAAATAGCCTTCCTATATGTGGAAGCTGGTTTTTACTTAGTATCTATGAAAATTTTCTTCTTTCCACAGAAAATCCTGATTTATAGCACTGTTTAGTGTAAACTAGCATTGTGCAAATATTAGTATGAAGACTGAAATATATTAATCAGAAAATATTATTCTTATGACTGACAGAACTGTGTTTCCTCATGCAACCATCCTCTATGGGCTAGACTGTATCCTACAAGCTGTACAATATATTGCAGTAAATTTTGTTCAGGAGGAAGCCCAAGAAAGATGAGACAATGTGTATGTATCATTTTTTTCCCTGAAGTTCTCTGGTATTTCAATTTTCACCAATATGGAAGATAACATTTCTTTTTTCCTACCCTCTCATCTTCATCTGTGCCTTGTCATAAGATAAATTTCCTTCTAGCACTTTATGTTTGTCTTGTACTATTTGATTCTTTTGGAATTCTACTAATCTCTTCATGTCACCTGTTTGTGATTAAAACAAGGACAAGGAATTTGGTAAGCTTGTACATTGTATACTTCCTTATTTTCAGAAAAATTTTTGGTTGCCTGTTTTACAGCAACTAAGAAAATACAGTGTATTTTTCCTTCACTTCATCTACACCGCAGACTTGAAATAAGCCCAGCACTATTTCTCATCTCTAGACTAGGTGGTCCCAACCTTATCAGTATCTCACAGGCAGGCACTGTCAAACCTCAAATAATTTAGATTTGAATGCATTCTGGTTTGGATGTCTCTATTTTTTCCTTTCCTTAGAAGGCAATGATGTTTATTGACCATAAAACTTGTGATGTAGCCAATACAAGCAAAAGGCCATGGCTTTGAACTGACCTGACAGAGCAGGATCTAAGGACATGTCTTGGCCTGAGCTGACTTAATATTTGTTTACTGGTGAGGTTGCTTGATCTGGGTTAGTGAAAGCATGTGAGTGACAAAGACAAGCCCCTGGAGGAGAGCTGGGGCTGGGGAAGGAGATTCTGCCACTCTTTGGCTTAGCTGGGAGTCCCTGAGAGGGGAGCTGGGGCTCCCTGAGAGGGGAGCTGGGGCTGCAAGAAAAGAAAACATATAAACCACTATGGGTCTAAAGACAGTCTTTTAGCTTCTTCTAGTCCACTTTAACATTGTTTGAAGTTCTTTTCAGCATGTTATTTCGTGGGTTTTTTGCATGTTGTTGTAATCCCTGGTACACATTATGCATAAGCCATAGCCGAGGTCTTACCACTGACAGTGAGGAACTGGCATTACCAATGCTGCTATTAAAGTGGAACCAGCAAGGGAGAATCCCTTGCACTTCTTGCACACAGTACCTTGTGTTGGTTGAAACAGGTTTAATTCCTCCATGCTTTGTACATTTGAGGAGCTTCAGAAACAGCTGTTAACTAGCTCAAATATTTCTACTTTAAATTTTTGCACTTAACCATTTTTCCAAAAAAAAAAACCCCACCCAATTCCATGACTACCAGATTTGTATTTGACACACACTGAATTCACTTTGCCTGTCTGACTGAGACGCTGTACTTATGCAGTGGGCATTTCTGACCTTTCTGGATGCCCAGGAGTCCTGAAAACCTGAATCGCTGTCCAAAGTAGAGAAGATCGTTCCTAGAGTCAGCGGGCAGCCTCAAAAAATCGTAGGGCTGCCTATCCTGCTTTAGCTGGGACTAGGGATATAGTTATGTGGTGACTAAGAAAAAGGCATCACTGTAAGAGTAATTTTGTGTTTCCAGTCTAGAGCTTGGATTTGGATATGGATCCATACAAACAAAATAGTTACGTAGGAGGACATTAGCCATTTAACTCATGGCCTTAGCCATTCCTGGGCATCTGTCCAGTGACTTCCAGTGATTAAGGATGCAAAGATCACCCAACTAAATGCATTTGTTTCCCTTCTGTCTTTCAAATCAGTTTCATACAGTGAACTCCATTGAGCTCTGCCCTAACCTCATGAACAAGATCCATTCAAAAGGTGGAGGA
Source organism: Phalacrocorax carbo (assembly GCF_963921805.1). Taxonomy (NCBI): domain Eukaryota; kingdom Metazoa; phylum Chordata; class Aves; order Suliformes; family Phalacrocoracidae; genus Phalacrocorax; species Phalacrocorax carbo. The sequence continues at coordinate 59,202,016 of NC_087514.1, read as the reverse complement.
AAGGAACATCACATTGCTTTTGAAATTCTGCCACAGCTTAAGAAAGCATTGGGAGTACTAGAAAGAAATTAGCTGAGCTAATGTTCTAAGGAATGTTCTTGTAGACAGAATTATTTTCTTCAGGTTTTCAGTTGGCCTTTTTTCACATTTTTGCCCTCTCTTTTCTTATGCCTAAGCCTGAAATTGCTGAGGTTTTTGTGTTTACCTAAAATGTCATCAACACCTTTTTGTAGGGAATTTTGACTTATTTTAACCATGTCTAGATCAGTGGGAGCCAGTCACCATCTGTATAATGCTCACCTCACTTACTTTTCTTCCTTCATGGCAACAGCTCACAGAAGCTGTCAAAATTACTGTTGCACACTACACACTGAAAATATCGTCTCCACAGCTGAACCTCTTTTTTAAAGCTGGTTTATTTCAGATACAGAGGGAATACTGGTGAATGTCAAGAAGCAGACAACAAGAATTTTTGTGTGTGTGTGTGTGTGTGTGTATGTTTTCATCTGCATGAATGGCAATCTAAAGACAGAGACTATCTCCATGGGAGTACACAATGCATTGAGATGTGATGCATGAGAAACTAAGGATGTGATCTGAGGGTCGTTGGCTTTTTCAGCTGGCTAACACAGCCTCAGGAAAAAAAAAAAAAAGAGCCAAGTTGTTTTTCTCTGACATAAAGAGAAGCACTCATAAGAGTTCATTAAAACTGTATAAAACTCACTTGCTTGTTAATGTACCCTCCCTTCTGCCAATTTCTGAGAAGATGAGAACATATTTGGAGTTCTGAGAAGATGAATTTACTAATTTAATGATATAAGGGAAAATACAGCTCTTGGTTGGAGGCCCAGTCTTGAAAGCTGTCTACTCCCTGTCCCCTAATTTTGTGTTAGTCATCATGTTTAACTGTAATATATACAGCTAAGCGCTTAAATAATATCTAAAGACAGGATGGGAAGCTGCAAGCCATCATTAGGTGACAGGTTTCATCTTGAAAATAACAAAAATTGCAGACATTAGTTCAGGGGTTCTTTGTGGGGGAAAAAAATTATTATAATATAATTCATGGTCTTATAAAGAAATCACCATCTCCATGGCTCCTGTCTACCTGTTCTGAATTATGATAATTGGACAGAGGAATTTTTTGACATATATCCCAGTAAGTACAATTTTTGCCATAACCAGTATCAAGCTGCAGACCTCGTACCTCCCTGGCAGCAGAGGGTCTCTTCCAGGCTCGCTGTGGCCTCAGTCTGCTTTGACAGTTGCTGAGAGGAGCGGTGCCTGTGGGGTCTCCTGGTTTAGGTTCACCCTGTGATCCCCATCATGGCACTGGCCCAACAGACCACAGTGGGGAGTCATTGCGTGACAAACAGTAGCCCCTGGAGAGACCTGAGGCTGGAGGAGGTGACTGTGCCACTATCCGGCTTTAACTGGGACCCTCTGAGCTTGAACCCCTCCCAGCAAAGATCCCAAGACACTGACAACTTGTAGCCCTCACCCTTTCCTCCTGAAGGGACTGCAACTATCATTCTCCCATCCTGGAGGCACACAGGAAAGGTGAGCATCCCACCAGGGAAAGGGGGAGATAGTAGTAAGCCTTCCTGCATAACAAGTCTAAGGCTATTATTAATGAGGCTTTGCATTTATTCATACTGTAATAGCATTAGTATTATTGTAGTTGGGCTGATAATATCTATTTTTTATCCTTTTATCAGATTGCTGATAGTTCAACTAAGTTAAAAATAAATTCTTGTATCCATATACGTGCCATGTTCCTTTTTTCTATTAAAAATTATTAATATAACATATTCATTTCACTTTTTTCATATTTTTCATATCTTTTACTTTTGTTTTAAATTAGAGTTATTTTTGCAATATATTAGGTATTTTAGTTTATTCAACTACTTTTTACAAGAAAGCACAAATGACAAAAGGTTCAGGACATGAGATACTATTAAAATCTTACCAGTTTACAGTATCTAGTTTAATTATAGAGCACTGACTCTATATTACCTATAGAATATAACACAAGACAGTAGGTTCTCTGAAGCAGTAATCATCACTTAAAATGCATTTTGTAGAACATACGTCCCAATGGAGCACTTGGCTCAGTTCAAGCCTCCAACGCCGCCACAGCACAATGATGCAAAACAGCACAGACAAAAATCAAGTACTACATATGTAAATGCTTATACTGTACAAGCATTGTACTTACCAAGTACCTAACAAGCACTAAGCTGTACTTGTTAAGAAAGAGAAAGAAGGGAAATGGAATCAGTAATAAGAAAGTGTTTTGGTCAAAAGTGTACCAGAATCCCCTTATAAAGCAAACACAATGAAACTTTCTTCAGCTCTCTGATGGACAGCAGCTTCTAAAAAGAACTTTTGAATTACAATGGCAAGAGTTCCAGCCTTCAATTGTTTCTGTTCAGATTCGTCTAGCTGACAATTTATGTTAATTTCCTCCTCCTTAGTTATAAATTTTATTCACACCAATTATAACTGTACTTGATATTAAACTAAGCAGCTTGATGAATAGAAATGGTGTTTTCAAAACAAAAAAGATTAATGAGCTAGCAAATGACTGATTGGCAAGGAAACTAACAAGTTTTTTATTTTGAAAAAGTGAAATATAAGTTGTGCATCACATTACATAGAGTAGGTGCTACTGCAGAGGAAAATGGCATGTGCTTAGCAGTTATAACAGCTTGATCCTTTAGGGATCTATTTTTGTTTTGCTTTACACTGTTCTGTGTGTTCTAAGACAAAAATGAACCAGATTATGAAAGACAATCAAGCTTGGACCCAAATGTTTAGTTTAATGATCTTGTTACTCTTTAAGTGTTCTTTAAGAATAGGGTGCTTTAAGAGGAAGAAAAGTGAATAAGACTGAAAATTAGCAAGAAGTCCCCTTTTATTGAAAATGTAAAAGGAAAAGGAAGCATCATTGTCCACGAAGCCTATATTGGTCTTCTTTTTTTTGTGATCTGCTAAAAGATGTAAAGTTCTGGCAAAATAGGTAAATCATTGTTGTTCAAGAGTCATCACTGGTAGTGCTGGATAGTTATTAAAACATATGATTTGCCTAACTGAGCAGTGAAAATCAGCTTTGTCCATGCCTTTCTTTTTCAGAAAATATTATCTTATTATTTCATGCTGATTTATCTGTAGATAATAATTCTTCTATCACCTACTGCCTCCTGCATGGCTCTGTGAATTATTTGCATGAGAAAGTAACAGTCACAAAACTGATCTTTCTACATAAAGCTGAAAAACTTTATACATTACTTTTTGGGTTTTTTCTTCTTTGTACTTGAAAAGCACTTCCTTTATCCTGCTTCCAAATTAGGAAGTCATTCCCACACTGCTTCTTTTCTTTTGCTGTTGCCAATTAAATATTCCAAGCTCTGGTCTCAAACTGAGCTTCACAGGAAGACAGACAATTTAGATCTCTGTTCAAACTCAGTGTGTAACAAATGTGTTTCCCTTTGTATATGAAATTAGCTACAGAGTGTTTTTATCACCTTGAATTTGTGTTTTCAAGTGATTTGATGTACATCCAAACTGTTACAATTTTATCTCAGAAAAAATGTGAGCTTCCACACGTGAAAGCTGTTACCTGTTGATAAATCACAGCACATATTTTTGTAGTCAATATATGCATTTTGAAAGAGTTATTCTTTCCCCAGAAATGTGGACCTAATACCACTCATTATTCTAATCACCAAAGCAATTGTGTAAAACTAAGCACTCTAAGCACATGACCAAAGCAGAAACAGAGACACTTGTTGAACTTTAAGCTAAATCAAATTTAATTGAAAATTATTGATGATAACCTATCCACAAATAACTGAATTATGAAGTTGTATTCACAAGGATGCAAGACCTCTGCTGGTGAGCACAGCAGACAGGCACAGCAGTGTGTGCAAACGGATGCACAGAAGGGGACTGGAAATGGATGAAGGCAGCAAGGGTCCACTACCATGGTGGCGGATGCCCCACAGGGCACAGTGCCCATCACCCACGGGACCAGCTACCCCAGCACAGCAGAGGCTTCGATCCAGAGCAAGATCTGAGGGAGGATGCAGCTCTGCAGCTCAGCACTTCCTCACACAGTAGTTGTCAACATCAGGGTGTTCACTTTCACAGCCATGGGATCCTCTGAAGATGGAGGACTCCTAGGAAGAAATGGGATCGACCTGACAAAGTGGAGCAAGGGCAACTTTGCCAACAGACTGGCCAGCCTGGTGGGGAGAGATTTAAACCAGGAATTAAGGGGAGGGAGATTGCAGACCACAGTTTAAAAAGAAATAGTAGATAGGGGTAGAAAACAAAGGATGAAGGATGATGGGAACAAGAGAGACCTCAGGAGTGGTAAAAGCAGGTGAAGGAATGACAGCCTCTAGCATATGTACAGAAATGCATGCATCCTGGGAAACAAGCAGGAGGACTATTGCTGTATGTGCCATCACATCAAAGTGCTGTAAAGAACATATGTAATCTCTCCAAGGAAGACAAGCATGGAAAGGGCACGAGGGAGGATGTAGGATGTTGCTCTTTATGAGCAGGAACAGCTTGGGTATATGGGGCTGTTGCACACAACGGACAGCAATCTGGGTGACAGCTTGCAGGTCAGGGTCAGCAGAGAGGTCAGTAAAGGTGTCATTGTGGTAGGAGTTTGTTACAAACCGCTCCATCTGAGAGAGAAAGCTGGTGACATCTTCTTTAAACAACTCATGGAAGTGTATGCACCACAGACCTGGACGTTGCAGGGGTTTGCCAGCTCCTGGAAGGTCAGCAAGGAGGGACCCAAGAGTCAAAGGATTTCTGGTGGGTGTTCAGGATAACTTCTTGATGGAGGAGTCTCACGTAATTTGTGGAGTGAATCCTCCTGCAGCGCATTTCCATGCATGTGGAGAAGAAGCTGACTGGGAATAGTCAGCAGAGATTGGCAAGGACAAATCATACCTGACCAACACCAACAGGGGACAAGCAGTGGATGCTATTTATTTTGCATTTAGCATGGCTTTTAACACTGTCTCCCATAACTGTCTTGTATATTATGGTCTGGATGGGTAGACAGCCAGATGGATAAAACACTGGCTAGATAATTGGCTTCAGAGAGCAGAGGTCTACAGGTAGCGCTCAGTAACTTGTGGAGTACCACAGGGGTCTTTGATGGGACCTTTCCTGTTTAACATATTTATTAATGGCCTGGAGAAGGTAATGGAACACACTGTTGTCAACATTGTGTATGGTACCAAACTGGTGGGGTGAGGAAACAGTCAATATGTTCAGTGGCAGAACTGCCATTCAGAGAGACGTAGGCAGACTGGAGGAAGGGGACAACAGGGACGATGTAAAACTGAACAAGGGCAAGTGCCAAGTCCTGCCCTTAGGATGGAGGCTGGGGGCAGACAGGCAGGTGAAGGACAGTCCTGCAGCAAAGGCCCTAGTGGTCAGCAAACTGAGCCTGAACAAGCTGTGCGTCCTCATGGCAAAGGCAGCCAGCAGCAGCACCAGCTGCATGAACAGAAGCATGGCCAGCAGTTTCCAGGGAAAGGACTATCCCCCTCTACTCAGCACTCCTGAGACTTTTATACTATGTGCAGTTTAGCCCCACGCCCAATATGAGAAAAACATCAACAAACTGGAGCACATTCAGGAAAGGACTACCAAGATGGCAGAGAGGAAGAAGCACTTGCCGTATCAGAGGAATTTGGCTTCTTCAGCCGGGAAAAGGGATAGCTTTGTGGGGACTCAACAGCAGCTCCCCAGCACCTATGAGCCAGGCTCTTAGCAGCAGTGCATGGTAGGACGATGGGAGACAACAGGCATAATGGAAGAAGTGAGGTTCAGACTTGACATAAGGAAAAACTTTTTCACTATGAGGACAGACAGGTTTTGGACCGTGTTTTCCAGGAAGACTGTGCCCTCTGTCAGCGGAGATTTTCAGGACCTAAATAAACAAAGCCCTGTGCTTTAGACTGGAGACCTCCAGAGGGCTCTTCCAACCTGATTTTTCATATGAACTTATTATCCCGTGAAGAATGTATCCTATTTGGATGCAAATGCTTTGCAGATACCTACTACATTCTACATGAAATTTCAGGGGGGTTCTGTTGCTTTGAGATTTTTTGAAGACTGGTTAATGGTGTTGGGTGTTCTCTCCAATAATGTAAGGCCACTGTGCTATGTTATGAGCTGTCATATAGAAAGAGGCATAAAAACTACTCTGCTGCACCTTCTGTTCAGGATGGCCTCCCTGCCTCATCACAATGATCACTCTGATCCAGTCCACTTATTTCTTCAGTCACCTCTTCCTGCTGTTCTGACACGTGTATAGCCTAGTAACAAACACGATTTTTGCTTCGTCTTTGGACAGTAACCCTCGGGAGGAGGCAATGCACCCATATTTCTACCTTTCTTCTAAGGCATCCTTTGCTTTGCTTTTTTAAAAAGCATCATAGTTATGCACCTGCTCAATTCAAAGCAGCCCTGGCTTGATGTCTTATTCTCTTTGAAGAGGTTTTTGACCTCTCAGTCATTCAGCCTTTATCTGTTATGTCAGGCTAGCAGAAAAATATAAAATCTAGTCACTTTTTTCTCTTCAGACTTTTCAACCTAAAATTGTTTGATTACATAGAAATTAAGGCTGTTGAAAAGAGCAATAAGCCAGGGAATATTTCCCAACAGAAAACAGCAATAGGTAATGGCAAGCAGCTCAGCAAGCCTGTAGTATCATTTTCTCAAAGAAAATTTATGTTGGGGAAAAAAAGTTTGTCTCATCAAATAAACAGAGAAATACAGCTACTTTCTGTAATATTCATTGTTTGTTTTAATTTGCTAGTTGACTACACACCTCAGCTATGTCTTCAAGATGCATCAATAACAAAAGGAAAGTATTAACCAAACTGGAACCAGGGACAGGAGAACATAAAGACAGTCAATATTTGGTGACTGAGGTCAGCTCTCAAAACATATTGCTGCCATGAGGTAGCTGCTAGTGTAAGAGTTCTGCAGAAACACTGCCAAGCTTTTACACTGAAAAAAAATCTTTAGCATAGGATGTCAGAAACAATAACTTCAGAATGTTTATAGGAAGTACAGCAACACCTGGGGTGCGAGGAGGCACAGCAGGAGCACAGCAGACTGTCACTCAGCTGCCTGGCTCATGCAGGCTCCCCTATAAAACACACAGAAAGGTGTACAGAGAAAGTACTGGGTCAGGCTCCAAGCGTATTTTGTAAGGGGGCGCTAAACTCTTTTTTACTTACCAAAAGGAAGACAGTGAATGCGTGCAATTATTAGCTGTAAATGAAAAGGAGCTGGCTGAGTTCCCACCATCAAGAAAACGGACCTACATAAGCTAAAAGTTGCTGCTGACCCAAGAACACCTGCTGTAGCGTGCTCAGGAAAACACCAAGGCTAGGAGTCACGCCACTGTTAGCCGGTGAGATTCTGGGACAGTGCCTAGCAGCAGTAAGAAGAAGAGGAGGCCTAGCAAGTTTTAAAGCGTTCTCTGATGAGACTGTGGGGAGGATTATATGACATCTTGCCTATGAGGAAGCTCAGTGGTGCTTGCTTCCATTGCTCCCTTCAGAGCACTTCTTACAACCATTCACCTGACATTGGTTATTTTTTCCCAGAAATAGCAGTTTGTTCTATAAGACGAACAGCTGGAATACTTCTGGTGAACCTTGCTTGTGACATAGGAGTTCATGATAAGAGCCTGAGTGGACAGCTACTACTAATTTTGCCTCCCTTGGCAATGGTGCAGTGCGAAAACAAGATTTTTACAAATGTTTCTGTTGCATTTTCCTAAGAAGTTTTAACCTCAGTGCTTGTTAAGGTCAATCTGTCCTGAAGTGAAATGACATACATTGTTCTGTCATTGTCCTTGCCTTTTCCTCACTGTTACTACCCAGAATGCTGTACTTCCTCAGAGAGGTGGAATGGGATGTGCGATTGAAGGAAAAATAAGGCTATGATGCTGCTACATTCTCAGATATTTTGCTTTCCAGTTCTCAACCCCTGTCTGTCTTCTTGTTTTCAGGAGTATATTTGGTACCATTTCATGTTTCTTGAGTAGACAATTTCTTTAGAAACTAATGTACTTTTCTCCTTACTTAGAAAGCCCCTAAAGGCAATTTCTACCTTCTCCAGGTTTTCCCGAGACCATCCTGCATAATTTACACTGAATACAAATCCTGTGTAGTCTGCGGAGGCCTAAGCAGAAGAGATTTATAAAAATCACAGATGAAGATGTCTAGAGATAACATTCTGTTTTCCCAGGTATAATGGCACTTCAATTGCATAGGTAATAAAAACTCCAGGAAAAGGAAAGGGGACAGCTTAATGGTGTTATAAAAGCCCTAGAAAGATAGTTAAAGTTTATCCAGTGGAGGCAAGAGTTGTGTTGTTTGACAGCTAAGCACTAGTCACCCCTTTATGATCAGACTACAGAAAGTATAGAATAAATGCATCCTCAAGTAGAAAAAAGGGAAGAAAAGGTATAAGAAAAATGAACAACAATTCAGCTAAGGTTTCTGCCAGTAAAATGCATCTGTTCTCACTATGCATTCCTATTTATTTGTTACTATGCATGTCCATTCATGTAGTGGGTTTTATGTCAGAAACATAGATGCTGGGAGGAGAAAGTAAAAAAATCTTGTAAACATATTAATTTTTTTTCCATCTTTTTAAAGTCTTTAAATATTGATACCAGCCTGCAGGATTCCATGCAGGCTCAGCAAGTGTGCAGCATACAACAAATACTAAAATCAAAGCCTCAGACTATGGCTTTCTGTAAGCACCACATGGATATATGCCAACATCTGTGCAAAGTATCTCTTAATCTTGGCATAAATGCAGGCACCTGTAGAATCACAGCCTTATAATCCCCCTTTTTCAATACATTGCTTGAACAGCAACATTCAGCTTTCTGTAGGCCAGAAACATAAGCAAGAAATTAAGTATAAAATCATTACCATGTGACACTGACTCTTTTTACTTAAACTGTGCTTTTTTTCCCTGTGCAGGTCATAGTCTGACAGCTCCTCAGCTGTAGAGGGAGGACAGGCACCCTGCCACAGCTGCGCTGCACATCTCCAGAGGGGATGTTTCTCCAATGATGGAAGGATTGGTTATGGCAGAAGGCATGTCTGTGATGTCTTTTTCTTTCCATATTCACCTGTGAATTCACCCTACCAAATGCAAAAAACAAGCACTGCTTAGTTTCAATGCAATGGTGTCACTATTCCTTCTGCATTGACCACTACTTGAAACAGTGGGTGAATGATACTGCCTAGTCCTGCAGAAGAATAATTTTAAAAATCCCCACACTTACGTGTTCTTTGAAAGTGAATCTGTTTATATACTCAGAACAGTAAAGATGTCACTAACAGAAAAGTGTCCTATGTGCGATCCAGAACTCCTGTTCCAGAGGCACTGCAAAATTACTTGTGTTCCAATGCAATTTGGTAGATTCAATTTCTTTTTTTTTCCACAGTACAGGGATTCAGTAATTTTGTTCTTAAAACAATGCAGTGATAACAGTCACCTATTTTTTCTTATAGTTTGGTAACAAATAGCGATTTCTTGCAATCCTGTATCATTTTTTCAGGCTACTGACCACAAATCTTGCTGTCAAGAAGGGCGCCAAGATTGCCAATTTCAGTCTCTGTTTGAAAGAAGGCTGAAGGTCTTTCTAGTTTCTACCCAAAGACCTGAAGAAATAAACACGTAGGCTTGCAGGAATTTGATTTCTTTCTTTGTGTGATTAAACATTGTATTTCCTGAATATATTTTTCTTCTTCTCCTGAAACCATGCCCCAGTTCTACTGAAAAGTTATTTGGGCTATTAATCATTTGTTAAAGGAGCTGAAAATGGTGCCAGCAGAAGAGGGGAGTCAGCATCCCCAGGAAGTTTTGAAAGCTCCTCAGTCTAAGTGATGTGCTCCATATTTCCATGCATGCACAAAAAAAGCCAAAGTTCTAGACACAAGGCCATGAATAGATATGTTGAATCATTCATTGTCCTCAATTCCTTTTCTTAAAATGTTCCTTTTCTTTTGAAATCTTGAATACTGTCTTCCTTTGTCCTGAATATCCTTTCCTTCAAAAGCCCAGTAATGGAAAAGGTCACTGCATCAATCAAGGAATGTGAGGGTCAAGAAGCTGAATGCATATTACTGTTATATGGAGAGTATGCAAATCACCGATTATCTGTTTTCATCTCTCTGCCCAGAAATAAGTTTAACAGGCCATTGGGAAAGTGAAAGTATGCCTAATAAGAGACTGCTGCAGAGTATATAAAAGTAAGAACAGACAAAAGAATTTAGACTGAGAATAGATGGTTTTGTCAAGAAAGTATTAATTTTGAAGGCTGAGAGAAAATATGATTTTTTAATAACCACAACTCCAATTAAACATCAAGGGAAAAAAGAATTAAGGGATTGTATTGGTACAAAGTCCGATAGCTATAACCTGGGCATTTAGATTAAAAATAAAGAGTTTCAATCATTTAAGGCATGAAGTTGCTAAAACAGCCTTCCCAACACATCAGTAGTCTACATTCCTTTAAGACATAGTTTGCCAAGTTTATCAACAAGCACGTTTGTGAAAATGAGTATTGGTGACCTGCAAGACAGAAACATGATAATTCCTTCCCTGAGAAATCTTTCCCAATTAAAGGTTTTATTAAAATTGAAAACATATAACAAGTTAGTTTAAAATGTCCAACAATAACAGACCTTGTAAAAATGTTTGGCAAAATAAAATTAACCAATCAGCAAAACAAAAACTATTAGCATAGAGCAGAAGATTCTGCTTCACTGCCTTCTAAATGCCTCACATCTATCTCACATACATACATTGCTCCCTGCATAGAGGAATTTTGATGGAGTTCAAGTCTGTGGATCCTTTACAGCGAAATTATGAATACTTTATCATGAGAAATGCAAGGTTTCTTTTTTTTTTGGAGGGGGGGGCGGGAGGAAAAATGCCAGCATGTCACATATGGAAGATTTTGTGAAAATGTGACATTCTCAGTGTCTCATGTAAAAGTATAGGAAGGAACTTCAGCATAACACAGCAAGCTGTAGCTTGATGGACACATCATGTTTAAGGAGGGGTTTCTAACTACCAGTGTTCACGCACTATACAAGGAATTTGTTATCTGTACTTGTGTTTTTAGACTATGAAGATGATGCATGCCTCAGATCTGCAGAAAATATGTGCCCTGTGTTGGATCCCCTCGGCAACACGCTGAGTGTTCTTTTAGTCTTTTCATTAGCATTATCGAAAGCAAGCATATCTAGGAATTTTGCTTTCATGCTCTCGTCCATATCTGGGTGAGCCATAATTGCAGCACGCAAGCAATCGATAAACTTCCAATATGACTCTGTGGGTCCCTGCTTTACTGCGGTAAAGGCAGGTCCGGTATTCTCATCATGCACGTTAGTAAGAGCTCTATAAGCTAACTCTTGGCTCAATTGCAACACCTCAGTAACAAATTGCACTTGCCAATCAGGTCGTGTAAAAGGCCCTGCTCCTATTAGCATCTGAGCCTGTACACTAAACAGAGGATCACCCTGCTGTTGAGGTATTGAGGCTGCCCTATCACAGGCAATCTGCCAATGTTGGAAAAATTGTATCTGCTGCGAGGGTGGCAACAGCATCCGGACAATCATCCTAGAGTCATAAGGAGTTAATAACTGTGAGGAAAAAATGTGTTGTAACACGGACTGAGTCTATGGTGATTTTAACCCATATTGAGTAACAGCATTTTTTGCCTCCTTCAACATTTTCCAATCCAATGCTTCCCACACCCCTCTCTCATTATTATCTGCTACAACTGGAAATGCCAGCGGCAAAAACTGCCCTTCTATCATGGCATCTCGAATCACCCCTTTCCATCACATGGATGGGTCTCCCGCCCCCCCCGCCAACAACCCTTGCTCAAATACCACCGACGCTGGTGGCGCTGGCATTGGTCCAAGAGCACTGCTCCCACCCGGTGTTTCATTTGGGACAAACGGGTTAGACCCCGATGGTCCAGGGCATGGCACAGACAGAGGAGATGGTAACTTTTCCGGCGACGCCCCTAGGTGAGCCTCTAAAGTTTCCAGCCTTTTTACCAATTCCCGCAATTGTGCATCCCCCAAGCCGTTTGCTCTCCCCTCCTCCTCTTCGCAACGTGACAGTGGAGAAGAAGGTGGCAAGGGAGGGTAAAGTGAAGTGGTCGGCGCTGGTGAAGAGGGTCAGGATGGTGGATCGGCGTCGTCATAAATCTGAGGACTGTCTAACTGTGGTGCATCTGGTGGTGGTAGAAAATCTTCTGCAGCTTTTCCCTCTGGTGCTGGTACATGTGTGACGAGGTGGGCTGTGGCTGCAGTTTCCGCTGGGATTCGGAACCCCCCCCGTGGCATGAGCCGGGGTTGTGGCAGGGATCATTGGACCCTGGAACAGCATGCCGGTTGCAGAGGTGGACCCCTCAGCTGGAGTCAAATGCAGACGCCACAGCTTGCCATTCAGCCCTCATGCTTTTCAATGTTTCATTAATCAACCTCCACATGGTGGAGAATTTGCTCGCCTCCCTGGATCCTTTATTTATTTCTTCCCACAGCTCTGCCCCATTTTTTCCCATATTGAGACATCAAAGGTGGCTCCAGCTGTGGGGATCAAGTCTTTTCCCTTTGCCCAAGACAGCAAAGCCTTCAGGGTAGACGAGTCATAACTCAGCCCTCTCATTGAGAGGATATGTTGGAGGAGCTTAACCACTGCTGACTCTTCTTTTGTCATGGTGGACCCCATCTCCTCCCCGGCCGCCCGCCTGATCAGGGCGAGATCTAATCTTTTGTGCTAGCGTCTTCCCGAGTGCCGGGGCAGCACTCACCTACAGCCGGCTTCCGCACCCTCTGTCTTCGGCTCCATCAGAAAATCCAACTCCGATCCAGGGGTCCCTGTTCAGGCGCCACTTGCTGACACGGAAGTCACGGACACAGCACACGACCAATATGATCAAGCAAATGGCAGTTTATTACAGACACAGCACGGTTAATATAGCTCTTTAACCACCTTATCACACACAAGCCTATTGTTAATTGGTCAGTATGGCCTTGGGCTTTCAGCGTCAGCAACTCCTGAATGTGGATTGCCCTGGTTTTGCTACACTGTAATGAGACACTCCCGCCGGTGATATGGGATGCGGCCCCTGTTGACAGAGTAGTGCCTGTGGCCAACCTTGGAATTTGCAACTTATTAGGAAGACGTAATGCCATCCTGCACGTCCCCATAGTAAGTTTTTACAATGCCACTTTGTAAGTCTTGGTAAATACAAAATCACATTTGTTAGTAATAGCTACATACATTGGTTTTAACTTGCGACATCCTTGAGGCCTTCTTGTTCACAGGCAGATTAAGTCCACACAGTCTGAGTCTGGATTGTTCACTACGTGTCCTTGGCTTTCCAGATATCCCACAAATATGAACTTTGGAAATTAATTCCCTAAACCAAACAATCTTTCCACTCTGAAAATGAGAATACAGGTAGTTAATATTCTCTGCCTTCACCACCTACCCGCAAGGCTTCCAGCCCTGGGAATTGCTTTCATGGTGGTTTGGGGTTTTTGGGTTTTTTTTGTTTGTTTTATTTTTGTTTTTAATTATTCCCTCAAGCCCTACCCTCAGAAAGTAACAAATATACCCTCTTGGGTAATCATTTATTTACTATTTCTCCAAATGTGTGGTTTTGAGTTACCTCTCCTGGGCAAACATCAAAAGGTTCTGAAAGTTCAAGCTACTCCTCTGAATGCATTATGGCCCCAGCTCACTGCATTCCAGGTCATCTTATTATTTTGGTTGGGTTTTTTTCAGCTTGTTTTGCAGGACATCGGATTTTTTGTTTTGGAGAAAAGTCAAGATTGCCACATACACCTGTATAGGACTCTATCACCATCTACAGGGATACTGAATATTGAGAGAGGATCATCAGACTGGTTTTGCAACTGATCTTCAATAACAGGCAAAAATAAAAAGGATAAAATGAATAAAGATCATAACGTACTTTGTTTCACAGACCTTAGGAGGGTAGTATTCTGAGCAGAACTTAAAACTGACCTTTTGATGATGGCTTCCATTGGCTTACCAGTAGTTAGGATATGTGGAATTAAGTTTTTTGGCAGTAAGTTTGGGATGGGGCAGTTGTTTGGGTTGGTTTGGGTTTTTTAAAGAAGACATAATGGAAGAAGATGTCAAAATAATGAGCCTTCAAGTCCTGAAGAAGGACAAACTAGCACATGGCAGGACACTTTGCTTTAAAAAAGAGAGATGTGGAAGTAATTCTTTAAAAGAACTACATAATTAGGAAGAGTGCCCTGGAAAGAAACCTCAGCAACTGTTCAACATTGGGAAGCTGTCATCTGTTGCTGGTGATGACAGCCAAGCTGCAGGAAAAGTTTAAACTCTAACAGCTGTTAATTTTTCACAAACCACAAAATATTTAACAGGAAAGTCAACAGAATGAAGGGGGGGGCTTAGAATGACCAGCTGGAAAGTGCTAAGTCCACCTTGCATGTAATTCTTTTCTACTCCTCACTTGTAAAGCATAGGCTTTCCAGGAAGAATGTTGTGAAGTTAAACTTCAGAGTCTTTCATGTGTACAATAAATTCTCAAACAACAACCAAGAACAGAACCATAGAGTTTCTTCTTAATAATTTAACAGAGAAATAAAGTGGTTTAGAAGTCTGATGTACATTTACTATTACACAAGAAAAAGAAACCTTAATAACTTTTAAAAACACTGTTTGAGAGTCACCTCTCATTTGAATATTGGTGCATCAGTTTAGGTAATACATACTACCTGAACGCTTTAAAGGTTGAGGGCGGGGAGAGGGGAGAAGCAGCTTTTCTGCTTTGCAAAAACTCTTCACACTTCAGTTAGTGAGCAGCCTGCTCTTCAAAGCCAGGAAAACATTGGAGCCTTTGGACCCATAGGTAACCGTTACCCCTAGTTACTAGCAAAAATGAAAGCTGTAGCTTGCACCCAAAGAAGCATAAACACTTGAGTCAACATAGAAGGATTCAGCATCCCAAGGATCTTGGCCTCTACTTCAATTTCCCCCAACCTAATCCTAGCTAAGTAAGACAAAAACATATGAACATTACCTAACATTTTGGTCTCTTTTTGTTCTCTGTTCATCCTGGTTTTGGCTGGCATAGTGTTAATTTTCTTCCTAGCAGCTGGCATAGTGCTGTGTTTTGGATTTAGTATGAGAATAATGTTGATAACATACTGATGCTTTAGCTGTTGCTAAGTAGTGCTTATACTAAGTCAAGGGCTTTGCAGCTTCTTATGCTCTGCCAGTGAGGAGGTGCACAAGAAGCTGGGAGGCGACACAGCCACGACAGCTGACCTCAGCTGACCAAAGGGATATTCCATACCATATGACATCATGCCAAGTATATAAATTGGGGTCAGTTGGCTGGGGGGTGGCAATCACTGCTCCCGGGCAGGCTGAGCACTGGTCCACGGGTGGTGAGCAATTGCATTGTGCCTCACTTGTTTTGTATATTCTTTTATCATTTTTTTTTTTCTCTTCCTTTGCTCTCCTATTAAACTGTCTTTATCTCACCCCATGGGTTTTGCTTTTTTTCCTCCCTGATTCTCCCCCATACCCCACCAGGGAGGGGGGAGGGTGCACAATCGGCTGTGTGGTGTTTAGCTGCCTGCCAGGTTAAACCACAACACTTCTAAATAGGATTCCTATAAACATGCACTATTTTTTTCTCCTGGGAGAGAAATAGGAAGAAATCACATGGTTTCATAGTCAATACTTCTATTCCTAATAAGCTGAGCTATTTAAAAAAAACAAAAACAAAACCAAAAACAAACAAACAAAAAAAAAAAAACCCCAACCACAAACCACACACTACACCACTACACACTAATAACCTGTCCTGAAATTTATTTTCTCTGTTATTACATATGTAACTACTGCCTGGAAAAGAGTTCCATTACAGGTGTATAAATATCTCATTAATATACCCAGACATTTTGGTATTATATAGTTGTGATATTCTCTAATCTCTGATCTGGAAGGTTTACAACTCACTGACTGAAGAAAAATAAACTCAGAAACACTGGGAAGTCAGAAAAAAATTTTTTTTCATTTCATTTGGGTGGGGGTTTTTTGTCTGTTTTTGATGTTTATCTTCTTGCTTGGCATGAAGAATGGTTAAATCTTAAAGAGGAACAGCAAAGTCTGGGAGTGCATCCCACCTAAATACTTGTAACAAAGTGATGTAGGATTTTGTTAATAAGCATTTCAACAGTCTGCACTAACAAAGTTATATTCAGAGCATGTGGATGGGAGAGGGGACCATACGTCAGTCCATTTTAAGCAGTCCATTTTCAAAAGAACTCCTCACTGAAAGAGCTTTACCATTCATTTTCCGTTTCCTGGGAGGCACCTGAATATGCCATGGCATCATGTTCTGACCAGTCATCAGGTCTTGTTGGTACTTCATGCTCGTGTTTTTCTGCCTGGCTTTAGAACTCGATTCCATATGTTCCTGTTATTCTCATATTGTTCTTTATTCAGATGGAAGTTTGTGATGCAATTGGTGCCCCGTCAGTACTCTGCAGTGGTGTCCTTGGCGTTCTCTGAGCTATGTTCTGTTGCATTGCTGTAGTTGCAGTTGTAGTTGTAGCTGTAGTTATTGTTGTAAAAGAAACACAACTTTAAAGATTCAGCTGACCGTTTCAGGTTCCATAACAGCTAATAGAATCAAAGGAAGGATATATGATTTACTGTTAAACTCTACCTCTGACACTACAACAAATGATAGTCAGCACTAAAATGAATAATGTATCAGAGCACTCAGAGATTTTACATCAGTTTTCATAGATTATAAACAAACCAGCCTCTACTAAGTCCTGTCTTAAAAGGGGACATATATATGTTGAAAAAAAGTATCTTTCAAATGTAACATCCTACACTTAGCTTACATACCTTGTGAGAAGATGCTCAAATTAAAAATGTCCAGCATCTCTGCATATACTGTAGGTCTTTTTACAACTTGATAAGCATGAGCTGTGAATTTGAGAGAAAAGTTGGTGGTAGCTGAAAGCATTGCTTTTAGGTGGCATTTCCATGCAGACTGTGTTTCTGTGCCAGTACAACGTATTCAGCACATGTACCTTTAGTGCTAACTTATGCATAATAGTGGAAGAAACATCCCAGAAAACCCTGGCATCCCAATGCCAGCAAACCCAGCTGCCCTAGGTTGAGAATATGCATCCAGCCATGTATAATCATGGAACCCTTTCCACAACAGTCATGACCTTTCTCTCCTTATTCTCCAAAATGTACCTACCCGTGGCAGAATATAGACTTCATGAGCAAGTACCTTAAAGAAGGAAGTTACTAACAGCAAAGGAGTCAGAGACAATGATAACAAAAATGATACATGAGGGCAAGGGAGTCAGAAGCAATTAGATGTACAGCAAATGAAGAAGTCACAAGAAGAGGAGGGATACTAGAGGAAGTAGATGAAATTCTGATAACATTTCTGAGGATTACATGCTCTAGATGACTCAGGTGCCCTGCAATATTCCCACCCTCACAAAAACCTCTCAGGTACATGCGTGTTGTTAGACCACTCTACACCTATAATGCACCTTTAGGAAGATTATTCCTACTTCTACACAGATATACTAGAGAACATTTCTGAGCTGCTGGATGAGTGAATTTCAAGAATTTTATATTTGAAAAATAATGTATAATTCTATGTATAAAATATACTATAACAATCTAAAATTAAATATGCTAACACCAGCAATTTATTTAAGTCTTGTCAAATCATACAGCAATAAGAATTAATTATAAATTGCTCCCATATTCCTCTGTATCTTTTGTTCGGAAGTTACAATACCAAAGCTGTGGAACCTACATTTTTACAACTAGAAAACTATCTATCCCAAGGTAGTTAAAATTAGTTGTGAATTTAAATAAAATTTCAGCAAACATTGACAAAACATTTGACAAAAAATTGATTTGGGGCACTAAAGAAATATTTTTATATGTTTCATGTACACATATGCATGATTCTAGCAGCCTGAAATCCTTGGGAAAGTAAATTCATTTTAAAGGAAGAAATGAGCAGAAGGCAGAAGTGGAAGTGTTTGGAGTATACCCTACAATCCAGAACTTAGGGTATTCCTGTGGAAAGGTAGAAAATCACATTTATTACCTTAATCAAAGTTAATCATGGAGGGAATATGTTCAGATCTTCCATTTTCCATGCAAGTTCCATAATCACTTAGTCTTTGTAGGAGCATAACTGTCTATTCTATTGCCTGTTTTTGCAACTGTCATCCTGTTGAGTCTTCCCTTAAGACTCTAGCCCTCCATATTTAATTTTTTTTGCTTATATTTCTAAAGAGTGCTTTAGTAAGTTTTGCTTTGAGCAAATTAAGAGATAAAAATATTTCATTCCCACAAATCAAAGGTGCATCAACATAATATTGTTGACTGCAGAGTACATTATCACATCTCAGAACTGTATGCAAACACCCCCAGTGCAACCTAAGATCTCTCCCATCCCTGAGAACTTGCACTGCAGGGAATTCAGGGCAAGATGCATGAAGACTCAAGTCTATATCCACATCCAAATGGGACATCCAGTAGGGGAGGTAATAACACTGCAACAAGAGCCAGGTAGATAGCCCCAAAACAGCATAAACAGTGAAAGTCCTGTTGAACCCATGGCAGGGTTGTGAGGGGTGCCATTTTGAAGCATCTGCTCTCATGCTGTCAAGAAATGGTTGTCCCAGTGCTTCACTGTGGTCTGGAAGGGGAGAAGGGAGCTGAGGGTTGTTGTGGTTTAGCCCCAGTCAGCAACCAAGCACCACACAGCTGCTCACTCACTCCCCCCTGGTGGGATGGGGGAGGGAATCGGAAAAGTCAGGAAATGCATGTGTTGAGATAAAGACAGTTTAATAGGTAAAGCAAAAGCTGTGTGTGGAAGCAAAACAAAACAAGGAATTCATTCACTGCTTCCCATGGGCAGGCAGGGGTTCAGCCATCTCCAGGAAAGCAGGGCTCATCACGCATAATGGTTACTTGGGAAGACAAATGCCATAACTTCAAACATCACCCCCTTCCTCCTTCTTCCCCCATCTTTATATACTGAGCGTGATGTCATGTGGTATGGAATATCCAACTGGTCAGTTGGGGTCAGCTGTCCCAGCTGTGTCCCCTCCCAGTTTCTTGTGCACCCAGCAGAGCACGGGGAGCTCTGCGTAAGCTCTACTTAGCAACAACTAAAACATTTCCACATTATCACCGCTGTTTTTAGCACAAATCCGAAACATAGTCCCATACTAGCTACTACAAAGAAAATTAACTCTATCCCAGATGAAACCAGGACAGGGTCCATCAGTCCAGTCAGCCTTCTGGAGTGTAGAACCACGTCACCAGCACTGTGTTTATTAAGTCCTCAGTACTGTAGGTTGACATTCCTGTACATTTTATCTTTAGTGATTTAAAAGACTATTAGGAAGTCTTAACACCTAGTTATTTGTCAAGCTGACAGCAATTACCACTGATTGAGCATATGCCATGTGCAGTGAGTTGTAAGACTAAGATGTGATTGGTTTTGTACTTGGTTCCATATTCAGGCAGAGTGTAAACAGTTCAGTGAAAGGATTTTGCGTAAACAGTTTTATTTCCAATACAACATATGTATTTACATGTGAATATTCTAAAGTTTACTAGTTTCTCCACACAGAAAAAAAAATGAGTCAAGCCCAGATTCTGTTAGCACAGGAAAAGCTTTTCTCTTCTCTCTTCTTCCTGGCCAGCTACTCTAGCAGCCTTCCTCTAAGAGGAAAATATAAGGCATTCTTTTTTGGAAGAATATAAGTTTCCATACACTAGGCTTCTAATACATGTTGGTGCTTTTGAAGAACAGTTCCCAACTCTATAATTTTTGCTACTGTGAGAGAATGGGAAGTACTGCATTTTCTATTACAGCATTTTGAATACAGATGTCTCTCAACCTATTTTATTAGTAAAAGGATAGACTGTTCACTTTGACTTTAAGTGATTCTAACTTTCATTTTAATTTAATGTAGATGTTTAGTACCATGAATAAAAATTTATTTAGCTAACAAACAGCAAACCCAACAAACATTTAGATACAGTTTTCAATTTCTCTTCTGTCTGATGTTTCTCAAACTTAATTTTGGAGACTTCAGTGACTTAGGAAACAACATTCATGTCTAGGCTTGAAACCACTGTAGATTAATAATGACTGAAACTCCTTAAAATAAAGCAGGTATTCAGTGACCTGTGTGAAATAGGTTGCTGGTGTCAAAGCAGCTTCTTCCCAAAGAAGCTGTTGTCAGTGCTGTGTCTAATTAGTGGCCTTAGTGTCATCCTCAGCAGAAACCACGGACTGAGCAGACAGAGATGTGCTATTTCAGCACAGTTTTTCTATGAAACTATATGTCTAGTAGCAGCAGCAGAACAGTGGTGGTTGTACAGAAAAGCCTACATTTCTTCTATTCTTATTTATTTTTAATAAGACTGTTACACAAGTTGAAAGTATCTGTGGTAACATCAATAAAGTATACGACTGTGGAGCTGGTTTGCTTTCCAAAAATATGGTGGCTACAGTGGGCTGAGGTTTGGGCTGAGTTTTGCTTAAATATTTTGTACACAGAAAATCTGTGTTATTTACTCATTCCATCAGGTTAT
Organism: Phalacrocorax carbo; assembly: GCF_963921805.1. Lineage (NCBI taxonomy): Eukaryota > Metazoa > Chordata > Aves > Suliformes > Phalacrocoracidae > Phalacrocorax > Phalacrocorax carbo. The sequence continues at coordinate 59,181,247 of NC_087514.1, read as the reverse complement.
TAAAAGTAAACAAACCAATATCTTCTGATGTAGACTAGAAGACAACACTGGCACTGAACTCAGGAAAACTGCTGAAAATGCAGACACTGAAGGTAGCCTTCCTTACACTGTCCCCTCCACTGTCCTCTCCCACAGATTTCTGACTGGTGGGAGGATAAGCATAATCTTTCACCATCAAACTCTTTTTCTAATCTTTATCTTTTAACTAGATTTATACTGTTGGGGTTGTTGCACAGTGATTCATATCTTCCAAACAAAAATTTCATTTAGTTATCAAAGACAAAGAAATGACTGCTTAAAATTTTCTCTTTGATGTCTTTTGAATGAGCTCGGCTTTTCCATGCTCAGAGGAATAATTATAAAAGAATATGAAATCAGGAAAGAATTGTGCTTGTAATTTTAAATTAATACTTTTCCCTCATTCTCCTTTAAACTTTTGAAAAGCTTGTCTTGCATCTTTTTTGAAACCTGGGAATGAGACCTTCAGCTTTAAAAAAAAAAAGTTAAAACAAAAACTAACTAGAAAACTTCAATAGCAATTATTTAATATAAAACAGGCAGAACTGAAATAATTGGATGGAAGTATAAAATTAACACTGGATTGTGTAGAAAGAAGTTACAGAACATTAACAACACAGTAACTAAACAAGAAAAAGAACTAACTCCGTCTAAGGATATGTGAGAATATCAGGACTCCAGGAATACCTTCCAAGGTCCCCCAGTTGGTCTCTGGCAGAGCTCCGAGCAACCTCTGCCTGCACCACATGCCCCCCACCCCAGCCAATTAACCTCTTTGCCAAGAATTTCAACTCGTAACTCTAAATAAATCATGGGTGATTGTGCTGGTTTTGGCCAGGGTGGAGCTGATTTCTTCACGGTGGCTGGTGTGGGGCTGTGTTTTGGACTTGTGCTGGGGACCATGCTGGTGGTGTGGAGATGTTTTGTTGAGTGGTGTTTGCACTAGTCAAGAGCTTTTTCAGCTTCCCATGCTCTGACAGGTGGGGGTGGGGGGCCTGGGATGGGAGGAATGGCCAGGGTGGCTGGCCCCTGCTGACCGGGAGGTGTTCGGTACCATATGACATCATGCTCAGCATATAAAGCTGTGGGGGGGGAAGGGGGAAATGTTTGGAGTGATGGCCTTTATCTCCTTAAGTAACCATTACATGTGATGGAGCCCTGCTTTCCTGGGGATGGCTGAACACCCGCCTGCCCATGGGAGGCAGTGAATGAATTCCTTGTTTTGCTTTGCTTTGCACATGCAGGTTTTGCTTTACCTATTAAACTGTCTTTATCTCAGCTCACAAGCTTTCTCACCTTTACCCTTCCAGTTCTCTTCCCCATCCCACTGGGAGGGAGTAAGTAAGTGGCTGTATGGTGCTTAGATGCTGGCTGGAGTTAAACCACGACATTGATGATATTGCTGAGCTTATTGCAGACACCACCTTCAGTGTACCTGTTGTTACGCTGTTTGGAATTTAACCATTTTATTATAACCAAACCTTTTCCCAACTCTAGCAAACAGATGTAGTAGGTCTTTTAGGTAAATACTGTAACCAACAAATAGGACTGTAGGATGCAAACACTTACTTTTATAGATTAAGCTGCTAAACAATGCAGGTTTTCTGAGTTACTAATAAAAACAGAAAATGAGTTGATGACAACAGAAGAGAGGAAGTTACGACGTGAGGCTGTTTTTAAACCACAGATGTCAAAATTAAAGCCCAAATTTGTAATTTTTAATAGAAAGTGTGATTGCCCTTTCTAGCTCTTCTAATAATTTTTATATACAGAACATAATAGATTGACTAGGAAGGACTACAATTAACCTCTGATTACCTACTGGCTTAGTGGGAGGGCAAACTGATTGGGAGATGGCCCAGACTGGGCACCGTGGGTTCAGTCCCTGATTCTCAATCACTCAAAGCTAGGATTTCAAAGCAGATCTCCCAGGTCACAGGCACGTGCTATAGGTACTAGGCTGTTGGTTCATCATCATTTCTGCAAACAGAATATGAAATAAAGGGCAAGCATAGGCTTCTCAAAAAGCTAATCTGGCCTGTGCGCACCACTTTTCTCTCACTCCAATGACCCTTTCCTCCCTCTCATTCAAATTAGGTGGTTTCTTGTTTGGCTGATTTTTAAACCTGGTTTTAAAACCTCACTTACAGTAGCAATCCCCAGCCATCATCTTCCTCTGCTCAGACAGAGAAAAGGCTTTTGTCTCTGCATGCAGCTTCACAGGCAGAACATACAGTGGCAGTCCTGCGTGTTGGAGACACGCAAACTTCACCACCCCTGCCCTGTAAGTTCCCTCTGGGTACACATAGTACCTGTGATATTCCAGACTGCCTAGAGTTTGCATGAACACTGAGACTCCTCTGCACAAACCATAAATCAGGGCTGATATGTGAGTATGCTATAGCTCTGGTCATGCTGCCAAGGAAGAAGTACTATGTGGGAACTGGAACTTGCTAACACTGGGCAAATTTGAAATTACAGATGTGTTTTGAAATGCATTTTTGTATTCTTTTGTATTTTGTTTTAGTGGAAAAGAAAGGCCTCCTGCAGGCGTCTTGGGCAGGAATGACTCACTGGAAAACACATATTATTAAGAAAAGGACAAAGCAATCACAAGGAACATAGTTCCTGTCATCTTTTGCAATGAAAGGCAGCAGGAGGAATCAATTGTTGTTTAGCACCAGGTTTGGTTTTCTGAATGAAATGAGACTATAAGAAGGCAGAGGACAACTTGCAGTGATATCTTTGGAGGAGAGGGCTCCTCACCAATGCAAGAATTAAAACATCATCTGCACTGATCAAAGGATCAAAGCTATTTTTGTTTTGTAACATAAATATCTGAGCAATTTGACTACAGCATTTTCTGTTTAGGTTGGTTTTGTCTTTTTGAGATAACGGTGCAATTGCAGGTGGAGCATGGGGTTTTGTTTTCTGTTTTCCCGGGGAAAGACCAAAATATGTCAATACTTTCCTGGAAAAGACCAAAGTATGTTAACACTTTACTCAAACCACAACTGAAAGTCATATATTACACTGGCAAAGACTGCATCATCAAATATGTGGTCCTGGTCAGCAGACAGGTATGGGCAGGTATGTTCATGTCAGTAAGGTGGCCAGGGTGGAGATTTCTTGGACACTCCGTTGCTTGTGCACCTAGCTTTCAAGTAAGTAACATTCATGTTCTCTGGCTTTAAGAGGCATTTAGTACCTCTCCTAATGAAATGCTTCACACCTTTATCAGATAGATTGTCCTACATTTTAAAGGGGAGTAAGAAGCAATCATAATTGCACTTAAACATGCTATTTAATACCAAAGGGTTTGGACTCATTTGCAGTAAACCATAGCATATTACCATGGAAATTACCACCTAAGATTACAGCTGGTTATGAGTCAGTATCTTTGTTTATAAATTTAATCTATTATCATCATAAAAGGCATGAAGGGGAAGCTTGCAGTTGAAAATGTAGTCTCTTAGAAGAGAAAAATAAGACAAGAACCTATTGATAGGCCAAGTAAGATTCTTACCAATGTCATTTGCATAAGCAGGATACAGATTGCCCAGAGGCACCTCATACTGAGAACCAGTTCAAAATAAATCAGAATCCTAGTAAAACCTTAGAAGTAATCATAAGGATCATACGATAACTGAAATGGGTAGGGTTCTTCCTCAAATGAAAGGGACAATTAATGCTTCACATTCCCTAGGTAAAGAAAACTTTTCTTTTTTGTTATTCGCTGTCAAGTGCAATCAACAAAGAAGACTCCACCTGGAGACAAAAAGGCTGGCTTTTAGCAAATACAATGTTATTTCGTAAAATCACAAACCTTGTCTTTTACAGCTCACTTGTTAATGGGAAGCCTTGAACAGCAAATATAGCAGTTACTGACAAATAGCTTTCTCAGACCTCTGGGCGCTCTTAATAAGATGTCTGCTTTTGTGAAAAGTGATCAGGTTTCTCAAGGTCTGGTTTGCAACAGTCTCCTGCTTTTGGTAACTCCTGAATATTCAGAAACCTGACAAGAAATCTGTTACTTCCCTCAACATCATGTCTACTTTTTGGTAATACATCCCAGGATGCAACTGTCCTTTTTTTTTTTTGCTGTGAGGGCACACTGGTTAATCATGGTCTACTTGTCTACCAGGACACCCAGATCCTTTTCTGCAAAGCACCTTTCCGTCCAGCTAACCCACAACACAGTGGTGTTCTTGAGGTCCACAGAGTTCCTATCAGCCCATGACTCCAGACCATCAAGGATCTTCTGAGCAAGATCTTTGCCCCCATTCCCAAGCATATCAATCCCTTCCTGCAATTTATATCATTCCTCAGCTTCTTGAGGTGCACTCTGGTTCATCATCCAGGTCAGTAACAAGGAAGTTGAACAGCATCAGCCCCAGTATTGACCCCTGAGGAAAACTATTAGTAACTATCTACCAGCTGGACTTTGTACTGCTGATCTCAGACCTCTGAGCCCAATTGCCCAGCCAGTTTTTCACTTACTTGTAGCCCACCTCTCCATTCCATGTCACCAGTTGAACCATAAGAATACTATGGAAGACTCTGTTGAATATCTTGATAAAGTCAAGGTAAACAGGTACTGCCCTCCCATCATCCACAGAAACAGTCATCTATAGAAAACTAGCATAATGGCCAGGTACATATTGCCCTTAGAAAATCCAGGCAGGCCATTCCCAGTCATATTCTTGTCCTCCATGTGCTTGGACATGGTCTCCAGAAGGATTTGCATGGTAACCCTCCCAGGGAACAAGGTGAGACTGAAAACCCTATAGTTACCTGGGGCCCTCCTTCTTTCCCTTCTTGGCTTAACATTTGCCTGTTTACAGTCATCAGGAAGTTTTCCAACTTGCTGTGACTTCTCAAAGATTACTGACAGCAAATTTACAGTGATACCAGAAAGGTCCCTCAGCCGCCTTGGAGGCATCCCATCTGACCCTTGGACATGTGCATGTCTGACTTCCTAAGGTAGTCCCTCCTCAGTGTTCCTCTAATGTGGATCATGGTTCACTCCCTCAGACAGTCATGAAGCTTAGGGACCTTAGATATCTGAAAGCAGATCATGCCAGGAAAAACTGAGGCAAAGAAACCACTGAGTACCCCAACCTTCGCTATGTCCTATGTCATTAGGCACTCTACGGCACTGAGCAGTGGGCTCGTTTTTCCTTGATCTTTCTTTTGCTGCCAATGCACTTACAGGAGCATTTCTTTGCATTCCTTCACATCCCTCCTAGCTTCAATTCCATCTGAGCTTTGGCTTTCCTAACTCCATCCCTGTGCATCTAAGCACTATCACTAAACTTCTCCCTGCTTCCACCTTCTGTATACTTCTTTTTCTCTGTCAGTAGTTCCCAGTTCATCCACGCTGGCTTCTGGTGTACCTGCCTGACTCTCTGCACATCAGAATAGACAGTTATTCTCTGAGGAACAGGTCTTTGAAGATCATTCAACTCTCCTAGGCTTCTTTGCCCTTCCTGCACCAGGGTGCAATGTAGAAATATCCATTCCATTTTAACCACAATACAAAGAGAGTTGAAGCTTTTCTTTTCATTACAGTTTTAGGAATAAAATTACACACATATGTTTTCTATGTTGCTACTTGTCAATGCCACTGGATGTTTATAGGAATTCCAAGATTTCTTGTTTCTGTTATTAGTTCCATATTCAAAAGTACCAGTCCAAGTTAGACCGACAGTCAAGTCAGGGAGGACCCTTCCAATGATTCCAGAAGCTCTTAATCAATGAACCTTAGGCAGAGAGCAACAACTGGATTTTTGCAGAAAAGTCTAAATTTTAGAAAGTTAGTGGTGGAGAGTGGGGTGGGGTTGCTCAGTGTTGTGATGAAAACAAAGACCTTGAAATTATTCTGTAAAAATATTTGTTTATGCAGCAGAGCATATCCTGCTTGGGAGCTGCCCACTCATAAAGCCAACAGAGGGAGTATTTTCTTCACATTAATGAGATCCCCAAGGCAGAGTTTCCATCTGATATTCCGTCCCAGCCAGAGACTTTTGGATACAAGGGGTGGGGACAGACAACATATATCCTATTCATTGCTGGTTTGTCCAAGTCCTAAGATGCTGGTGCCACTACAAGTGCAGTTCCTGGAAAAGAAGAGGGAAAGGAGGAATGGAAAGTAGACTAGAGAATTCATTAGGACAAACGTTGCACCATCCACTGTGTAGGATAGATACATGTAAAAAAAGGTTAAAGTCATGTCTGATTTTGTTTCAAGAGTTTTCACCCACAACAGTAAAAGATTCCAAACCCATTAATATTTGTATTTTGATGTATAAATATCTGAGAAACATAATTTTTATAAGCTTGATCTTATTCTGAATTATCATCTAAATAATATTGCTTTCTCAAAAGAACATTGGTTTGAAGACAAGTGACCTACATGCTTATTTGCTGACACAGGAGAACAGGTTAGCTTAAAACTGCTGCATGTGGAGGGTTTTTTTGGTTAAACACAACCTCTGTGCATACCAAGAAGCCTACAATAACTCCTCTTTTTTGCAGTCTGAATTGTATTAGTACTCTGGATATGAGCCATCGGGCAAGAGGAATGAATCTGTGTATTCAGAAGACTGAACAGTAATGCAGTAATGGCTTACATCATTTCCAACCCCGATGTAGCTATATTTCATCCTCAAATTTTGTGGATGACAGAAGGGTGCAAAGTTAAATGTATTAGGTCGACTTGGCCTCAGATTCCCTCGTGTTTCTCTTCAGATTGCAATCCCTTGTGATTCCCTGACCATTTTCAGTAGCATGACAAAGGCTAATTTGGACTTGCTGAGAAACAGGACTTAGCAAAATTATTTTAGTTCAAGGATGATAGAACTCTCCTCTACTTCTCACTAATGCAGGCACATTACATTTTGATTGAGCTCAGTTCTGGCTGTCATTTAACAATTAACTAAGTTTATAGTATTTATCAAAGGTCTTATGAAAGGAAAAGAGCATGAACATCTACCTTTCTTGATATTATTATTATTGTTATTTTACTGTTTTTAGTGGCTAATATTATTAAAACAGATATCATAAAAGATACAAATAAGGCAATGAAATAGGCTTATACATTGCTAAAGTCAAGATTTTTCTGGTGGCAGCTCTTTGTGAGTCATATCTAACACTGAAAATTTCAGGTGGACTTTTTGAAAAATAAGTGTGGGGCAAAAAAAGAGTCATGAAGAATTTTCTGCCAGAAAGTTTTCAGGTTGGGGATCAACATTTTCTTCCAATTACAGTTTTCAAAGTTACAAATTCATATTGTTGAAATGAAAGACCTCACTGAAATTGCTAACTAAGGTCCAAAAAAACCCTTCTTTTACAGCTAGAACAGTCACACTTTATTTTAAATAAATGGCTAGCATACAAGAGCTTGAGTCTTAGGTGCTCTGAGAGCTTCTAGAATGCAAATCATTAATAGATCATTTGCCTTGATGTGGCTTTATCTCATTATAAGGGGTGAAACTCAACATGAAAGTATGTAAGTGCTTTAGTGAATCAAGGCCCGATAGTTCTTGAGTGACAGTTGTCAGTGACATCTTAAACCACCAGCCAGCAGGGCCACTAGCCATGTCCAGAGTCTCACAGAATCCCAACCTATACATTCAAATGCTCTATCCTATATGAAAAACCTATGAGACACAACTCTTTCTGTATGTTCATATCAACCAACCTACTGCAATTCTACAGGCTCTTTGAATATGTGCACTCTGGGAAACTACTGAATACACAAAGGAGTCCAGCCAGACTTCTTTGCTATGTTCAGATGGCAGTTGTTTTTCCATTTGAAAAATAGCATTACTTCACAGGATAAACTGCAGCCAGAACAAGTGGTCTGTTGCTGTTTAATTACCAATTACTATATTTGTAACTTTCTCAAAAATAAAAAAAAAAAATCAAGCAAGTTTTAATTAATCACGGGAAGAATTACATATAGCCAAGATGTACAATCACAGGAAAGTAATGGCCTCAAAAAGCAGCACATGAATATATATATACATATTTCCATGACAACTTCTAAATCTTGTGACTCATATCTAAGCATGATTAAATAAATACAGTGTCACTTCCTAGGCTATTATAATCAAACTAATATATTCATAGCAGACCTGGTTTTTTTTTAGGGGTGCAACAGTGGTGCACAGAAGTTGTAGAGGATTAAAAAAATGTAAGAGAAAACAGTATCGATGAGATAGATCATACCGTCAAGAGCAAGACTGTGGTCTCAATGCATAAAAGACACACTTTCAGTACAAAAAGAGAAGAAAGCATAGAGAGAAAAATTGTCCCTGAAGGGAAAAATAAAACTTTAAAATTAAGAGAGAAGGTTAAAAGCAGCCTTCACATTAAAATTGTTGGTTTAAGATGTCTCTTTGAGACCATCTGTCAGAAACACAGCACCCTGCAGTAGAGAGAGAAGAAACTTTGGAAAGAAATCCTGAGGGAGGAAGCAGAAATCATGGTTTCACCAAAAGAGAAGTGGAGGTCAAAAGACAGAATCGTTTCTTTTCTTGCATGGGAAATGGTAAATAATATTTAAGATTTTTCTTCAGATCCTTAAGAATATAGACACTTTGCAGTGTAGACGGCAGGGATTTGGCTGTAACATAAATTCATTTTCATTCCTTCTTTATGTGAACTAAGAAAAAGACACCTACTTCGATCTATCTAAAGTGAAGCAGAAGATCCCATGAAGAAATCACAGAAAAAAAAAAAGGTCTTTGAAGGCTTAAGAGTACCCTTCCACAATTAGGGTCAAAGGATATGTCTTTTGCTTTTCAGATCATACTTCAACAAAGACAGCCACGTTGGTAAACTGTGCTACCATTTAGTAATGAATACATTACATGGTGGCTAGCACAGACTTTGTTGGGACCTTCACCTGCAGCCAGAAGGTCTTCGTAACATAATGGTCATTGCAGAGAGATTAAGTCATTTTCACCCTTTTGGTGTAAGCCACTAATTTCAACAGGAATGCTAAACTGATATTCAAGATGGAGATAAGCATAGCCAGCTCATCAGCAGGATCTGGTCCTAAGAATTTTGCCCATGCTTTTGGGCAGCCATTATCAGGTCTGGATACATGAATGAAAGTGGAGTTGCCTTACTGAAATAGTATTTTCTAGGAGGAGACAGCTCTAATTAAAATAGAACATAAAAGTGAGAAATAACACCCAGTGAACAAAATCTCTTACCATCTCTCTTACAGACTCACTTGAACACTTTCGTAATTACAAATGTATTTATTTATTGAATGGATATTATTAGGATAGCACTCATATTTGATTTTTATTTTTAAAATTAGGGCATCCATGTATGCATTAAAATTATGTGGGTTTTTTCCATCCCAGATGGGTGAATATAATGTACAATATATGATGTAGGTAGATGTGAGTGGAAGTTTCAGAAATCATTTTGTGAGCAAAAGCTGAATTCTTGAAGGCAAGTAGATACGCTCTTGTTTCTGTTGCTACTCAGAACTTCCCTCTTCTGTGATCTGAATGTCAGGATTTGTAGTAGTAAAAGGGACTCCACTGGAAGTCCCATGATGATCTCTTTGGTGAGTAGACAGACCCAACAAAAGCCTCACAAGCAGGAATGGGAGACAGTTCTGTGTACTTTCACTCTTGCCTTATAATTTGTCTGTATAACATAAATCAGGATTTTTCCCATATTAACTCTGAATATTAAGTACAAAACAGCCCTGATGTGTTTGTTATTGCAGACATAATTGCCTAATCTGTGCTTCCACTTCCATTTGCCTTTCAGGTATAAAGGACCCAATTTATATTCATAGAAAAGGACAAACAAATGAGGAATATTTATATGTCTGAACACTTGTAGCATAGCTGCATTATAGTTTCTTTGCCTAACTATTCCAAATGAAAACCAGTATAACGAGAAAGGAGATATGGTTATAGTAAAAAGGGATGAAGAAAATAAAAACTATAGGCTGTTGTTTACCTTTCAAAAAATTAAAACTCAAACTTAGCACAAATTGCATGTCTAGATATATCCCAAACATATAGTTGATTATGTTTTACATAGTTCTCTAAAATAGGTTTTCAGGAGCTGGGGTGTAGGAGGTCAGATAAATTGAAAGATGTTTATTTTTGTAACAATTTAGAGACAATATGACTGTACATTATTTTTGCAATATTTGAACCTATGTGAAGACATTTCATGTAATAAGTTGTCCGCAGATCTAAAAATGTCCTTACTTAAGCATGCAAGTGACCCCACTAAAACCCATGGATGTTAAATATTCATCAAAGTGTCTACACGGATAGGAATTTTTCATCTTAGTTGAGAACTAGTGCAAGCTCATCAGAAGAGAACATTAGTTTTAAAGCAAAAGGTATAAAGGATGCTCAACACGATGGAATTTGGATGCCTACCATACCAAAGGCTTCTTTTTAAGCAGGAGCAGTTTTAACCTCAAGGGTAGCAGTGTCTATCCACACCAGAACTTAATAACCCTTGGTAAAATCTTTCTGATCCTTGTCTACTTCTTGGACTAAAAGCAGAAAATGCACACCCTAGCATTAAGACTAGCACCACAACATATCAGGAAATACACACCAGAAAAGACAGCTAGATTACTGTGCCTGTACATAGGCATTAGGGACTCCCTCATGGTCACGGAGACAGGCATGTGGCAGCCTGAGATAAGCATGAAAAGAAATTCATAGGACAGTTAGAGTCCCAACAGCACAGCACTCTTGTGATTTCATTTGTAAGGTGAGTGATGAGAATTTGATACATAACTGTGTCCATCAGCCCCTGCTTTTATGACGAAGTTGAACCCTTTTGTGTGCAGAACCAAGTTCAATAAATGTGTTGCAGAGCTCTCATGCACTTGAGTGTCTGCACAGTAACTTTCCATAGGGATTTCACTGGCTAGCCCCACAGGTATGTGGCAACTCAGGCTGCACATGAAAGGGGGCGTGTAGGAGAAAGATACATGGTCCTTCACAAAATAATGCCAGTTTTACTTTTTTCCATACATAAATTGCCACAGTACCATAATTCCAAGACCAAGGGAAAAGCTGCCAAAAATACAATACTGAATCATGAATCAGGTATTCATGTGTACTGTGGATCCATTTCAACCATGTAGAATTTTATTCCTCTCTGTGAAATAACATTGTTTTCTCCAAGAATGTGTGCTAATAGCCATTGTCCAATATTTTGGAGAAGCAAAGCATGATGTACTCTTGAAAAACATATTTTTGACATTCTGGTCACCATTACATTTCTTGGGCTCAGTGTTCTCCAGCCCTCCTGCCAGAGCCATGTTTTATGTAACGTATATTATTAAATCTAATTTCTCCTCTCACAGAAACCATTGTCAGCATTCTAACCCTCGTCATGTAGGTATGAAAGGGGTTACAACTTGTAAAACACAGGATCATCAGTCCAATTAAATTTTAGTAAAAGAGGACTATTATCCCGTCAACAAAGCTGATGTTGTTATAACCCATTATGAACAGGATACACATAATAACACCCTGCTATTGTGAATACAGTTATTACAGGTAAGTAGAAGAAGAGTTTGCTCACCCCACAAGGCCTATAATAATTTCTAAAAAGTTTCTTGTTTCTCTCAGGACAAAAGTTTGACCTTAGGAAATCTGTGGAGGAAAGAGAGGGAAGTTTGGCAAATGTGGAAAAAGGTCTTCCCTCATGATAATAACAAATTCCCAAATGGTTATTGCAGCTGTCCTTGGTCATCTGGCACGACATCTTCTATTTTGTGTTAATATGGCCTAACACGAAGAGTTGAAACAAGGACCAACATTCACCCCTCCGAATTGCTCAATGAATACTCCAGCTACTCGGAAATTATCTCATCCTTCATGGAAGATGGATGTGTGCCTGACTTTTGATTTGGTATTTTTTTCCTTTCCTTCTTATTTAAAAAATTGTTCATTACATTTCAATTGTTCACTACAATTAAAGGAAAAATTACATGTAAGTCTTAAAAAAGCTTGTGAAAAAGACTTCAGATTAAGAGCATGCCTCACTGAAAATTCCTCCAAATCACAGCAAGTACTATTACTTTAAACATGAAAATGTTAAGAAATGTTATTCTTTCCTGAAGGGGGTTTGGAGAGAAAGGGTACATATTTCTAAATACACTCCATTCCTCTTTCTTTTTATTTCAGTGACTGTGAAGATGAGGGAGCTTCCAAACTGTCTTCATCCCTGACAAGATGCACTGAAACACAGTACCCCATATTTGGAGTCTTGATGGAGACAAGTCGATTTTTGTAACTAGTCACTTAGACATCCAACATTCCTGTGCAAAACTGAGTATTCAAAGTAGCACATAGCTGGGTTAGCTAGGAATTAGTCCTCAGGTGGCTTGGACAGGCAATGTGACCAAGATAAACACTGGGACACTAAAAGAGAAATAAGGACCCCACAGGTCAACTACCAGTATTATCTGGTAATTTCTGTCTGTAGGTATTTCAGCTGATGGAGGCAACAAGACCTTAGATTATAATAATGTAATGGAGAAGATTATAGCTGTCACAAATATGAACTAACTACATTGGCAGCTGTGAGAAAATCATTACAACTATAGAAATTACAAATTGGTTACTGTCTCAGGGGCTGAGAAATGTTATGATTTATTTATTAAGAATATAACGATGAAATTACCCTTTTTATAGAACATCAGTTAAAACAAAAGAAAAACCTATAAGATGTCATACATTACCTTTTTTGTTTGTTTGTTTTTTAAGAAGCAGCTGTCTATTTCTATAATCAACAGCTTCATTAGTGGAAGAAAAATGCAGAAAAGTGGGTAAACATACTTGAATTCATACTACTGCAACTAATTTTTGGTGAACAGAATACTTTCCAAATAACTATTCTGTGACCCTAATATCTTTTCCTTCTATCATTTGCAAATCTGCCTGAAAACAGATATGTGAACTGATTCTTTGTTACTGACAGATTCCATGTACTCGGCCTCCTGCTATTTGTGGCATGTTTGTATAATGCAGGAAAACTTTATTTCACTCCAGTTTTGACAGGAAACAGACCAAAAGAAAAAGATTCTGAAAATGTTTTTGTCAGTATGGCTAATTTTCTTCAGAAAACTACCTTCTTTTTTATTACTTGATGGACCCTACATTAAAAAAATATTTTTTTCAAAAAGTCAACTCATATTGTTTCAACTCAAGAATTTTCCATCTTTGGAAACAGACACCTTTTTGCTTTCCATTTACAGCTTTGGATTTTCTGTCAAAGCCTCTAAATTCCTCTCTGCCTTGTTTTTGGAGTTAACAAGTAGTGACTTGTTTCAAAGGTTTTCCTGCAAGAGTAAAAGAAATTTAACATTTTATTTTTATTTAATTTAGAAACATTCCATGAAAATAATTCACAATCTTTCAGGAAAAAGTCTTTACCAAAAAAGAAAATGGATGTGGTGGAAATGTCTTTTATCCCTTTTTATAACAGATATTTTGATAAAGGCTGACATAGAAATGTTATAATTCTGCAGAGGACAATGTAAGAGAACTTGTTATTTCAAATCACATCAATCTCATTTGTTTTTGCTATTGCCTGTAATACTATTCTTTGACAGAGAAACTTGCCAGAAAAGCTGCATACAACTAAATGAACATCAGAATAGAAAAATGGGAAAGTGGTCTCTTCGGGCCCCGCTTTTTTTTGTAAGGCACAGCATGCCTGCAGAAACTGACATCTTTAGATGTAAAGCAGCTTCGGGGCTGGACTCAGTCATACATCGTGTTTTAGTTCTTTGACATAATGCGGGTAAGGCTGAGACCTGAAGGGAGCTCAGTGTGTTTGGTTCTGATCTGTCAGCAGCAGACCTTCTGCTAATGTGGATCTAATACTAACAAATAAGACCATGTCCTCAATAACTCATACTATCAGTAACCTGTGTTTAAAAGCCACTTGAGTTTTGCAGCATTGATTTTTCTTCACTTCCATATGCTTTATGGAATAAATTTAATGACATTGAGAAGCTGGTGGAAGAAACTTTAAGCATTACATTACAGAAACATTATCATAGTACAGTAATGCAAAATAAAACACAGTAATATCTGCAATCATTTTGGTCATGTTAGAAAATTGTTCTCTTGAAGAAGTGATCACAACGTTCACTTTTATAAAGATAAAAAAAGCAATGCTTTTTCAAACAAACACCACCAGGTACTGAAATAGAAGTCTGCAGGAAGTAATTGCAGTGTCAGAACTGTAAGCCAAAGATGCAATAGAGTTGTCAAAGGTTTGCAACACAGAAAGACTCCATTTCAACTTTGCAAATACTTAGTAAAGAGCAAAATTATCTTGAATGGCAGCTAGCTTTCCACCTGAGGGAAAATTTGCTAAGAAAATAACATCTTCAAAGTGAGTAGAAACAAGATGAAGAGTTCACGGAAAAATGTTGGGCTTGTGAAGTCAAAGACAAATTGACGAATGTTGTGACATTTCCTCATCTTTCTCAAAAATAGGAATGATAAGTACAATAAATAGCCAAAAATGTTAGAAAACGGGCAGGTGTGTTCTTGCTCTTCAGAAGATATTTGGATGTTGCTGTTTGATAGAAAATTATTTCCGGCTGAGAAAAATTCTTTGTCTTTGACCCACTACCTAGCCATAAAAATAATAAATATTCTAAGGAAGAAGAACTGCTAATTGAGTTCTATTTAGATAACCCTGGACTTCAAAAAAAAAAATAAAATAAAGACAGAAATGGAAACTCCCCATCTTTTGATTTAGATTGAGAAATAAAGCAGTAAGTATGTTGTTACTATTTCTGGCAGCTTTCTTTTGATTCTTGTAATGATAAAATGTAATGTAATGATACAATTACACTGTAATGATAAAATCATCAAAAGAAAGAATCCACAACAAGATAGTGTCTATGCAGAGCTTTTCACAGATAAGCTTCACATTATAGATCAACAAAACTGCATAAAAGTTCTAAAAGTGCATTAACATTTTAATTATACATAGTTTTAATTAAAAAATTTAAAGTATTAATTCCATTTCCTTGACAGCAACTGTAACTACAACAAGAAAATCTTGATTTCACAGCTGTCATATTAGTTTCCTAAATGTTTTATTTATCACATTTTGCCTCTTTCCCTCCTTTATGCTGTAACCAAGTAATAGACAGAAAATGCCACACAGAATTTCTTCCAAAAAGAAAAGTCTCTAGCTGCAATGCATCATTCAAACATGCTCTGCTGGAAACTGAAATGCCTTTGATCTTATATAACAGCTGATAGACATGTATTAAAGGAGATGGTATATTTGCCAAAGATAAATTCTAGTTTTCTACATGCAACAGCCTGTGCTCACCATTGTGGGACGTTTTCCACCAAGAATGCATTAAAAACAGTCCCCCTTGTTTCAACTTCTAGACTCTTTGGTTTGGATAGAAGGATAGGTTCTACTGAATTTTTATTTCATTTTATTTATTTTTTAAATGAGCAAGTCTTGTGACTACATCTTCTGTGACTTTACTTCTACCTTAAATTACTAACTTTCTACCCCTTTTATCTTTATTTCTACCTTAAAAAGCAGAAACTTTCATTTCTGAGTCTGTGATCCTTCATGTCTCTTCTGCAGAGGCTCATTATCTTTTGGAGAATTCCTAAACTCTTTGATAACTTCTTCCCTTGTCTTTCCATTGCTTAGATAAGGGGGTCATAATTTTTAATCTGAGGAATTGCCTGTCTTTCTCAGTGTAGTACCTACCTATATATTTATTTCACACTTAGATTTGGCTGGCAGCAGCTAACTCACCACTGTGATGCCTAAATTTCATTAATTAATTAGGCTTCCATCAAGTTGTTCTGCAGTCTTATATTCATTTTACCATATCTTTAAAACATTGAATAATAACCCAGAATTATTCCTGAAAACTCATCTTTTCAGTCATTCCCAGTGGTTACTAAATATTTTCTTGTTTACGGATCTCCTCTTTGAAGGCATGCTTACATGCACACTGCAGTGCTATTGTGGATGCAGGAGCTATCTTCAAATATAATAGCTTAGAAACCAGAAGTAATTTTGCCACGCCAGAACAGAGCCCTACATGAGTTAGTTTACGACGTCAAAAACATTATTGTACTCCAGCCTGCTGTGGCAAGGTTGTTTCAGATTATAAAAAGCCCCCTTTTTTGTAATGCAGTTACGTAAACAAAAAAAGCTAATGTAGCATCATCTTGATAAAAACAGTTAGCCCTTCATGCTATAGTAGTGTTTAATACAGGCCTCTGCAAAGTCCTTGTACCCGGCAGGATATAGCGTGCTCATGACTGCTATACAGTTGTTTAATATCTTAAACCTATTGCAAATCTGGTAAGCATTACATTCCAAAGAACATCCACCCATATGCAGTAGTGCTATTTACACAATTCAGCTACAGGTTTTTATGTGTTTACTGCTATATAGCAAAATGCTGCATAGCAAATACTCTCCCAATATTCTTCCCCTGCATAATACATGCGTTTGTATTATTACATCTCCAAACTGCATAGAGGAGATTTAAAAATTGACATGGAGTGGTCAAGAGAATTGTCTGAACTTTTCTGTGTGGAAAAAAAATCCCCCTCTCCTCCCATGTTATTTCCTAGTAGGAAGAGAGGTTGACTTCTAACTCTGTGATTAAGGCCATTTGATCAGAGGCTCATGTTACCATGACAACACAGAGGGATCAAAGTCAGTTCTGTGAAAGACAACTGAGCTGATGCCAGCCGCCTCCTCACAAAATCTAGCAGAGCCTCAAGAAATTCTTCACCACCTAAAGCACGTCTGGGCTTCTCCAGCACTCCCTCACCCACTATACAGGCAGACCGATCCTTCCAGGCACATGAGTCTATGTCCTGAGCAGTACCAAAAGAAACAATTTTCTGGCAAATGAGAATGGAGGACTGCATGGCATTTCATGCTTGTCATATGCGTACCTTGCATTCATTGATTTCCCTCTTTATACATTTTTTGTGTGATTCATTTCCCATTTGTATTTCAAAACTGGCAGTCAGCATATTCACCAATTCCCAATAACAAACATTTTGTAAGAACGTTCTGATCCATAGCTTCTTCCTGAGGTCCCTATATCCACTTTTAAAGAATCGTGTAAGATGAGTGTGAATACTAAAATATAATGTGTAGAAATGTTTTATCAAGAAAAACATAACTGCCATCTCATTGTATTGAAAACAAAGACGGAATATTACAATGGTAGCTTCAAAGTGAAAAGTTATCTAGTCAAGTTTAAAAAGCATTTTCTTAACCTCAGCTTGGAGCTGGACTAAGACCAATTAGTTGCGCTCCATAACAAAACAGACTCCCTGCAGTATGGTATTGTTTAATTAACTAAAGAAAAATTAACATCTTGCTAAAGAAATTATTCAGTATGATATTTGCACAGTTAAAATTCCTAGGCTCATTTGTTGAATTCTATTAATTAATTTAGAATAAAAAAAAATAGCAGATCTCTGACAGGTCCGTTTGTTTTTCCTCATGATAAAGATTAATTTTACTTTTATAGGCAACATTATAGACTTTAGATCATCTGATGTAACAGTGCTTTGCTGCAGCTGTGAGAGTCCAGACATGTCTAAAGATAATTTGAACTATTTTTTGAAGGTTTTGCTCTGGAATCCTTATCCCCGAAAAGGATCATAAATACATTCTGGTCAACTATTCCTACCTTGTTTAGGCAACATCTGAGCTGTGTTCATGCCCAATAAGCTTTCATTTGGTAAGTTGAACCACTATGCTAAAAAAGTGTGATCTTATAGAAAACACCTCTGCAGAGCCAGACCAGAGGATGCTGGTGTACAACAAGCTGACCACAAGCCAGCAATGCACCTTCACGACAATGAAGGCCAACAGCCTCCTGGGCTGGAGCAGAAAGACTATTCCCAGCAGGTCAAGGGAGGAGATCCTTCCCCTCTGCCCAGTACTGGCAAGACACCTCTGGAGTGCTGGATCCAGTTTGGGGCTCCCCAGAACAAGAGAGACATGGAGAGAGTCCAGTGAAGGGCCACAAAAATGAGTAAGATAAGAACTTGAGCATCCCTCATATGAGGAGAAGCTGAGTGAGCTGGGGCTGCTTAGCCTGCAGAAGAGTAGTCTCAGGGGGATCTTAGCAGTGCCTATAAATATTGACTGGGGGTGGGAGGCAGGGAGTGGTGGGGAGCAAAAAAAGTCAGGGAAAAAGCCCTGCTTCACTCAATGCACGATATGGCTGGCAGCTCTGGAATCAATAAAGCTTAACTATCTTATTAACACTTGCAGTTTTCAAGGTAATTTGATAAGAAAAATTAAACTTCAGAGATTTAGGCATCAGTTGCAGTATAGGACTAGATATACCACATTTCTATGAAGATACTACTATCTGATCTGAAGTAGAAATGCACAGGATCTCAGAAAGTAGTCTTGAAAATCTTCTAGGGAGCCAATTCTAACTCCTTTACGAATAGCTCAGCTATCAGTGTAATTTAAACTTGTTAGATTTGAATGTAGTAGAGAATGAGTCATTCCCTTGTGTAAGCAAGTCTTTGTATCCAGGACAAGAATATTAAAATCAGAGCTTATCTTACAGCTGCAAACACTATGGAATACTTCTGTTCTGCATTTAAATGTTGAAAATAAAAACCTGTTGAGGGACCAGACAGTTATAGAAGATAAAGAGACCAAAAAAAAAAGCAGGAAATTAACAAAGCAAATACAGAAAAGAACAGCAGACAAAAATATAATTCAAAAAGAAAAAAGAAAGGGAAAAAGACCCACATATTTAGGTATGAAAAAAAAAATGTATTCTAGAAAATGCCACTAGCATACTAAAATTATGAAACAGACAGGAACAGAAGAAGTGATGAAACAATACCATGAAATAAGATGACCCTTCATTACAAAGAAAATTTAAACAAGTAACAAAATGGGTTAGTCAAATTTCATTCCAAGGAGCAATGTAGATAGCAGTCTAGAATTTTCTCCATGTTAACATCTACAGTAGGGATCATTAGTTGGAAGTTCTACTGTAGGAGATAGGTGAGAATGAGGACACTGGTCCCTGGAAGGTGTCCAGGACAAAAAATGTTGCATCACCAAAAAACTGAGAATATTGGCACATGATTTTCAAAGTTGTTGAGATACGCAAATTCCCATCAGTGACATTTGCAAAGGTTGAACCCCACTGAAAATACTGAAAATCCACTGAAATGCCACTGAACTAGAAAATCTTAGTTTAAGCTGCTTAATCAGCCTCTGCCACATAGACCCCATTCCTACACACACACTTTGTCCTACTCTTCCATCACATTTTACTTGTACCATACCAGACGGAGGTACAGACATGCACCACATTCTGGGGTGCATCAAACACAGCACAACCAGTTGGTGGTTGTCCTGCTGTATTCAGCATTCGTGCAGCCACACATTGAGTACAGCATGCAGTTCTGGGCCTCACAACTTAAGAAGGATGTGAAGGTCCTTGAATGTGTCCAGAGGAGGGCAACAAAGCTGGTGTCAGGGCTGGAAGGCATGTGCTGTGAGGAGCAGCTGAGGACTTCAGGCTTGTCTAGTTTGGAAAAAAGGAGGCAGAGAGGCAGCGTCATTGCTCTTTACAGCTTCCTGAGGAGGGGACATGGAGAGGGAGGTGCTGGTCTCTTCTCGCTGGCACCCAGTGATAGGACATATAAGAATGGTGCAAAGCTGTGACAGGGGAAGTTTAGACTGGGCATTAGGAAGTATTTCTTTACTGAGAGGGTGGTCAAACATTCTTTAACTTTTGGTCATCCCTTAGCTGGTCAGGCAGTTGACTAGATGATCATTGTAGGTCCCTTCCAAAGGAAATAGTTTATTCTATTATATTCTAGTCTATTCTATGTAGTGAAACATCTAGATTAAAACTGATCCAGAATTTTTTATTTCAAAAAAGTGTGGTTCACATGCATCAGCTGTGCAAGGAAACAAGGAAAGAAGCCAGGCAAGGATGGTGGATAACCTTGGTGGACAGTGGTGTCCATCACTGACAGATGATAGGTAGATGGAACACCATCTTCTTGTAGTGCTGAATTACAACATCCCTTAAAATGTCTTAAATCTGCCTTGCTGTTTGCAGCTAGCACTGCAAAAGCCATATGGGTAATTTACCATGATATAATCGCAACATTTCTGAAAAGAGCTGAAAAGATCTTTCAGTTCACTGTTGATTGGGGGCTGGGGGGTGGGTGTGACCCTCCAAAAGTTCAATTTCCGTCTGTTTATGCTGTCTAATCTAAATGTTTCCCTTACACCAGTTGAGCACTCATCAGCTCACTAAATGCATAGAAGAGATTTTGAGTAATGAGGTTCACTTTTCTGAGCTGAGGGCACTCCCAAGGCTCCCTGAGTGAACGACCTAGTGCAATAGAAGAGCTGGGAGCAGGACCACTTCTGCCGGTGGCTAGTAGATGGCTTTGCCATTTTCTAGAAGTCTATCCCATCTTTGTCTCACCTTTTAGATGTTTCTTCTTGACATCCAAATACCATTCATGCTAAGTAGTTGTGAAGAACACATTGCATCCATGCTTAGATGATGTAATTCCCACTGCAACCTAATGCTTCTAGGCCAATTCCTTCACAGAATGCCAGATGTATGGAGCACCATTTTTTAGAAAGAACAACTAGCAAGCTCACTCAAAAAGAGACTGCAAATAGTGAGCCTGTACAGGACCTAAGTTCCCTTGAAGATGACATATTCAGCTTTCCGATTCCAGAGCAACCTATTGGGAAATGATGACAATGAGCATGTTTCCAAAGGTGTCTGCTGCAATGGTGGCGAGCTGCTAGGAAGTACCTCTGCTTCCTGGGGACCCACAGCCCCCAGGGCAGATGCTTACAACTTTACACCCCATTCATTCTATTATTCTACCATTATTATGGGTAAAACAAGACAACCCAAATGTCCTGAAGTCTTCTAGCTCCCATGCCATAGAATACAAAGCTCCTCTTCAGTCCTGGAGAAGAGTTTACTCCAAAACAATTTATCTGAAAAATATTCTTGTTTTGGAACAGTGTGTTTCAGCAATGTCCTAGTTCCCTGAAAATATTCTAACAAGTTTTTGTGTGCTACTCTAATTGCAGCTAAAAGACTCAACCACCTGTTATGCTTTCTGCATGTTTGGAATATTTATGTGAGGAATTAATTCAGTTGTTTCTCCTTTAGTGGTTTGGAACCCAGCAGAAGCCCTACATCATCTCTGAAACACCACCTTGCAAAGCACTGGTGTTCGCATGTATAGCCTCCTGGGCTACCATGCTTTGCAGCCCTGGTGCACCATCTGGCTCTTTTCACTTAAATTCTTTAAACTGGGGAAGAGGGACCCTCATAGACTTGCAATCCAAGGTGCAAGCCTAAAACAGCTAGCCAGAGTAAAATGCTGCTCCTTTTTTCCTAAATGTTCTAGTAACCAGGTAAACAAGAACAACGATGATGCTGAATGTACCGTTGCTGGTGTCAAAGCTGGTACACAACAAAGTGTATAGGTCAATTTACTTGACTCAAACCAGTTATTTTCAGACCTCGAGCAGCATTGCCAAATGAATGGTAAGATCCAGTTACTTTTAGTTGTGTTTTCAAGGTTTTATATACAACTGTGACAACACAATACTTCCTCAGTCTCTTGGGGAGATTTTTGGTTTTCTTTTCATTTTCCCTTTTTCTTAATGACAGATGACAATTAGAAGTAAGAGCTAGGAGTGTAGCCAGCATGCAATACTGCTATGTCTCTGACAGGCAGGGAAAAGAGGACAGTGTTTGAAAGTAGGAGTGACGACAGCAATACGTGCTTCCCCAGTGATATTTCCATGCACATTTTCAAATCCTCCCCAGTGTATGCACACATGCACTAAAATTTCATCCAAATCTATAGATAAGTGAGTCTTATTTTTAGCATGCCAATTTACACAGGCTGAACAAGGTGGTAGATAGCCACTGTCATGAAGAGCATGATTTGAAACTTTCTTGCCGTTGGAGGATCTTCCCTATTACGCCGCAGACAACTGAGACAGTAGGATTTATTCTTAAATATCCTTGCATATGGGTGGAGAAGGGCAGAGAAGTGTGGAAATGTATACAAAGCCCTGTTTCTCTGGGCACGTTAGAGAGAAATAGCTGATAAAAGAAACTTTATTCACATATGTCACTACAGGGAATCCTACATCCAAAAGGATGAGCATCTGTGCTGCTTTTGCAAACACCTGCATTTACAGCTGAGAAAACACTGCATGATTTACGTCTTATTTGTCATATCACCAAATGCCTCAGGCCCTTTCCTCCCGCATCTTTCCCACTGCCTTTACTAAATCAAGAAGCTTAATTGCTCCTTCTGTTGAGTCTGAAAGATCATTTGTTACTTCCATTCATTTTATAAATGTGATTCCCTCTAGCTGAAAAAAAATTATGCTAGTATCCATTAACTATTTTAAGCATAAGCTGTTTTGTTGAGTTATTTTGCTATTTTTTTCTCTTGTATAGTAACTGTAGCGAGCTCTGATTAAAACCATTCTCATTAGGCTATTCCAAGTAAGTGATTCAGAAATTAGAGCAGACATTGAAACCCACTACCTGATTTCTTTGTGGTAGGGGACCACACCATTCATATGGGCACAATTTGACCTTCTGACAAAACTGAAACAGGTGTTTCATAGAGCTTTCAAAAAAAAAAAAAAACAAAAAACTAAATCTTTCTGATGGCAAATCCAGCCATCTGGCATTGTGGTGTTTCAGTTATTTCCTTAGCAGTTTGCTTGTGGCAAATGTATTAAATCTCAAAAAAGGTGTGATCCAAAATAGGATTTTGCAGGCAGATGTTATAATGAAAGTGACTTTTAAAGACTGTTTCAACAATGCTGTATATATGGATGTGGTCATCTATACATAAGAATATATAAGAATTTTAAATCAGTAAAACTAGGGGGTTTTATATTGATGTGAAAATCTCCTTATGATAAAGCCTCAAATGTTCAATGTCAAGTAAATTGCCTTGGCAATAATAACAGACACTCCATAATTTTAACTCATTTAACTATTGTAGCTGTACGCTTCTACGGGAGAACTTATCTTGGGCTGAATACCTCCGGGACACAGGGCTCTACCCACCCTGGGGACAGTGATGCACAGACACCAATATGATGGATACAAAATGTCTGTCTATTTAGCTGTGTCACACGCTTATATAGCTCTTGCACTTCCTGTTCCTGCCACGCCTATGGGGAGGAGTCTATCTTTCCGTCACATCCCGTGATCTTCCGGTCGCCGATCCCTGTCTATTCCCCTACAAACTATTACATACAATTAATTTCTTTAATTTTTTTTTTAATTAAACATTAACATTTGAAGAGGTGTAATACATGTTTGCTTGCAAGACCAGCTGAGTTCAAGGTCCAGTATTCCATCCTAATTAATATTTCTTTTAGCACAATTTCTTAAAACTTGCAGGGTATCATAAATTGATGTGGGGGGAGGTAGAAATTACCTTTTCCAGAGGTGCATGAAGATCCAGAATAGCAGGAAGTTAAGCTAGGGTGGGTGCAATCTTAGCACCGCAGTTTCAGTCACTGGTTAGTCATGTGTAATTTTCCTACTGGCTTTTACTAGCTCTTGCCTCTCTCTGGAGTCTTTAGTCTTGCACTTAAATTCACTCCAAAAGAATTTTCTTTCTTTTTTATAAAGTGCATGTTAAACATTTAGGGAAAATGTTTGTTCCACATAGACTGAAAAGGTAGACCTGTGTCTACCCAAGAGATTATAAATCATCCCTGACCTGAACACAGCTCCTTAAGGCAGGAGCTGTGCAGGCTTCACCAAAGATTAACATGGACCTGACTGGTTAGGACTGGACAGGAGACACTGTACCCAAAGAATGACCATGGCAGGGCTGTACTCACTCAAAATATGCCTTTAGAAGCTCCTATTAAGAGAGTTTTCACATTGTACTGCTATCAAATTTCAATTTTCTTTCACTTTCAGAAGAATAAAAAATATCTGTCTTCCTCTGGATCTTAATTACATTTTAGAGTTGGAATCAAGCCCTCCAGGTAGGACAATTACAAGTATCTTATGCATTCAGTCATATTTTAATGAAAGCCATGACTATTTAATCATATTTAATAGCTTGTATTTAATACCAATCTCTGTCATTTCTGAAAAATCTCTTGATAGCATAAAAACCAACATATTTATTATCCACACAATGTTTTACCATTTAATATGCTAAGTTGGTGACTGTACAATCATCAATTAACTTTATTTTTCTTTTTGCTGAAGGACAGGACATTTGTTGACAACACTTACATTAGATGCTGCAAACTTGAAAGCAAAACATCAGGAGTGGATCTCAAATACTTTTCTACTGTTAATGCATGTGCAGCTTTTTGCAAGCATCAAGACAGTAGAAGGCTATGACTTGTCACTGTTTTGATTGTATCTCAGCAGGACTTCTGAATGAGACAGAAACACAACACTGTACCTTCCAAAATAAAAAAATAAAAGATAATTTATTAAATGCAGTGCAGCTCTATCATGCCTGGTTTTCCTTATTGCCTCACGCACAATGACATTTTTAATAACCCTCTTATTCTAAATGTTTTTACATATGGCTTTCTCAGTTCATTTATTTCACTGTAAGCTGTCAGGGACAGGGACAATTCACATCTGTGCCCCACAGGATCCCAAGCACACTCTTCACACATAACAAGCAGCTCCATGCCAGATGTTTGCCTGTCCTATAAGGGGAGATAATTGCTATGTCCTGTTGCACTGTGATTATTCTGTTCTGCAAACTTTCATTTCCACACTTTAAAGGTAAGCTTACTGAAAACATAGATCAGTGTATTTCTGCTAGTCCAATGTATTTCTACACAGCTGAATATCAAGAACAAATGTGAAAATCCTAAGCTTTTTAAAAATTTAATTTATAACTGGATATAAGAGTCCAATTCTAAATATGTATTACCTAGGTTTAGATTCAATGAGTCTCTCTGTCATACTGAGTCAGAGATACCTACTTTTTGTAATTCTTGGTAAAAGACACCTATAATACCATGTGAAAAATTTTTAGCTGATAATTCTTTCAGTGAAATCAGCTTATATAGTTACAGAGAAAGAGATAATGGCAGTAATACAAAAAGGAGACAGTGTATTTGAAACTTAAGACTTAAGCTAATGTTTATTAAAGATGTGGATAACCTAGATGGAAAGGGCACTCAAGAGGGACTGTAGCAGCAACAACACAGAGAGCAACAGCTGGTTAGTCCAGACTCAGATTCAGCACTCTTGACTCTGTAATCATGCAGAGGGAGTAAATACAGAATGCTGTGCCTTAACACCAGTATTGCCTTTACCAAGACATTTTCTGTAGCAGTTAAATTTCTCATTTATTACCAAGGTAAAACACAGCCTGGCTTCTCTTTGGAAGCAAGGACTTGTGCACACAAAAGTGCAGCAGCCTGATAACTCATAGCAGAAGCCAGTGACTGCAGGAGACAGAACAAACACTGACCGAGAAGGTAGAGAAAAGGGCAAAATTCCAACAGGAAATTCAGTCTGGTATCAAAACACACTTCCTGCTCAAGAGTCAGAAAATCTTGAGAAATGGATGACTTTCACTGAGGTTTTTACATTTTAAAAGGTTCAAATTCTCATTTGCATTTTTATATTCAAGTAATGTAGGAGAGGCACTTACAGACTGAGAACAGTGAAAGAGCCTCACATCCCATTAGCAGTCATTGAAAGTTGTCCTGTGTGTCCTGAACATACACAGTTTAAATCAATGCAGTTCTCATATCCTTCCACCAAACAACACAGTATTGGCAAGCATTCCACACTCAGACTTGGTGTGGCAAGGGATGTGCTGTTTTTCCTATAATTAACTGGTTTACTTTGCTAAATCCAGCTTGAGGCTACCTTTCAAATCTTTAAAGGAGGAAGACCACTATATTTCTTCGTTTCTGAAGTGTAATTTAACTAATTTTACTGTCAAGCTATAAATCGCGTCCTTGTGGTTGGAATCAATAACTGAGTTCAAATTCTCATTATTTCATGTGGGGAATTTTAATTTTGTTACAAAAATTACAACTAGCATTTATTGCTAAATGAGCTGTTGTACTGCATAGTAAATGTCTGTGTTGACAAGGTCAAGCATCAAAAATTTTTTAGTCATACATGGATAACAGCACTGAGATTTGAGGGTTCCTTTACTCTGCCTTTCTCTCTGTACTACAATTACAGAGGAGACATATGAGACACTGGAGCGGCTCTGCTTTACTAGTGCTTTCAATTCACCTTTACGATGTTCTGGCTAGATTGAGACTGCAAAGTGGGGAACTTGCTGAAAACATCCATTGTGCTCAGAGGTCTTACATGTTTTCCAGTCACCTTGCTGACTGCTAGCCTGGCTAGAGCCCAGGGTCATATCATGCAGATTTTGCTCAGAAAGAATCAAGCTAGACCATCAGCTTGTTACCTAGATTATAAGAAACTTACATCAGTTCATGTGAAACGTTTCCAAAATAGGTCTAAAATGCCTCTGAACCACCTGAGGATAAAGAATGTGGATCAGAGATGGCTCAGTGTGAAAATAGACTCAAGACCCAGGCTTACTTCAGATTGTAGAGGTATACTTTTATATTTATTTCAATGCACCTTTGTGACCTTATTCATACCTTCTTTTCTTCTCACCAAACATACACACTACAGTCTTTCCAAACAATTTACTTACTCCTCCTGCTTTGCACAAACACTTATTCATCTCTGTAGGATGACAGTCTTTTGACATTCTTCTAGTTTCAGTCCAAAACCTCAGCTTATTAAACTGCATATGTTCTACCCACTATAGGAGTTAGCAGCAGGCTGCAGTTGTTTCTTTCTCTATTTCATCAACTCTTGACATTTTTCGTGAGTTAAAAAATGCTAATAATGCTTCATCAGCTAGGCAATAGTAAGCTTTCCCATCTAGATGTCATTCTCTACCATAGCAACTACTGAAATAACCCATAATTTTACTGGAAATAGTTTATAAGATTTTTTCTAGACTATTCTTTTTCTGTAGGTTATGTGACTGAAAACTACTCACAGATAGAACCATTAAAATCATTAGCTCCATGAGACATGCAAATGACAAGCAATGGGTTAGCCCCCCAACTCTTCTACCTCCTTTCACTTTGACAATATTCCCAGTTTGCTTAGCTGTTTTCACAACAGAAGGTGAAATTTTGAGATCCTTATTCTGTCCCTTTCAGGTGAATGCTAATTGAACTCCATCAATAAAGATACCACTAGATTTTATTTGGTTCTGTGTAGAGTCTCCAGTTTCACGTGTTTCATCTGTAGCATTGCCAGTTTTGCTCTTCAGGCAAAGTTATTTGAGCTGATATTCTGGAAAACTTATGCGGCCTGTGTCTTCTTTCCACCAAGCCCAGGCTTTGCAGTATCCTTTCATCTTCACTTTTTTTCCTGAAGCTGATTTTGGATCTTGAGTGAATAAAAGCAGGTTATAGGAATAGAAGATTTCTAAGGAGGTTATTAGACTAGGAGATCTCTAACATCAAGTCCAATCCCCTGGTATTATGTGTGGTAACATAAAATCGCTGTCATAAGCTGCTGCTGGAGAATGGAATGAATGGCTCTTGTCTTTGTGTTCTTGTGATCCATAGCAGTAAGGCTGAGCTAATAAGTCCATAAAGAAAAGGTGGATACATGGGTCTTTCTAGTGGATGCACTACCCAGAGACAGAAAAGACTATGCTTTTGATCAGGAAAAAGTGTTTTTTATTTACTTTTTTTTTTTGCAGTTTTAGTATTTGTGATGCTGAGGTTAGAAAACAGAGCCAACAGTGCTCATCAAATGAAACTAAAACATGCAACAGAATAGAGATTTTGTGAAGAACAAAGACCATATCCAAATGAACTACAGTCACATATAAAGATGTTTCCTATAACCTTCTATACAGCAGAGATTAGATCCATGGTATCCTCTACCCTGCTGCTTCTCCGCATCTTCACCTGATGATGGTCTTGGGATATCTGGAGATGGCCTATGTGAGCTGGTTTGTGGCATGCATAAACAATGCAGATAGGCAATTCTGTGGAAGGGAAGATGGAATAACAGACTGACAGCTGTCTGTACAAAGGTTTGCAGAACTAAGGTTTTAATGAAGAGACAGGGCTTATAGATAATATTGAAGGAAACAGTTGCCAAACTACATCTTATCAAGTAAGCATAACTAAATGGAACCCACTTTGTCTTTTGTATCTCGTGGATGAAAACACTGCTCCTGTACTACTGAAGTATTTGATTTATTCATACAATACATCTAGGAAGGCAATTGTCTCTCCATTAAGTTCAATTGATTCTGAAAACTGTATTTTAGCTACCCAAAATGTTGACTTTATTCAGCAATCATAAATATCTCTTTGATAGTTAAGTCCACCTTGGTTTAATTCTATCTGCAGAAAAGGCTCTGTTAACAAGAGTTTTCTATCTAATAATGTGCTTCCCCACAGGATCTCTAATTAAAACCTGTACATATATTTTCTCCTACTGAGTAAACAGCAGTATGCATATCTACTCTTGCCACACAGCTATATCTAACAAAGATGCCAAAAAACCCAGTGTATTTTGTAAAAAAACAAGTTCTGTCCATGCAGGAGCTAATTGGAATTTAGGAAAATATTATCAGCTTGTGAAGACCAGGTCATAAAAAGTAACATAACAGAGATGACACCAAGACATTTAGAGTGCAGAGATGAGCAATTAGGAGGAAAGTACCCTTTCGGCACATTAATTTGTTAGTTTTCATCTTAAATTCTTTTTATATTTAGAGATCTATGGACTTTTGCTAGATACATGGAGTACATTAAACGGGAAGACTTTGGTTCCAGATTTCAGCAGTTTCCATTGTCAGCTTCATGAAGGAAAACTACATTTGTAAACTATATAGATTTCTTTTTACTTAACCTTTACATCTACCATACTTGCGAAATTTTCAAGGCCAAATTACCCAGCGGCACAGATTAGCTGTTGGGGCAACCGTAGCCTGTACCCAACTGTTTGTGGATAGGAATATATCCAACAGAATAACTACATGAGTTGCTGCTAGTTGTTTCTCTTCCTTTTTCATTGTCATTGGCAGGGAATGTGTAAGAACTAAGGATTTTACTAACAATGAAAGTGTGCCTAACTTTACACAGAAATAGAACTATTTTTATAGTCATCTGATACACATGCAATTCTTGAGACTAAAAGCAAAGAAATTGCTCTGACCCTGCTCTTGAAGTACAGCCTAAGGGATCTAAAAAGAGAAGCTGGGGGAAGATGCACAGTGAGGAGTAAGCTACTACCCAAAAAAAGGTTTAGATCCAAGTCATACTTCTCCAACCACAGAATCACAGAATGGTAGGGGTTGGAAGGGACCTCCAGAGATCATCTTGTCCAACCCCCCTGTTTGAGCAGGGACACCTAGAGCAGGGGGCACAGGAAGGCGTCCAGGTGGGTTACGAATGTCTCCAGGGAAGGAGACTCCACAACCTCCCTGGGCAGCCTGTGCCACTGCTCTGGCACCCTCACAGGAAAGAAGTTTTTCCTCATGTTTAGCTGGAACTTCCCCTTTTCCAACTTGTGCCCGTTGCCCCTTGTCCTGTTATTGAGCACTATTGAAAGGAGTCTAGTCCCATCATCCTGACACTCACCCTTTAGATATTTATAGGTATTGATGACATCCCCCCTCAGTCTTCTCTTCTCCAAGCTGAACAAACCCAGGTCTCTCAGCCTTTCCTCATAAGGGAGATACTCCAGTCCCCTGATCATCTTGGTAGCTCTTCACTGGACTTGCTCAAGCAGCTCCCTGTCCTTCTAAAACTGGTGGGCCCAAAACTGGACACAGTACCTCACTGTGTCCTCATGTGGCCTCAATGTGGCCTCACTAGGGTGGAGTAGAGGGGAGTATAACCTCTGTCAACCTGCTGGCCACACTCCTTTTAATGCACCCCAGGATACCGTTGGCCTTCTTGGCCACAAGGGCGCATTGCTGGCTCAGGGTCAACCTGCCATCCACCAGGACTCCAAGGTCCTTCTCAGTGGAGCTGTTTTTCCAGCAGGTCAGCCCATAACCTGTACAGGTGTGTGGGGTTATTCCTCTCCAGGTACAGGATCTTGCACTTGCTTTTGTTGAATTTCATGAGGTTCCCCTTGGCCCAGCTCTCCAGCCTGTCCAGGTCTTCTTCGATGGGAGCACAGCCTCCTGGTGCATCAGCCACTCCTCCCAACTTGGTATCATCTGCAAACTGGTTGAGGTTACACTCTGTCCCATCATCCAGGTCATTGATGAGTATATTAAACAGGACTGGACCCAGCACAGGCCCCTGGGGAACACCAATAGTGACAGGCCTCCAACCAGACTCTGCTCCATTGATCACAACTCTCTGAGTTCTGTTGTTGAGCCAGTTGTCTATCCACCTCACTGTCCTCTCATCCAGCCCACACTTCCTTAGCTTGCCTGTGAGGATGCTATGGGAGACAGTGTCGCATGTCTTACTGAAGTCAAGATAGACAACATCCACTGCTCTCCCTTTGTCGACCCAGCCAGTCACACCATTATAGAAGGCTGTCAGGTAGGTCAAGCATGATCATCCCTTGGTGAATCCATGTTGATGGTTTCTGAATACCTTCTTTTCCCCTACAAGCCTGGAGATGACCTCCAGGATGAACTGCTCCATCACCTTTCCAGGGATGGAGGTGAGGCTGACTGGCCTATAGTATCCCGGGTCCTCCTTCTTGTCCTTTTTGAAGATTGGAGTGACATTTGCTTTCCTAAGGGATTTCCAATGGGATACTCAGCTGGGAGAGATGAACCTAAAGCCTAGGAGGGTCTTGCATTCTCTCTGAATGGGATAGTAATACTGACACAGCACCAGTTCATGCATTAGCCTATAAAGCCTATTCCTGGTTGCTGAAGATATTGAGAAGGTCTTTTCTAAGTGAAAATAAGGGATTCTTTAGTTAGCTCTGACAGCTAAGAAAAGCACATAATATAAAAGCACTGAATCTCTTTCCACAACTCAGGGGGTTCTGGTACTGTGGGAACAGTTTTGAATACAAATGTGCAATAAACTACCAATTATGAAAAGAATCCAATTAGCTTGTTCTTGAACATTGAATATTTGCTTTGCATAAATATTCTTTATTATGCACTTGAAGAATGGAGAAAAGGTAATTGTGGAGATCACAGGAGAGAGGATTTTTTTCTTGCAAAAGCAAAGCCAAAAAGCTCTGGGGTAGGGTTGGCTTAATGTGATGGGGGGGAAAAGAAAAAGGAAAAGTGGAAAGATAACAATAAAGCAAAGCTGTAATTACAAATGTTGGCAAGAACTAGAAACCAAGCCAATGTTACAGTACAGACACATTTTTCAGTGAATGTATATTCTATTTTCATATCAGAAAAGGCTCCCTGGTTTGAATTAGGTTTAAGATTATGTTGATAGTGGAATCCAAGTTATTGCTGCTTCTTGATGAACCTGCAGAACTGGGAACAGAGCTGATGTCCTTATTCACATGTTGAATTTAATGTTTTTCATCCAGGGATGTTCCTTGTCCGATGAGAACCACAGCATTATGAAAAACTACCTTGAATATTCCCTTTTAGTGATGTATGGTTTTGCACAGATAAGCCATAAATCTTTTTCTTATATCTTACCTGCAATATTCCTGTTCTCACAGTTTCTTGTCTCCTAAGACCCACTTTTTTAACACAATGCATTTAATAGCTTTCTATCAACACTGCCTATTGTTTTCATCTCCTCTCTTTTATTTTCATTTGTTTGAGAGGCCTTTCAATACAGCTTGCCTTAATCTGCATTTTGAAATCTACTGTAGGTAATTGGAGTAATTTGTGACTGACTAGTTCATGGAAACAAAGGAGCAAAATTAAGCACTCACATAACTTTTTTACATGCCTGAACCACCAATACTATTGTAACTGTCCACCTTCATGCTTACTTCATTGGGGAAATAGAGACTGTTTGCTTTACTTACCAGTGCTGTGGAGCCAGCAACCACTCAATAGTGCTCACACAAAATAGGAGCAAAATTACTGGCTTAAAAAAAATAATCTTTTAACATCTGACATGTTCAGTGGGAGAAAAGGTGTATGCTGTTTACCCCACCTTCAAATGCTCCCATGTAATTTTTCCTTAAGTGAAGACTCAAATATTCTACCACCTCTATTTTCAGGAAGATTTCTATGCTTAAACAATCTGCTTTCTGGCCTCCAGAGGGACTGGTTAAGCTCACTAAATTCTTTTAAAAGTTAATTAAGTTAGCACTAGGAACTGCATAAAATAGTGTGGTTACTTAATTTCTTTAAAATATTCATAACAAGGAGCTGATACTTTTGAAGTTTGTGATTTAACAGTTATAAATGTAGTATATGGGCCAAACTTTCAAAATGAGCTCTCAAATCAGTGGCAGTAAATCTTAATGTCTGCCTAGGTCTCTTCCATAGTGGAGGGGAACAAGCACATGGTAAAAGCACCAAGTCAAATTCAGCTCTACACCTGGATAAATCCATTTAGCTCCAAATGATTCATTGTGGTGCACAGTAATGCAGCTTTTGATCTATGAAGTGGAGGAATGACAAGGAAGCACGCTCTGCTGTTAAAAGCAAGCTGTATCTGCAAGGAACAGACTCCTTTTCCTTGTATCTCACCATCCCTGTATGCAAATTAGGCTGGTCATTTCTAATAGTCTACACAGCCTGCAAAGCTGCAAGGCATTCATGATTCAAAACTGCAATGACATAATAATGTTTTGGCATGAGGTAAAAGGCAGTAAGATCAAAACTTGCAGACAGAAGCTACACTGAATGAATTATGCTTCTGAATAATTAACTTTACTGGTGGTGCCTGGCAGGTGAGTATGAAAATAAATCTGCTTCATAGGTCTGCCCAGTAACAGGACAGATATGCTAGGAAAGGGATTACAGTATGAACTCCATGTTGGCAGCTTCTCTATGTCCCGAAGGATTACATGAAAGACGACCAGATATGCTGATGGAAGCATCTTTTATATTATTTTGTAGGTGAAATAATAAATGTAGAGGGATGGGATTCCTGATTAGGGGTTTAGTTAGTGGCTAGCACAATGGCAGTGCAAGTGGATGAACTGATAATAACATCCATGAAAGTGATGAGAGACTGATACAGGAAAAGAATGGCAATTATCAAAAATCAATATGTATTTTCCCTTACATTGAAACAATTATTTTGTTGGATACAGAATTTCTAGCTCTTCCAAAATAATTTCCTCAAAATCTAGAGTACCTATGTTATGCTCTCACTTAGCCAAAAGTGTTGTAATGTGATAGAATAATTAGAAAAAGGTTTCCAAACTCATTCATTTCTTAAGTACCTTTTAACAATGAAATACATGAGGAAAACAGCACAGGAGCAGAGAGCAGTGCCAGTAGGATGATAAGCATCATAAAGGAAGTAATAGTTTTAAACTCAAATAAATATTCTCCTGAAGAGAGAAAATAATTATTCCAGCAGTCCAAAGCAGCAAGGGTTTTCTAAGCAAGGAACCATACTCTCATCTCTTTACCCTGTCTTCTACCTACTTAGTCATTGTGCTGACTTTTTTCAGCACATTTTATCATGGTGACTGAAGTCTACAAAGGGAGAGTGGTAAAGACCAGCTGTCTGCTGACTTTCTGCGCTCACTTCAAGGCCAATATTCAGTGAAGGAATCACACAGGCAGCAGCTAGAAGTGTCATGCTCAGCCACTAGGCCATACAGTTGGATGCTGAAGCTCCCCTTACACTGTATAAGAGGCAGTTGGTTATTCAGGATATCAGTCCTTTACACTGTCAAACTGTGCCCATAGGAAATGCCAAAAGTGAGCCGGTTTCTGCCAAAGTTTCTTCCGTGACCTGCTCACCTCATTGTTCAGACAGACACTTGCAAAACTAGAGCTTAAAGCTAGAGTCTGCATCAGCATGTCAAAGTTCTCAGACAGATAATGCATACTTTTTACCTTGGACAATATCAGTGAGAAAACAGAAGTAATCCAAAGACTCTCTGGCCTCAGATGAGTGACCTCACCTCTCAGTGTCGTGGTTTAGCCGGCAGCTCAGCCCCACACAGTCGCCCACTCACTCCTCCACCGGTAGATGGGGGAGAGAATCAGAAGGGTAACGCTCGTGGGTTGGGATAAGAACAGTTTAATAATTATTATTAAAAGAAACAACAACAGAAATCCAACGTAAAGGAGAACAACGAGAGGCGCAAACCCCCGGGGGAGGGGGGAAGGGAGGGGAAACGAACCGCCAAAACAAACCGCATGCACCGCAGCCACCAGCCAACCCGACGCCGCGCTGCCCCCGAGCCGCAACCTGCCCCCAACTTCATGTACTGGCCATGGTGTCACGTGGCATGGAATGAACCTGCCATTGGCCAGTCGGGGTCAGCCACCACCGTCATGGCCCCGCCCCTCCCAGCCCCCCCCCCCCCCCGCCACGCGGCAGAGCGCGGGGAAGCTGGAGAGGTAGCCGACCCCCCAACAGTGAGGAGAATTAACCCCTTCTCAGCCAAAACCAGCACGCTCAGGTTGAAAGAATCTGGCAAAGAAGGGTGCCAAACCAGTTAGCTCAGTCTGAAAAAGTCCTACTGAGGAGGGTCCACAGAGGTTCAACAGGTCCAATAACACAACTGTAGATACCCTGAAAACTTTCTGCACCAAGCTTTAGGCATTTATTACTTCATAAGTACCAGTCAGGTATTTCCTTGCGGTTTTTTTCTGGTCATATACTCCTAAATTCCATTTCTACCAGCTAACTTGTTTATTTAATGTCTTCCCAAGCTCAGTTAAAGAGATTTGGCCCACTGTGTTTCCTTAGAAATTAAACTGAAGGGTTTCTGTCATCTTAGGTATATTCATTATTAACATTTCATAAGGCTAAAAACAAGAGTTCTCTTACCTTTTAAATATTTTGTTTCACCTATATGAGTTTCCTGTTACTGTTCTGTACACAGTTTATTTTGCTCCTCCACCTATCTCCCTGCATATCTTTATTTTTCTGTTAAAACTGTGAAATTTTTGGTTGTCTGGTACAGATTCAAGAAGTGACACAATACACACATTATCTAAAAAGGTGATGCTATATAACCTCCATCATTTTTACCTAATGGTATTTTGCAATGTCAGGAGAGTGTCTGACCTGTCGAGTTATTCTAAAATACAAAGTTCACAATGTTCACGAAGTTCACGATGTTCAGAAAGAAAAATAGTCCATCTAATATTCATTCCATTCTACCATTCATTGTCTAGGCACCTTTTCACCATGCAGATTGACATGATCTCTGTCTCCAAGGAGCTGACCAAACTTTAAAAGACTGTGTTCCACTGAACACAATTGCAGAATTCCTTTTGATGTCCATGTAGCAGGACTGGATTCAGTTCTCACTGAAAGGAAAATTGTAAGAGAGGGAAAGGAAAACATTCCATGTCAAGGGAACTATGAGATCTGTTAAGAACCTCTATCTCCAAACCTTCTTTCCTACATCTGTCACCAAGACATTCAGGCTGATGCAGTATACCTAACCCAAGACCTCCCATTTTCTGTGTTAAAGCTAAATCCTTTCAAGACGGCCGTTGCATCACATTCATTCTACTCCCTCTTAGCTGTTTTAGGGATGGATTTCAAAACTGAAATCTTTAGATGTTTAAGTTTGTCCAAAATACAATTGATATAATACTAGTAAAGAAGACTTTCCCTGTTAAAATGAAACATTGAATCAAAGATTAATGGTAGCCTTTCTTTCCCACAATCTCTGAAAATTGGGGAAAGGACAGAAGCCTGTGGAAACTGCCTTAGGACTGCAGCTTCAAAACAGACTCTTTACTTTCAGCTAAGGTGCATACTGAGTGTAGTTGTTACTATTAACATACATTTCACCTTTTTACATTTATAATTATAAATTTTTTAGGCAGAACTGAATTCCATGCCATACTTCAACTTACCCCCCACATAATGAGTTCCTAGCAGTTTTCTTATTTGATTGCAATTAGCACAGGCAAGGGATTGTAAACAGGAGTGCTTTTAACAACAGAAGTAGGCTTTTCATAAAACACCCCCTGAGAAGTGAGTAATGTGCAATTACACACAGAGAAAACGTAATTTGTTTGGAATAAATATGTGAGGTGTAAGATTAATCCTCTCAAAAAAAAAAATCAGATTGTCAATTAAATTTCATCTTTCTGTGTGCTGCTACCTTGAGACTAATATTTTATGCACAAAAATCCGACACTGCTGCTCAGATGACAAGAACTGAAGAATCAAGAATGCCATAGCTACTGTGCTCAAAACTGAGAGAGGGGTCCTGAAATCTGACACTTAAATTTGAAAGACCTGGGAAGATTCATGGACTCTGGACCTTTACCAGAAGCAGACATGCAAATACACAGTACTATAGAAAGAGCTTGAACAGGAGTGTCAGTGCAGTTACTGCCTTTAAATGATTTCTATAAAATAGAAGTAATAAAATCATGAAATACAAAATTACTTCTTTATGCATAAGTAAAAGGGAACAAGAAACCTTTTCAGATGTTGCAACTAAGTCATCTATATCTTAATTATTATTACAACCTCTGTAACACTGGACCATGCAAATTTGCACTCTCCCAAATCATTCCCAGGCATGGTTCATGAGATAGTAGAGGTCACAAACAATTGCCAGTCAACTAGTCTGGTCTGCAGGGTTAAGAAGCTTAATTAATAGCATTAATTAATTGCAGGTCATTCAGTCCCATTTGGTGTTCAAACCAGAGAGCAACTGCACACCTAATTAATTTGCTAGTGTAGACACAGACTGATGGACTTAGGGAAGACTCTGAGAATGATCTTGGTTTATACCATATGGTAAGTCCAGAATGGGGATTTGAGCTGCAACATACTTTAAGGTTCAAATCGGTCAATGTCTAAAACCTATATTCATTCTAAATCTAAATTCATTCCCAACTCCTCTACCTCCCCACCACAGCACAGCACGGAGAGGTGAGGGACGTGGGCTGTGGTCAGCCATTGGGTCTAGCTGGAACCGACCGTGTCTGGGACAGGGCAGCCCTGGCCTCTCCTCACAGAGACTGCCCTGCAACAATGCGCCTCTTACTCTGCCCTCTACTGCTGCTCTTCCTCGTACAGTGAGGTTGGAGATCCTCAGACCTAGTTAGACCAAGAATAAGTAATAGTATAAAATCATCTTACTTACTGAAAGATTGAACACATGCAGAATTTTAAATAATTTTTCACTTTTTAAATTTTACTTTTCTTAGATAGACTAAAAAGATTCTGGAAATGCAGCTCATACCTTGTTTTTTGCAGTTATCTGATGGTTACAAGGAAAGGCTCTGTCAACACATACGCCATCATTTCTGGGAAAATGAAGAGTTCTTGTCATCCCAGGAGATGTTACTCAGAGCAAGAGGGACTCCTTCTCACCACCTTCAGCTCAGACTTTCCAGTGGCATCACTGGATGCAACAGGTCTGCAATACCAGCACATCCCATTCATGCCCAGTGCTTGATTTAAAAGGTTAATTTTTCCTATTGTTTTCTCATAGTACAGAAAATCTTTCCTGAGATATTGGATTATCAATAATACTGTTAGTCATAGGAATCTCCTGGGCTAGCTGCCACTGTTTGAGGAAACACTGAATAAATATTAGCATGTCCTATTTTGCATTTTCAGGGGTTCCAAGAGCCTGGGGAACTGCAAGCTTTGAGTAGAAAATACAAAGTTAGAGTCATTCAGAAAGGTTACCTTCAATCCTTGCAAAAATCTCACTGTACAACACCATGCATTTGTAACATTCTTAATGAGGGAAAAGATAATAACTTGGTGTGTCGTTAACATTAAATGGAAAAGCAGAATGCATGTTTGCTTTAAATGCAATGAATAAGCATTG
This sequence comes from Phalacrocorax carbo, assembly GCF_963921805.1. Classification (NCBI taxonomy): domain Eukaryota; kingdom Metazoa; phylum Chordata; class Aves; order Suliformes; family Phalacrocoracidae; genus Phalacrocorax; species Phalacrocorax carbo. The sequence goes on along the minus strand of NC_087514.1, from coordinate 59,143,200 downwards.
CATTTCAGACTTCATTATTAAAATATACCAATACTGTACTGACATAAAAACTTAAGCTGAAATAAAGCCTAAGCTTTATTTCATTTTTTAAATGAAACTTAAGCTGGCAGTAGAAATAAGGCTATGGGGGGGAAAATGAGTTAATATTTGACAAATATTTTGAGAGAAATGGGAAAAGTATTCACAATTATCTGTACCTACAAATGAATAATCAGTTTAAGAATACCGTATTAAGAAAGAAGGAAAAGAAATGAGAATGATACTTCAGGCTCTTCTATCACACTGTTTTAAATTGATTCATGAAACAGGAAAATGTGACAAGAGAAATTTGGAAACTCATTTTTTCTACCAAAATATCTATTTTAAAAGAATGTCTTGAAGCAGCAGGATATACCACATAGTGATCATCATACTTTTAACTCTATAGCCTGGCAAATACAACTTTGCCATTGCTAATAAAGGCCCGTATGCTTTGTGGTGACTTGATGCCTCAAGGTCTCAGGACCTGTTTGTGGTGTTCTTGGCCAGCGAGCATTTAGTTTGTTTAGCTGCAATAGCAATTTTCTATCAGTCAAGTAACTCTTGCCTAAATTTGTATTAGAAGCGGTGGCTGGAACCATGACTCTACAACACAACATAGTGGGGAAGAGTGCAGACACACTCGATGGCAGGAGGTCCCAGACTGCAAACACAAGTCACAGTGGTCACGCCACAGTCACTACAGGAGGGCAGACTTGTGAATCTGTTACAACCGGTTTCAAAGATAACAAGGAGAATGGAAAACAGATTAACTAGGAACAAATGAAAAGAGAGAGCATGTGAGGTGCCAGTCCTGAGGGGAAAAAAAAATCAAACAAGCAGACTAGAGACTGAGTAGAAATCAAAAAGAGACATGACCATCACACTTATCCTGTGAAGATGACAGATGTCAGCTCTTTGTAAAGCATCCCTCCTGGTTTTCCTGGGGAAGTCTGAAACATCAGCTTTGGCACATCGTCAGAGCAGCACTGGAAGGTCAAGCATGCCTTCAGCCAAAGAGAAGGTGGAGATGTTAGGAAGCTTTGGAATAACATTTTACACTGTATTACTAATGAGACCTTTCTGGGTTAATTTGGACTATGAGTGTTAGTATCACTGCAACTGGATTCATGATAACTTTTTGTTCTATTTTGATTACACTGTTAAAGTAAGACTAAAAATAATGTCTCATAAACAAGGTTTGTTCCCTTTTGTCCATATCAAGATTTTGAAAGCAGTGGTATCCAGATGGACTTTGATAGTGATTATATAGTATTATTGAGAGCTGATTTTGGAAAGTTACAGGGGCTGTAAAATTGTCAGAGAAAAATGAGGAAAATATACACTAAAAAGAGCTTAAAAAGAGATAACTTAGATATGATAAATATAACTTCCACCATTATTCATTAAAGTTCTAGGAGACATAATTGGAAAATATGCATAAACATCAAAGTGATAACCAGATGGTGTTCATTAAAAAGAAAAAATATTGGAAAACCTTTAGCACTGTTTGGTGTACATTTCTAGAAACAAAGGCTGGAGGTTATGCAATTCATGGGGCAAACTGTTCTTATATGAAATAGTGCAAACAGTGAAAAATTCACCAAACACAACAGCTACTACTTTTTTCCCATTTTGTCAGCAGTGCTGATGACTGAGCTTGGCCCAGAGTATCTCAAAACCAGTAAACTATGAAAGACATTGACTCATTCTTTTATCTAGAAAAAACTATTTTTAAATGGCTGTTCGATGAAGTCTGCCAAGTGGACTAACTGTCAGTTTGGAACTGCATAGAATCATAGAATTGTTCAGGTTGGAAAGGACCTTTAAGATCACTGAGTCCAGACATTAACCTAACACTGCCAAGTCCACCACTAAACCATGTCCCTAAACACCACAACCACACATCTTTGAGATACCTCCAGGGATGGTGACTCGACCACTTCTCTGGGCAGACTCTTCCAATGCTTGATAACCCTTTCCGTGAAGAATTTTTTCCTATATCCAATCTAAGCCTCCCCTGGAACAACTTGAGGCCATTTCCTCTTGCCCTATTGCTTGTTACTTGGAAGAAGAAACAAACACCCACCTCGCTACAACCTCCTTTCAGGTAGTTGTAGAGAGCAATAACGTCTCCCCACAGCCTCCTTTTCTCCAGGCTAAACAACCCCAGCTCCCTCAGCCACTCCTCATAAGACTCGTTCTCCAGACCCTTCACCACCTTCATTGCTCTTCTCAAGACACGCTTCAGCACCTCAATGTCTTTCTTGTAGTGAGGAGCCCAAAACTGAACACAATATTCAAGGTGCAAACACATACTGATTCTTCAGTGAATCGGGTAGCTGGAAAAGCCTCAGGGACAACAGATAAACTGAGTTTTATTTAACATTTTAAGCAATGAACAAAAAGAGGAAAACAATTCATTAATTTAAATGAGATAAGAACGAAACAGGTGTTTACATTCTGCCTATTACAATTTGAAAGGATAAGGTGGAAACACAAGAGTAGAAGAAGCTTTTCCACACCCTGTGTTGTTATTTAAAGATCACATATGTTCATAATCTTTGTACTCCCATGGGTGATCCAAAAATTTCTGAAGACAATTGGAGTCCCTTCATTACACAGTCAGTCTCTCCAGTGAAAGGGTGATGTGGCTACAAAGGCACTGGCTACCCAATTCCAGCCTTCTGCGATGTGATCTTCCTTAAATTTCTTTTTATGGCCCTGGAACGCAGCTTTTAGACATAGCTTGAAAAGTAGGAGCTGCCAACAGTAGAATCAAACACGCTGATCTTTGAAGAATTAATCTCTGAAGGTGGTATGTCTCATGTCACTGAAAACTGGAATAAGCCAAGTCATGTTTTACTCCATTTCATAGCCTGTGGCTCAAGAAGAGCGTCCCATCCTGCAGGAAATAATCGCAGCTGAATCACCAGTTTACCAAGCTAGTTCCATCTTGACAGTGTTAGCAATATTTAAAATGGATGCCTTAAGACCAATAATTTAGATTTAGATTCCCCAGGCAGAATAATTAATGTTGTAGTAGCAGTAGTAGTAGTAGTAGTAGTAGTAGTAGTAATATGAAATCACAATAAACAAGTAAAACAATGATATGAGTGTAAAAGTAATGAGTGAGATTTATATATTTCACACCTGCAGTGAATGCCACAGCTCTCCTAATGTCTAACTGATGTGCTGTTATTATTCATAACAGGCAGATTAATCTAGTACTCTTACATAATGCCAGTTGCACACAGTATTAGTTAGGTGCATTATCACAGTTTCAGATGTCCATGAACTGTAACATCCCACAGAAGAAACTGAAATGCTTTAAATTCTTAGGAAATATAAATCTGCTCTTATTTATAAAGAAGTCAAGAGTCTTGCTTTAACACAACTTGTGCCACTGAAGGAAATGAGGTATTTGTCCTAGGAGACCTCTGACTGCAGGGCAGCACAACAATTTTTGTAAAATTCTAAGACATTTTAATATGTCTTATATGGAATATGTATAACAATACCCAGCACACAAGTGCTGTATGAAGCTGAAGTCTTTAATCAAAGAAAGTCCAAAGGGTGTTAGAGGGGTCATTAATTTACTTTCATATAGAGTTCATCTTTATTTTGGATGGCCAAATTTCTCTTTCATCAAGGAATAAATTGTTAGTCCCCTGAGATGAATCTCAAATTCAGACCTTCTGATACCCTCCAGTCATTTTCCAAGTCATTCAGGGTTACAGGGCTGCGTTGGCATAGAGCTATCAGCCTGCATCACAGAGGAAGAACTAAACAAGTATTCATGAGCATTAGTAATGGTTCCTTTATTATTAGTGTCAGATTAAAAATATCTTGCTATTCAAGGAAGACACTGTCCTTCCAACTCAGGGCTGTGGAGAAAAAAGAAAACATTACCCAGCCCAAATAAAATGCAATGACCGTCACCACTGCAAATAATCAGTATTCACCACCAGCCTAACACAAGGTAAAGAAAGAGAAGAAAAGCAGATTAAGAGCTACAAAGAAATGAAAAAAAACCCAAGAAGTTTTATAGCCACTGCACTGGATTCTGCTGTCTTATTTCTTTTCATGTGTGTGTCATCTGTGCTACAAAACCGTTATTGCAAAATGTAGTCCAATAGAAACAAATCGTGCGGCAGCCCGCTCATGAAGCTTAGGAGCCACTTGTGCTGCTGAAGCGTATATATCAAGTGCAATGCAGTCTTGCATATGCAAATACCCACATATGGCTGGCACAGAACTAGTTTCCTTCTGTATCTGCCTGCTAGCCAGCATCTGGTGTGTCACACAGGAAAAAAGCAAGTAATCCAATGAGAACACCTCTTTTCTCTAGTTCTGTTATATCAGGCTTCTGCCTTTGCCTTTCCCATGATAACTACTACTAGATGCAGAAGTAAATGAGTTTTGATTGAAGGTTGCTCTATATAACTCATGCACTAGTAGTCAGCAGCCGTATTCTTCTGCATACAGCTAAAGTACACAAGCATTTTATTACAGCTTTTGTTTTTACATTCCAAAGTTTCTTCTTCTTTCAAAGCACAAAGTTGAATATGTTATTTGTTGTTTCATTTCTTGTTTCATAGGCACTGTTGCTAACTAGTTGTCTACCCACAATCTGTACCTTTTAAAATGCTTATTTTCATGAAATAGTGACTGCATATAAAAACTTTCTTTTTCTTTTTTTTACTACTCCATTCAGCAGGTATAACGTTACCTGTTCTAGCAGGTTTACTGTTGTAGAGCCTGTATTGTTGTGAATGATGTTAGGAAAATTTCCTTGGATTTTAAGGGCATAGGTGTGAACTTTTAGTGAGACTACAGAAAACTGATTTAGTAATGATATATCACTCTGAGTCTGTGTGTATGTATTTAGATTGGAAGCAGAGGGACTCAGCTTAGCATTTCTGCATGAAACAAGGAAAAAAATTCTTATGATGAATCACAGTGCATTATAAATCAGAGTGGTTTAATGGCATAATATGTTGGTTTTGTCCTATATAGAACTCACTTCACTGATCATTTGTCCAGCAGCTTACAGAAAAACTTCTACCTGTAGGGTTAAGATCTCACATTAGCTAATAATGTCTTCGTCTTTTTTGCAAGAGACATATTCCCTGAATTATCTCTTGAACTGAAATTCTGCAATGAATATAGAACATAACAGAAGTTATTTGCTGTTCTTGTTCCTGCAGTAGCTCTAAACCTCTTAAAAGTCTTTCTACAAGCAGGGAAATAAAGGTGATCATTTTCATATTACTGAAATCTGGTTCAACAATATCAGATTGCTCCTCAGTTTAGCACACAATGTTGTGTTCCATGTTGGAATATGATTTCTTAGTCAATAGCATTCTGATGCCTTCTGCTGTGTCACTAAGCCAGAAATGCCAGCTCATTTCTCCAGCTCAGGTGGCTTAGATGCAAGAAGAGTGCAGGAAGGGTTGATGCTGGTGAAATCCAAAGGCCCATAATTTCAAATGAGAGCTATGTAATGCCAACTTATTTGAACAATAGATCTGTAAAACAATAACAGGAAGCTTACAAAACCCTTTCTAGGAAGTCAACATGCTAAATTAAAATCAGATTGCGGTACAATATTTGCACATAATATATATCACAGTGATAACATTGAACATAGTAATACAAAGTTCCAATTAGCTAGACATAATTCTTATATGGATAGATAGGTAGGTAGATATTTAGACTTGATTTAGCTTACATTGGCTGTTATTTCAAAAGATAAAAGGCAGTCAAACTGACATAAGCAAGTACTTTTAGCTATTTGGGAGTTACATTGGCTTTTTATTCTTTTCCTAGAAGTAAAAGTGCTTTCATGATTAACTTTCCCCTCATGGTTGAATTAGTCAGTGAGTACACAATTGAGCCTACTCAGACAAACATAGTTTGCAAAACAATACTCACAGCTCCTAGATAGATGAAAGTGGGATTTAAATTTTTTAATATTTATAAAGTACCAAGTGCACTACAGAGAAGACAAATGTTAATATCTGGTGAAACATAATTGAGGTTAGACTAGATTTTATTTAAAACCCATCTTATCCCCTACAATACTTTTGTGTTGTCTATTATGAAGATATTACTGTTGTTATTTGCATTGTGGGAGTATCTAAGAACGGTGTTCAAAATCTGGCACTCCATTAGACTGCACATCGTATATTTGAACAACCTCGTTCACCCAGAGTCTGCAATTTAGAACCTATTTTGTGGATTTACATTATGTGATCAATATCTATCACACTGTTGCTGATAAGGAAAGGTAAACTTCCTTCACTGTAATCACAAGGTGTAGACTCTAGATTTATTTTTCTGATGTTTTGCTATATCCTGAAAGGGAAATCTCATAAAGTCAAGTCTTAAACCTTTCCATTACTGAAGCAAGCAAGAAGCAATCACCTTACATCTATCCAATTTCTAGGCAGAACCAGCATTAAGTGACTCTTAGCGATGAATGATCTATAAGAGCCCTGAGACATGGAAAGAGATTTGTCTTTCTCATTTTAACTCTGAGAGGACAAGAATCTCAGAATATCCCGTGTTTCTAGATACTGTAAGAGAAAAGCTTCTGCCCAGGGAGATTCCACGGAGCCATACAGGAAAACACTCCCAATCATCTTCCCACGTCAAAGTATCCTTCTGGCAACTGAGGTGGGTTTTAATCCAGTTGCACTATTAGCAGGGTCTGATATAGAGTTGATAATGAATCACTCTGTTAAAAATTGCCAATACCTACAGATAACATATCACATAGCAAAGGCACAGTTAGCCTAAAACAACCAGCCTCTTCATTCATACCCCCTTTACAGAGGCATAATTTCTAGGCATGTATATAGCGTTTCTTAAAACAACACATAAATATGTTGAGGGACAGCTTGACAGAGGGGAAAAGGGCTGAATATTAAAGGTTTGGTGCTATCAGATTGGATACCTGAGTCCAGAAGAACAGGTCTGAATGATCACCTGAAAAATACTAGAAGAGATTCAAGCAGAGTGAAGTGAATGGGCCTTAGCACTTCTACCAGCAGGGAGCAGCCAGGCACCTTGTGTAAGGATATGCAAAGCTCCACTCTCTCAAAAACAGGAACCACACTATTATCTCCAGACCACCTCTCTTCTGCGGACCATTAAAGCATTAAAGCTGCCTCACTGCACAGCTGAGTGATCCAAAATTTCCTGGTTCTGATCTTCATTATCTCTCCAACATTATCTCCTCATTCTCTCCCTTTGCTCTCTCTCTGTTTCCCCTATACCTACCTCCAGTGCTAGTATGTCTACATATGGTGATATTGTAACACAGGCAGCTTCTGGAATCATTCAAAGCCGAACCATTCATTTATAGTAACCACTGAGCAACTTTGGGACAGAAAAGACTTACCACAATGTGCTTTGTTATGATGTGGGGTATTTTGTCATCTTCCTTATGCTATATCTCTACTTCCTTTAAAATCAGAGCTAAAACTGGTAATATACATTTCTTCAGAAAATATAAATTTAACATAAATTGCCATATAAATTAGCTTAGACCAATAAAAACAATGTAGTGGTGAGATTCTCTATCTTATCTTAAATCCTTTAGTTTACAGCTACTTGTTTGTCTTCCAGCTCAAGCAAACAAAATGCAAGAAACATGGTCAGTAATACTACAGAGTATTAGTTGCAGCAAAGGAGCTGAGCAGTCTTAATTTTCACAGTCATCTGCAGCACTAATTATGTTCTCAGTATCACCAAGCTACTGTCATGTGAAATTTGCTTCACTTCCACGTGTCATTATTTATGCACTGGATGCAGCAGGTAGGTATAAAATCCTTCTCGCAAGCAGAGAGGATGAGGCATTGGCATAGGGACCCTGGAGCAAACAAAGGGCAAAAAATAATTAGCAAAATGTTTGGAGCTAAATACAATGCTGGATTGGTGAATTCACTGGAGAAAGTCTAAGGTTGATCATCCCAAATCAAATGCAGATTCATTCAATGTCAGCAATAAGCAGCAGAAGCTCTGGGAGAGCAGCGGGCCAAGGCAATGAAAAAATGAATAAGCAATGGAAAAGAAACTGTATCTCTCAGATTTAGTCTTTGGCATAATAGTAAAAATGAGCTTGCTTTCCACGTCTCTTTCTGTTCTATTCTTTAGATTGAGATTTACTGGCTGCTACAATATTTCCACAGAGTTGTTTTTTTTTTTAATGGAAAGTGACTTTCTTGGAAACTTCAGGTTCCCTGTTGCATCTATTCATGAAATCAAAATATGCATCAAGTAAAACAATACAATTGGCTATGTACTTCTAGAAAAAGTGTTGTATAATTAAAATAGCAAGAAGGTGTTTGGAGAAAATTGCTAAAGTAAATCCACAAGAAGCTGGAAGTACTTGGCTTGGCTGATATTCCAAACATATTTATAATGGTCCTGAAAAGAAACACCTGCATCTGAACAGTCTTCTTACACATCAGATAGATCACAGGATGTTTCTTTGAACAGAAATCTTTTTAAATTTTATTCTGTAGTTAATCACAGTAAAAGTGGGAAGCATCATTTAGCACTTATAAATTAACATCCCTGGGAAACTGTCTTTCCTGAAGCAAAATCTTTTGAGATTCAACTGTTTTGTTTTACCAAAAAAGATGTCTCATCACACTTCCAGTAGTTTTTATTTAATTCTGTGAACAGCCTCTAAACCACATGCTGTGAGGTAGTACACATAGATAATTTCAGTAGCACATTTACATAAATTGGATTTAAATGAAGTGACAAAAACTCTTCAAGGCTGATGTCTTTAGTGCTGTGATATTATGGGGATGTGTTTGGAAAAAAAAAAAAAAAACAAAAAAAAAACAAAACCAAACAAACAAACCAACCCAAACCAGAAGGTTTCCATTTAGTTTCAATGCAGGGGATTTAGCTAGATTCAAGCGAATACAGGATTTAAGGCTACTTGTAGGATCATGTTTCACGGGACATGCTGGGTTGCAAAAACTTGTTAAGCCCACATTTGCCCAGAGCAGAAGAGCCCAACACCCTCACCAGTACTACAAGAACAAGCTGGAGATACCGGAATGGGCATCACACAATACTGTCATCACTGCAGGTCCTGCTGCTTCTGTAAGCACAACCTGGTCAGTCTATTTTCTGGCATATTCTGGCATGTGTTTATATGTTTCTATTCCACTGAGATCAATTGCCATTGATCACAATTCCTTTATATTAATTACAAGAAAAAAAAATTTTAAAAACCCAAACAGATTCTTCAGAAACAACAGATTCTTTAGACTTTTCCTTATCTACATTGCTGTGCAACATACTTGCACTTATTTTTTCCAGCGGCTCTTCTACAATTGTTATTGATGCCAGTGCTGGACATTTACAACACAAATGAGAAGGAAAGTAGTTTCTCAGAAAACCTAAGACATCTTTGTAAAATACTACTTCTCTAAGTTTAACACCTGTTTCATTTAAACTCACTGAAAGGATAAAAAGCCCAGCACCATATTCTGGTTTTGCCTCCTATTAGTGCAGTATTTCTAGCTATATCTTTGAAAAAAATATTCACAAAGAATATTAATAGAATTTTCTGCTAGTCCTAACTAAAGAGAATATACCCAAATTTCATTCCCTGGAAGATGCTGATTTACATTTCTGTCACAGCTAAACCACGAAATAGAATTGGTTTTCTAAGGGATTTTCTTTGTTGTTCTATTGGGGTTTCTTAATAATAGATACAGACTTCTTCTATGTGTGAAATCAATTCACATGTGATTTTTAGCAGAAATTATGCAGTGAGTGTTAATATGATGTAGATTGCTCAGTTTGAATTACAGAATATTTGTGTGAAATGTATGTGTTCATTTTGTGTTGCTGAGGAGAAAAGAAGTGTTTGAGGAACTTATTTGATTCAATATTAATAAGCACAGTCTGTAACTATGTCTTTTAAAGAGTAAGAAACTGCTTTCATTGCGGTACTGTACACTGTGAAATATTATACCGATACCCTACTCCACAAGATTTCTGATTGAATAAGTCACTGTTCATTTGAATAACACCAATCTAAACTACAAAGTTTTGCAGTTATAGCCATGTGAATGTAAATCAGGAACCATCCTTTGTAGACACAATCTGTACCTGATAGGTTATATCATTCTGGTAGGTAATGTAATTATTCTGTATTAAAAAAATCCTTTAATAGGTACAAGCATCTTCTCTGTTAGAAGTGTAATAATTTCAGTGTAACTCTACACTCAGACATTTTATATCACAGGAAAACTCTGAGCTGGGTTTTTAAGTGATAGTATTTAAAGTAAAAAAAAAAAATTGTAAATCAAGGAGGAGGCAGAGAGACTAAATGAAAATAATATTACTTGTTACAAAAAATTCTATGTGTGTGATTTTTAACAAAATGAAGGGCTGGGTTTTTTCGAAACATCTCTCCTGAATCTTTTTTTAGTTAATATCTTCATGTTTAATACTTGATTAATTTAGTTAATATCACTCTTAAATTGTTTTCCAATGGAGTAAAAACTTCAGCACCATCTACATCTGCGGTTAAGCCTCCCTCCTTTCTATGGGAGTTACTGTCTTTTTTGGGGGTGCAGTGAATTCACTCAGAAGTGTTTTCCCTCCATTTTTTTTTCACACTCAAAAGAAATACTTCAGCATTAAAAATAATACTATGCATACTTACTTACATAGAAAGAAATTAGATAAGTACAAAATACCAAAAGAAAAGATTCTTCTTAATGTGTTCTTATAGTTATTCCCTGCTCATAGAGATAACACCTTTTCTTACTGTACAGATAACCTCCATCCTATCGATTCACCCTCTTTAACATTAAAAGACATTTATTATGACTTTTAAAATATTGGCATTTCATTTCTCCTGTACATGTTCACTTTATCACTTACAGTAAGTGCACAAAATTAAGGACAGATTTTCTAAAGAACAGCTTGATAACAAAGGGAATCATAACATGGCCACTGCTGTAAGGGATAGCAAAAAGTATTTTTTCAAATACATTAACAACTAAAAGAGAACCAAAGAGAATCTCCATTGTCTATTGGACACACAGGGGCACATTGCCACCAAGGATGAGGAAATGGCTGAGGTACTAAATTCCTTCTTTGCCTTCTTTGCCAGACCAGTTATGCCCAGGGTATTCAGACCCCTGAGCTGGAAGGCAGGGACAGGGAAAAGAGGAAGCAGTTTATGACCTGCTGCTCCACCTGGACACTCACAAGTCTATGGAGCCAGATGGGATCCACCTGAGAGTACTGAGGGAGCTGGCAGAGGAGCTCGCTGAGCCACTCTCCATCTTTTATCAGCAGTCCTGCTTAACAGGGGAGGTCCCAGATGACTGGAGGCTTGCCAGAGTGATGTCCATATACAGGAAGGGCTGGAAGGAGGATCTGGAGAACTACAGGCCTGTTAGCCTGACCTCAGAACCAGGGAAGGTCATGGAGCAGTTCATCTTGAGTGAAGTCACCAGGCATGTGCTGGACAAGCAGGGGATCAGGCCCAGTCAGCCTGGCTTCATGAAAGGCAGGTCCTGCTTGACTAACCTGAACTCCTCCTATGACAGGGTGACCCACCTAGTGGATGAGGGAAAGGCTGTGGATGTTGTTCACCTGGACTTTAGCAAAGCCTTTGACACTGTGTCCCACAGCATCCTCCTAGAGAAGCTGGCAGCTCTTGGCTTGGATGGGTGTATTCTTCGCTGGGTAAAAAACTGGCTGGATGGCCAAGCCCAGAGAGTCGTGGTGAATGAAGATAAATCCAGTTGGTGGCCAGTCATGAGCAGAGTTCCCCAGGGCTCAGTGTTGGGGCCAGTCTTGTTTAATATCTTAATCAATGATCTGGATGAGGGGATCGAGTGAGCCCTCAGTACATTTGCAGACGACACCAAGTTGGGTGGGAGTGTTGATCTGATCAAGGTAGGAAGGCTCTACAGAGGCACCTGGACAGGCTAGATTGATATGCTGAGGCCAATTGTATGAGGTTCAACAAGGCCAAGTGCCTCCGGGTCCTGCACTTGTGTCACAACAACTCGATGCAATGCTACAGGCGTGGGGAAGAGTGGCTGGAGAGCTGCCCAGCAGAATAAGGACCTGGGGGTGTTGGTCAACAGTGGCTAAATATGAGCCAGCAGTGTGCCCAGGTGACCAAGAATGCCAACAGCATCCTGGCATGTATCAGAAATGGTGTGGTCAGCAGGAGTAAGAAAGTGATCATCCCCCTGTACTCAGCACTGATGAGTAATGTGTTCAGTTTTGGGACCCTCAGTATAAGAGGGACGTCAAGTTGCTGGAGTGTGTTCAGAGAAGGGCAACGAAGCTGGTGGAGGGTCTGGAGAGCAAGTCTTATGAGGAGCGGTTGAGGGAGCTGGGGTTGTTTACCCTGGAGAAAAGGACACTGAGGGGAGTTCTTATCGCTCTCTACAACTACCTGAAAGGAGGTTGTAGCGAGGTGGGTGTTGGGCTCTTCTCCCAAGTAACAAGTGATAGAATGAGAGGAAATGGCCTCAAGCTATGACAGGGGAGGTTTAGACTGGATAATAGGAAAAATTTCTTTACTGAAAGAGTGGTCAGGTATTGGAACAAGCTGCCCAGAGAGGTGGTGGAGTCACCATCCCTGGAGTTATTTAAAAGACGTGTAGATGTGGCATTTCAGGGCATGGTTTAGGAGACATGGTAGTGTTGGGTTGACGGTTGGACTTGATGATCCTAGATGTCTTTTCCAACCTTAATGATTCTATGATTCTATAACAGGAATCTTGGTACTGGGATAAAGAATATGTAAATTTTACTTTAAAAACTGCAGTCCTCATTTAGCTATTCTAATAAGTACCTGACTAAAATTAACTAGAATAAAAAGAATCCAGTGGAATCCCCGAGGAGAGGTAGCACATAGCAGCCCACCTGAGATCCTACTTCACCTCCTCCCTGCCCCTCTTCACTACCAGTCGTGGGACCCACTCCCCTCCTCACACTGCACTGGCTCAGGTGCCAAGTGGGTATTTTCCTCAGCAGTCAGCTCCCTAACGTAGCATAGAGATACTTATTTTTAATTGTTACCTTCATTTTCTGATAGTACAGTCAGCTGAACCAGTTTGGCACAGCAGATGAACATTAGAACCAGTAGGAGGAGTAGAGAGGTGAAGAGGCTCGACTGGGAATTAATTAGCTGAAGCTGTGAGATATTACTCCGCCCTTAAGTGCACTGTCTGCAGAACTTATTTGCGTAAAGCTACTGTCATTTCAGACAAATCAGGCCCTGGAAATGCATCAACATTGATAAACTGCTATGAATATGGAAATAAAGTAAGCTCATTTGCTTTACTAGGCTTCGCTCAAGCCATTTATTCTGCTGTTACTAGTAGAACAGGTTCTTTACGTCACAAAGGCCACCTCAGGTTGTCTCAGGAACACTAGAATTCTCAGCTGCTGAACCAGCAAAAGTGGAAGAATCAGATTAGGTGAGGCATAGAAATCTGCTGAGGCTCTGTGTGTGCATGTTGACACAGCCAGCATTGAAAGTCGGAATAAGATGCATGTGAACCTATCCAAGGGATGGGGAACAGGCAACCCAGCCAAAGTGATTACAGTGGGAGGTAGGGAACTCTGTGTATGTACTCACCATAAGCAGGCTTTGGCTCGATAAGGGCAGACTTTAGCTCAAGATTCAGATTTTTCAATTTAGGACCATAGAATTATAGAATGCTTTGGGTTGGAAGGGACCTTTAGAGGTCATCTAGTCCAACCCCCCTGCAGTGAGCAGGGACATCTTCAACTAGATCAGGTTGCTCAGAGCCCCGTCCAGCCTGACCTTGAATGTTTCCAGGGATGGGGCCTCCACTACCTCTCTGGGAAACCTGTTCCAGTGTTTCACCACCTTCACTGTAAAAAAATTTCTTCCCTAAATCCCGTCTGAATCTACCCTCCTTTAGATTGAAACCATTACCCCTCTGCCCTGTCACAACAGGCCTTGCTAAAAAGATTGCCCCCATCTTTCCTATAGTCCCCCTTTAAGTACTGAAAGGCCGCTATAAGTTCTCCCTGGAGCCTTCTTTTCTCCAGGCTGAACAACCCCAACTCTGTCAGCCTGTCCTCACAGGAGAGGTACTCCAGACCTCGGATGATTTTTGGGACCCTCCTCTGGACCTGCTCCAACAGCTTTGTGTCCTTCTTGTGCTGAGGGCTCCAGAGCTGGACACAGTACTCCAGGTGAGGCCACTGAGTGGACTTAAACATCTTATTACATGAATCAGCTGCCTAAACGTGGGTGCTTGCTGTCATCTGAGACCCCATCTGTTACAGCCAACATCTGATTGGTGGATATGACACAAGATCTTCAGCACTTTGCTTCCTTTTGGAGTTGCAATGGGTGACCTGAAGGGATACCTTGCACCTCCACCTAGAATAGCACTAAGCCTCTCTGTTTAGTCAATTAATTCCCATTTTTCCCTTCCCCAGGTTAAGATTTAGAATGACTCTTGCCAAACTTGGGCTATATTATATTTTAAGGGCTACTCTGAAAAGAGATACCAGTAGAATTCATAGTTTATAGGGTTAGGTACATACTACTCATTCATTTCTAATGATTGTTCAGTAGGAACATCTTCAAAAAAATAAGGCACAACAGCCATTCTCCAACAGACATATTTTTTCCTCTCTTACAGCTACCTCTGCCTGGTAGGAGAATATTGAAAATTTAAAGTTGTCTTTCAGACAGCAGAGTGGCAGGTCTCAAAGAAAAAATATTCCAGTCAATTGACAGCTTCTAACTTCTCAAGCTGGGAACAGCTGGAGAATGAAAACCAGCTAGACCTTGCAATAAAAGCAGTGATATAAATGTTCAGGTTTATTCCTAAGGGAAGGAAAACAGCATCTAGGGACTTGGGCTAGCATATTAATCTACTGTCTTTTCCTTCTTTACACCTGATGGATTGAGTGGATTACATTGTCATTTGAAACAAAAAGCAAAACCAGTGCATTTTAAATCATATAAAAAGTTCTTGTTTAGTTCATCATTTCTGGCCAGGCAGTTGACATCATTGCACTAATTCCCAGAAGCATTTAATCAGTAATTGGTGGAATTAGTACTAAATTTAGAAATTATTGTAAGATTTTCAGGGACAGGACCCAATACAATAAGATTGGTATTATGTGCAGTTCTGGGCCCCGCAATTTAAGAAGGATGTTAAGGTACTTGAATGTATCTGGAGAAGGGCAACACAGCTAGTGAAAGGACTGGAAGACAAGTCCTGTGAGGAGCAGCTGAGGGCTTTGTATTTGTCTAGCTTGGAGAAAAGGAGGCTGAGGGGTGACCTGATTGCTCCCTACAGCTTCCTGAGGGGAGGGGTGTGGAGAGGGAGGTGCTGAGCTCTTCTTGAGATCCAGTGATGGGACCTGTTGAAATGGCTCAAACCTGCACCAGGGGAGGCTCAGACTTGACATTAGGAAGCATTTCTTTACCAAGAGGGTGGTCAAACACTGGAAGAGGCTTCCTAGAGAGGTGGTCAACACCCCAAGCCTGTCAGTGTTTAAGATGCATTTGGACAACACCCTTAATAACATGCTTTAGCTTTTGGTCAGGCAGTTGGACTAGATGATCACTGTAGGTCCCTTCCAACTGAACTCTTCTCTTCTCCTCTTCTCCAGATTCACCTGCCTCACGCAGCCTTCAGTGCAGTGATAACTGCTTACTGCTGGGATCTTCAGCAGCCAGTGGAGCAGGAGTTGGCAGTTCAGCTAACCAGCAGCAAAGTTCAAGAGAAATGGCAGGGATCAACAGACAAAGCTAGGCATTTTTCAGGTATGACAGAGGAGACCCTCTTCCACATATGTGGCAACCAGTTAGAATTTTTTTATATTCTGTGTTGGATTTTCTCTAAGCCTTTCCTGTCAGCATCCTCGTTCCACTTTGTGCAAGTAATTCGCACACATCCAAGAGTCACGTAGCCAAGTGGCTGGCCATCCATCTGCTAGCAGGAGAGAGATATCTCAGTCCCTGTTTACCCACTGCTGTATCCCAGTGGCAGCTCATCATCACTCTATGGCAACAATTGCTTTCAGATCACTTGCTCCCTCTCATGTCTCCAGTTGATGAGCCAAAGGTTAATGGCTTTATTACAAAACGCTTAACTTTGCAATCTGTACTTAATGCCTTATTTATAACCACTTTTAGGTTACATATATGATGAAAAGTGGTGAAGAAGTTTGTACTACTTTTTTCTCCTCTTTTTTTTTTAATTGTTAGCATTTAAATGGATTTTACTTCAAAGCTACTATATTACTGAGGTGAATACAGTTTTGTGATTTCAGAACTCTGTCGTTGTTTCTGCTTATCTGGAACTAGTTTTCTGCAGGGTTACATATATAAAATAATTATTTTGGTTGCCTTTCTGTGACATGTAAAATGAATTGAAATGGGAAGTCTCAGAACATTTCATGGTCAGCATTGTATCTTGCTACAGGAATAGGCATGTGTATGTACCTAAACATACTGCCCTACCATGGCCCAGGTTGACCAGAGTTATAAAGCCTCCACACTCAGAGCTATTCAAAACCCTGCTAGACGCAGCCTTGAGCAACCTGCAGGTTGCAATGTAAAAGGAGTTTTACATTGACCCTGTTTTGAGCAAGGGCCTAAACCAGATGACCTCCACTGGTGCCTCCCAGGCAAAATTATTCCCTGATTCTGTCATCATGTTTTGGAAAAAAGACAGAGTTGTTGACCTCCCTTCCATTTTTCATTAGCCTGTTTGGTTTTTTTCTTTCTGTTTGTATTTACTTACAAAATTATGTATTTCCTTAACCTACGGTGGTCCTTTGGAACAAAGATCAGACCTCTGTGCCTCTACTTAATCATGCAGGTTCTTGTCCAAGCAGTAGTATTGTGTCCAATCTCATAATAACTGATAATTGTGCTCCAAGCAGTTGCTATTACTATTATGTCTGACTTTGAATACGAGTCTGACTTATTGACCAGATCATAGTTGTTTTGGTTTGCATAACCTGCAAGAAACTGTTGTGAAACTTTCCTGAAGGGAAAAGAAAGAAAGAGAGAAGAGAGAAAGAGAGAAAGAGAGAAAGAGAGAGAGAAAGAGAGAGAGAAAGAAAGAAAGAGAGAAAGAGAGAGAGAAAGAAAGAAAGAGAGAAAGAAAGAGAGAAAGAAAGAAAGAGAGAAGAAAGAGAAAGAGAGAAAGAAGAGAGAAAGAGAGAAGAGAAGAAAGAGAGAAAGAGAGAGAAAGAAAGAAAGAAAGAAAGAGAGAAAGAGAGAAAGAAAGAGAGAAAGAGAGAAAGAAAGAGAGAGAAAGAGAGAAAGAGAGAAAGAGAGAAGAGAGAAGAGAAAGAAAGAAAGAAAGAGAGAAAGAAAGAAAGAAAGAAAGAGAGAAAGAAGAAAGAAAGAAAGAGAGAAAGAAAGAAAGAGAGAAAGAAAGAAGAAGAAAGAAAGAAAGAAAGAAAGAAAGAAAGAAAGAAAGAAAGAAAGAAAGAAAGAAAGAAAGAAAGAAAGGAAAGAAAGAAAGAAAGAAAGAAAGAAAGAAAGAAAGAAAGAAAGAAAGAAAGAAAGAAAGAAAGAAAGAAAGAAAGAAAGAAAGAAAGAAAGAAAGAAAGAAAGAAAGAAAGAAAGAAAGAAAGAAAAGAAAGAAAGAAAGAAAGAGAAGAAAGAAAGAAAGAAAGAAAGAAAGAAGAAAGAAGAAAGAAGAAAGAGAGAAAGAAAGAAGAGAGAAAGAAAGAGAGAAAGAAATCTGCATGATCAGACTCCCAGAAATAAAGGTAGCCTGAATTGTCATAATTTTTTCTTCATTCCTAATTCTGATAATATAAATCGCCCCAATAGATCACTGCATTGTTCAGGACTTCATCAGCCTGATCCTAATGTTTAACCTAGTTTCTACCATTGCAGTTTAACATCTCTTCTGCTTACTTCAGTCATAATGAGAGAGAATGCATTCTTGTGCTATCGATGACAACTGCAGGTAAGCATCTCTTCTTTATGATAATGTTGCTAGTTAGAACACCTTGTTTTTTGACGTTATCACATAAATTATGACTTTCAAGTGCTTCCAAGGGATTTGATCCTCTCATATGAACCTTGAATCATTAGTTTACCTTGAAACGTAGTTTTTAAAATCGATAATGGAAGTTTTGTAGTGCCAAAGCCCCAAGAACCTTAGTAAATAACTTAATAATGATTTTATAGTGTATAAACAGTCAAAAAAAAAAAAAGAAAGGAAAAAAAAAACCTTGAGTGAAGCATGGCTAATAGAAGACAGGATATAATTTACTCTCACACATTTAGCAATCATTGTCATTTGAAGAATGTCATACTACATAACAGGCAGAAGATGAAACAATATTTCTTTTCTATTTACCCTGATATAAACTCATGACAGATACAAGTCCATTCACCAACTAAAATTAGTAGGCTCAATTTAATATTTTGTAATATCAACTGGCAGATAAATTGCATGCCATCTGTCACACCTTCAGAGGTCCTTCTTACTGTGTCATGGTTCAGGCAACACCAATATTGGCAGAATCAGTGATCAGATATCGCTTAATCCTGGAGATTTCAGAGCTCTGACTAGGTGATTTAAGCAGTTATATGTGAACTAACACTACTTCACAGGGGAAAAAAGAGACCCAGAAAAATAAGCAAACTCCAAAATAACCTGCTAGTTTTCATCTGCCAAATCAGCTGCCTGTACAGTATGTTATCCATGATTTGTGTGAGGCTAATTTTGTATGTACGCTTTCAGCTAGACAAAATAAGTACAAATATAACTGTGATTTCAGAGGAGCACACAGCCACTGGAAGTCCATACCTCCCACCTCCAACACATGCAGAGGTTCATCACAACACTGGCAGTGTCACACACAGTGCTGGCCTGCACCTTTCTTCTGCACCTCTGAGGAGCTCTGAGATTACCATCTGCTCTTATCATCAATTTCAGAAGTCTCCCTTATGATCTACTCAAGCTGTTGGTATTTTCCTAGTGAAAACAGCGGTCATTAGCAGGGAGGACTAACAAAAGTAGTAACATAAGGCCAATGCATGAAAAGAAGGATAAGGGTAGGGCAACTGTTCAGCACCCTCACCACCTCCAACCATCTGTAGCTCAAGGACATAAAATTAATACTTGTACAAAGGAGAATAAAGCCGTAGTGAATTAATCCAGACAGGACATTAGAAAGAAGTGTTTTGCTGTCAAATCTGGAAGGATTTTCCAAAGAAATTAGTGGGGATAACTCCAAATTGTTTCAAGATGGAGATATCTTGACTCATAAAATGGATCGTCTGAGCCGATCAGTGAACTAAAAATTAAAATGACTGCTGCAGTGGGTATGATTCACAGATATGATAGATATATTAATTACCATGAACCTGATGTATTGTATTTGAGCAATGAATTACATGCCTCAGCCTGGAGAAGAGAAGGCTCAGGGGGATCTCATCAATGTATATAAATACTTAAAGGGAGGGTGCAAAGAGGACAGAGCCAGACTCTTTTCAGTGGTGCCCAGTGACAGGACCAGAGGTAAGAAGCACAGCCCAAAACACAGGAGGTTCCCCCTGAATATCAAGAAACACTTTTTTTACTGTGAGGGTGATTAAGCACTGGCACAGGTTGCTCTGAGAGGTTGTGGAGTCTCCATCCCTGGAGCTATTCAGAAGCCCTCTGGACAGGATCCTGGTCAAGTTTTTGTAGGTGGCCCTGTTTGCATCCATGGGCTTGGAGCAGACGACCTGCAGAGGTCCCTTCCATCCTCAACTATTCTGTGATTCTGTGACATGCTAGTGCTCCTAGGGGTATTGAGAAATCACTTGGGTGTGTGCCCGGCTTGCCCACAAACACAGAGATAACATTAAATGTCAGAAACATCTACCTTCTCCAAGTGAGAGGGAGGATGGCTGCTGGTTGGTTGGTTTGTTTAACCACCTGGGTTTTGCAAGCCCTGAGCATAAACCACTTACTGGGACCATCATTTTCCTGGTTGTGTGCTAGTGCTAACATGCTGACCATGTCCCCTGAGCTCTCTGCTCTCTCCTGTGGTAGATTTTTCAGTGGCCATGTTTTCAGTCAGAGAAGTGAAATCTTCCCTGTTAGAGGAATGTCATGTGTTTTGTGGTCTGAGAAGAAAGAGAATGAAGACATGTGACTTCCTGATGTTTGATTTACTGCTGCTGGAGGGCAGTGAACTTGACATAAGTGGTCTTTTTTGGTCCTGTGTTCTCAGATGGCTTCCAATATCCCTGTATAATTAAATTAATGATAAATGGGTTTGCAGGAGTAAAAATGGCTAGAAACAGTGTGTAGTATTCATTATCCAGAATTATAGAAATATTATATGCCAGAAGAGCTTGTCCCATACAAGATACAGGATCATGGAAAGGCTGACCTAAAACTCTCACAGGATGCTGCAAGTCTCTCCAAATCAAAATAGTTCAGAGTTCATTGTTCGCCCTTACATTTTTTTTTCATTTTTCTTTTATGAAAGGGAGAAGGATTCAACTGATATGAAAAAAAATTGTTCTGTTAAAACCTGATCTGTCAAAACACAATTTAAACAGAGAATTTTCAACTCATGCTGTCTTCCATATCAGTCTGACTTTAATTGCAATAAGGGAAATTTAATTGACATATGAGGAAATGCTTTCTCATAGTAGCAATAGTGAAAGACTTAGGGAGTTTGGGACATATCCAGAAGTAATGGTTTCTAATAAGAGGTTATAAAAGCAACCTGTGTAAACCAGAATAGGTGTAGGTGTTTCTGCTTCGGGGCCAGGGAATAGACTAGTTCAGCCCTATTTTCTGACTATTTTCTGTAGTTTTACTGGAGCTAAGCAAACCAACTGCCAATGCAACTCAGAAATAATTATTCTAGACTTAATATAGTAGAGACCACAAAAACTATCTGTGAAAGGCCTAAGGCTGTAAGAGTTGTAAGAATAGACTTATAATCTCTCACCCTATTTTAATACAATACCGAATGAGTGCAGTGTTAGGGCAAATGATAGAGGACTTATGCAAACCAAAAAGTCATTAATTATCTCATTATATTAATAATTTATCAATTAGGGACTTTTTACAAGGGCATGTTGTGATACGACAAGGGGTAGTGGCTTTAAACTGGAAAAGGGTAGATTTAGATTAGATATAGGGCAGTTGCTCTTCACTGTGAGTGTGGTGAGGCACTGGAACAGGTTGCCCAGACAAGCTGTGGATGCCCCATCCCTGGAAATATTCAAGACCAGGCTGGATGGGGCTTTGAGCAACCTGATCTAGTGGAAGGTGTCCCTGCCCATGGCAGGGGGTTGGATCTAGAAGATCTTTAAGGTCCCTTCCAACCCAAAACATTCTATGATTTGTGAGAGGTTTAGTATTTTTCATACTTAGCTATTGTGACACTACCTCAAAGAGGTTTTTATTTCCTTTTGAACTATTTATATGTGTTTACAATAACACTTATGAAATTACACACCTTGACTACCAGATCCGAGAGAGGTTAGGAAAAAGGGGTGTTTTTCATTACACTCTCTGTGCATCTCAGCTATTCCAAACCGACTTGCCGTAATTACACCTTAAAAAAAGTTTCTATATACAAATAGCCTATGATAATGATTAAAGGCAATGAAGTCACCAGAAGCTAATGAGGGGGTGACAGGTTTCAGCAGGTAGGAGGAACAAACAGAAGAAGCAATAGTTTTCCTTTTGCACATTCCACGTTTATTTCTTTTGTGCTCCACAGCTCTAACCTGCATTCTTGGACTTCAGCAGGCTCCTGCTCTGTGTGTAACTGCATATATAAAAAGTATAAAACTAGAAAACAACAAGCAATTCTTCAATACTTAAAGATTTGGGTTGTGCTGTATTTTTAGTCAAGCATGGACATCTTTCTAAAAGATAGGCTTTAACCTATCAAGGAGGAATGAATCTTGATGCAAAAATCAAGGTGAATATGTCTGCACAGCCTCTTGCAGACAGATACAGGACAGTTCTGCCTGTTCTTCCATTCAACCAGTTGGAAGTCAACCCCAAACTGAGGCTATTACCTTAGGTTCTGCAACAAGCTAATGTATCTCTATGCTTCCAATCAAGAATCAGATCTGAATGCAGAGAGAGCGTGAGCCTGTTTCTGCCTGTGATCATATCTCACATACCAGCTACAGCCTGATACAGGAGGTCAGACCACTGTGGCGTTCAGGTTTCAAAGTGAAAAAAGGAATAGGAGAAGGCAAAAGGGATGCAAAACAGAAAACAAAATGTGCACTGAATACTAAAAGGACCGCTGGAAAAAAAAAAGCATTCAATAGCAAGCATGTGTCTCCTCTGTCCATATTATCGACAACATTGCATAGTCGTATTTTTTGTATGCCTCCCCCTGCAATAACAGTAGGTAATCAAAAGGGTTGTCTCTTAAATCAGCACATAAATCCATTTAGAGACAAGGGTTTTATTAAACAAATACTGGAATTCAAAGACACAATCCAGCAGGGAAACTCTGACCATACAAAACTAGTTCGCAAAGAAGCAAGGGTGTAGTGGAGGGGGAAAAAGGGGGGCAGTATTATCAATAACCACTCCCCATGTAGTAATTTAGTTGTTCTCATTTACTGCAGCACAGAAAAATTCCCTGGCTCTCCAGATCTGCTTAAGATCTAATGCGTGAAGTGCAACCCTCTTTTCTTGCTGAATCTTCCAGAGTTAACCCATGCAGTCTCCCATTAACAACATTGTGACTTTGTCCCATAAAGAAATTAATAATCAGTCCCAAGAAGGGCTGGAGATAGTTTACTTGCAGTAGAAATGCTTAAGTTCCAGAGAGCTTGATCTTTGATGCTCTGGGACAATTGGGAATGTGATGCTTACTTGTAGCACTTCGTGCCAAATTCTCAAACAATCATATTTGCAAGCTATGGGATTTCAGGCTTCTTGAGCAAGCCCTGGACTGCCGCTAGTGGGTGTCTAATCCAGGGACAGCAAGTGTTCCGAACATGTAACCACTTTTGTGCAAGAACCTAAGTATTCCAGGTGGATAGTCTGCAGGTGTGACAAGACTTATCTCCCTGTTTTTCAGTTTAGTAGTGGTGATGCGGCACCATCACTTTTTAGTTTGCAGGCGGCAGTTTTTATAAAAAATCCATAAAGCATGGGCAGCTTATGAAAACTTCTGTACTTATTCAATATTCTGCATGCATAATCACGTCTTTTGCAATGCTGCATTTACAAAGTAGAGAGGTTTATAAATAGAAAAGAAAATGCACATAATGCACTCTTCATTTTGTTAGCATAATGACTGTTTCACTTCTTTTTAGAAGCTCTTCCTTGCTGAGCATCCAGCATTTCCTCATCTAGCACAGATCCCTCTTAGTGAGAAAATAAAACAACTCCTTTGACTCCGGTTGTTAGCAAGGCTCCAGTACCACAGTTACACACAGATGTATTTATAGCCTTGCATAAGAATTTGCAGGAACATGAATGTCTCACAGATGGCAAAATGCAGTCACTCTCTTTTATGCCATATCATTATCCTAAAAGGTGATAATTAAAATTAGTTCAAAGTTCAGATTTAAATAACATTTTGATTAATTATGGACTGTTCATCATTGCCATATTTTGAAATTTCTCTCATTAGCCGTGTATTCCATAAGCAAATTAGTGTGACTGTATTATCATTAATAACTCTAAATAGAAATAATTTTC
This sequence comes from Phalacrocorax carbo, assembly GCF_963921805.1. NCBI lineage: Eukaryota > Metazoa > Chordata > Aves > Suliformes > Phalacrocoracidae > Phalacrocorax > Phalacrocorax carbo. The sequence goes on along the minus strand of NC_087514.1, from coordinate 59,119,453 downwards.
ATAATTTGTACACTGGATGTGTCAAACTGTACAAATATTTTTTTAAAATTTCACTTTCTGAACAATTCTATCTTTCAGTTTTAATGTAATTATGCACCTTCTTTCAGAATAAAAAGCAAGCTGTTTTGAGCTCTGATGAGAGCAAATATAGCCCTTTAGCAGCCCTGAACTATAACGGGATAAGATGAAAAGTTAAAACGTGCTAAAGAAAACTTTTTTCTGATTTAAATGGTGGAGGAGGTAGTGTTCTTTAACTATAATACAGAGCATCAAAGATCAAGCATTACAGTCAAAGTGCAGGAATTCTGTGTTAGCTTTCCAGATCAATGTGATTGTTAGATGTTTTCATTCTTCTGCTTCCTGAAAGTATTTTATTTATATATATATATTTTATTTATATATAAAATATATATATATTTATTATATAAAATATAAAATGTTTCAATTTTAGCTATTGCAGATAATCCTGGTGGAAAAAAACCCTTTTTTCAACTGATATTTTAAAAAAATGTTCAGTTCAACAACTTGAAGATCACAGCCAACCCGTGCCGATGCTTTCTTAGCTAGATCATGTCTATGGCAGATCTGCCTCACAGTCACATTCTGTGTTCACACAGCTACAAATTTTATTGCAATGAATGAACAGTGGAGAAAACCCCAGGTGCTTATGTTCCCTTAGGGTGATCCAGTTGCAGATCCCATTGGTGGAAAAGAGAGGGAGGCTGGTCTCCCTTCTGGCTCATTTATTCAACTTAGTAGCTGAAAACATGGAGAGTCTGAGAAGGAAAGGACTGCAGCAGTAATGGTGTCCTGCTGAGAAATATGAAGTCCTCATCTCTCCTTCTATTACAGATAAGCCAGTCAAAATATAACAGAAGTTAAAGCGTCAAACTCTTTATGATCAGGAACTATCCCAGCTGTGGGTTGAGGAAGCCTTTAGGTCTTGTTTCTTAGAGAACAGGTATAAGAAATTGTCCCATAGAGCAAGGTATCTTTAAAACCTGGCTTCCTGAACATGGAAAGTTCAGGAAGGTTGGGGTAAAAAAAAAAAAAAAAAAAAAAGCAAACCACCAAATTCCACCTCCACAGGCATTGTTTCTAGAAATACTGTGAGGTATCAGGATATATGGAGTTTGACTAGAGCAGGTTTCAGGGTAGGTCTGTCAGGGCAGTTTATCTTTCTGACCCTGTCTTGCAGGCTGCCTAGGACCCCAACAGGCAACTTAACAGGACTGTGCAGGCTGCAGTAGCCCTTTTCAGTGGCAGCTTTGTTCAAAAATCATACCTTGAGACTTTCTCACCAATTGCAGTGATCTTTCCTGTTGCAGGATCTTCACTTCACTGGGAAACGTTTCCCTTTGCCACCTATAAATTGCTTAGTATTGACAACTCATTATATGTAACAGCCAGATTAAAAATCAAGAATCCCCACATTTCCAATTTTTGCTTTCTTTTGGGCTTTTTAATTACATTTAGAATGCAGTTCCAAGGGCTAATGAGACACCATAAACAACAATATTCATTAAACCTTGAAATCCTGCATTTGAATGGAAGCAAAACCCTTGGGCAACAAAATACACAAACACCACCAAATCGCATCAAAGAAAAATGCCAGCTATTTAGAAGACTACAAGGTAGGAAGGTGAATCCCTTGACAAAAGATATAGAAAACTACATAGCAAGGAGGTAATCTGGCAAAAAGGAGTTAAGCCAAAAGCAATCAGCTTTTTTCAGGGGTCAGAGGGAGAGTTAGAGATGCAAAAAAGAAGCAATTCACAGAGATATAAAAAGCCTGCAGTCCGTAACTGAGTGTGACAGAAGTTCAAAGACCCCTTGGTGGGGAGAAGAGGCCTGAGCATGTTGCCCACATTTTTTAATATCTTGTGTAGATATGAGCATTGTCTTTTGCACCATCAATCTACAGACAGGATATTTGGATTAGAAACCATTTACAAGCCCTATATTTGTTTAAGCTTCATTTTTATTTGATGCTAGAGGCATAAATAGTATAAAATTCCTGGAGGCTTAAGCAGCTCAAATATTTGAAACCCTTGGAAATGATATGCAGCAGTTAGAGAAGAAAATATTCTGCAGCAGAAATCCCAAATCAGAAGAAAGATCTGGCCCCTTAGCTCTCAGAAGAAAAAAACAGGACCCCGATGCATGGGACTGGGACAAAAAAGCTCATTGTTCAGTAGAGGAAGAGAATTGACCTCATCTGAGCCATCATGCAATAGGAAAAGCATGGCTATATGTTTCAATATGCTGTTATCCCTGTCTTTCTTCCCCACCACAACCCAACTTGTCCTTCATAAAATGAAAATGGGAGCCATGTTCCAAACAGTAAAAGCAGGATGTCCTTCCTACAGAAAAAAAATCCCACAGGTTATAAACCTGAGGAACTCATCACAAAAAGGATGCTTTGAAGGCTAAATGTTGACATGAGCACAAAGGGAGACCAGACAACAACATTAAAAAAAAAAGAAAAAAAAAAAAGAAAAAAACAATTCAAGTTTACTAAACACCTAGAAGCAAAATCCAGCGAACTGAAACAGTTGGAGCCTTGTTCTTGAGGTATCCACCAATGGTTACTCCTGTAAACAAAATAATTCACTAGCTGGATGTTCAGTTTTACCTGAGCTCACTGTAGGTACGTCCTTCCATGCCCTCATGGACCAGTGCCACCACTGAGGTGACTACTCTCTGCCTGACCAGCTGAAGCACACACCAGAAGAACTAGTGGTTAATACTGAAAATTTCTGTTTCACCATCATCCTCCCGTCTCCTTCCTGCAGCACTCCCTGTTGTATTCTTAGACAGCAAAGCAGCAAAATAAACTCCAGAAAGGAATGCTGTTGCTGTAGCTCTGCCCTGGGACTTGGCAGCAGCGGAGAGACAATACTGAAATCAGTACAATCTCATGCAAGCGATCTGTAAGTGAGCAGGAGCAGGTTACAATGAAGCCTACTGAAGAGAAGGCTCCAGGGAGAACTTATAGCGGCCTTTCAGTACTTAAAGGGGGACTATAGGAAAGATGGGGGCAATCTTTTTAGCAAGGCCTGTTGTGACAGGGCAGAGGGGTAATGGTTTCAATCTAAAGGAGGGTAGATTCAGACGGGATTTAGGGAAGAAATTTTTTTACAGTGAAGGTGGTGAAACACTGGAACAGGTTTCCCAGAGAGGTAGTGGAGGCCCCATCCCTGGAAACATTCAAGGTCAGGCTGGACGGGGCTCTGAGCAACCTGATCTAGTTGAAGATGTCCCTGCTCACTGCAGGGTGGTTGGACTAGATGACCTCTAAAGGTCCCTTCCAACCCAAACCGTTCTAATGGTTCTAATGGATTCTAAATGGTCTAAGGGTTCAGCTGCCCACGCACAATTCTGTGCAGATTTTGCTGTTCATAATAGCAGAGCCAGTCTAAAACTAGCTCTGAGAAGTTTTTATCTTACTGTAAACAGGCTCTTTTCAGCTTCTACATGGCTCAATTACCCATTGGCAGAGGCAACTAGAAAAAAAATAAGTTAAGACTGCTTTTTACCCCAAGGGTACTGTGCAGATAAACATATTGAAGATGATGGGATGTGTGCTCAGACACTGTAGCAGCAGCAACCAAGCTAATGTCTTCTTTGTTTGCTTTCCATTGTCTTCATACACTACCTTCTTATCTTGATGAACCTTTGCGCTGCAAATCTATTCTTTTATATACCTTCTTTATTGGATTTGGTTTCGTTTGTGAAAAAATTACAGAAATTACATTCTGTACTAAACAGTAAAAGTCAAGGTTCCACAAGTTCCACTGCCCCCACGTTCTACCAAGACAAATACCCTCTGGCTTTGGAATTAAATTAATATTTCAAAAAATGGGGTAAAAAACAGTGTCCTTCCCTTTTTCTTTCTTTTATTGCATAGTGAGCCCAAATGCACTTTGAAAGATTAGTACCAGTACAAAAAATTCAATTTACCACTGAAAACATGCTCAAATTTTTGCTCCAAGTCTCAATGCCCATGCATGGCTGAGAATGAGACATGAACAATATAAGAAGCTTTTCAATTATACATAACAGATAACCAAACATCGTTTATGGAAAATGTGTTTAGTTGGAATAATAGGCAGGTAGATACAAACTAGATTGAGAACAAAATTCAAGCCTTTGTTGATTTTCTGTCACACTAAACTAATGAAGCATTCAATAAAAGCATGCTATAGACAAATAGTCAAAAAAAAAAAAAACTACAGATGCCTGAAGAAATGTTCTTTTCCTTCAGTTTCTATCATGAGCCTAAAACAAAAGCTGAATATTAATGACCTGAAAGAGAAAAATCAATAGACAAAGCTGTTATATTGGTTATCTCTGTTCTTTGCATGTCAGAAATAATAAGTATGTTATTTTAGGTAGTAATGATTTCACGCTATACAGAATAAAAAGACTACACAAACAGAACTTTAAAATAATCACCTGATTCCTAAAGCTAGAAATTAAATGTAAGAGAAAAAAGATGTCAATTAAAAAAAAAAACAAAACAAAACAAAAAAAACCCAAAAAACCAACCACTAACACCATAATCCAAGGGAAAATGTTTAGCAACCTGCTACACCACTAAGACACACACAAGTCTATGGGGCCAGACGGGATCCACCCAAGAGTACCGAGGGAGCTGGAAGAAGTGCTCACCAAGCCACTTGCAATTCTTTAGCAGCAGTCCTGGCTGACCGGGGAGGTCCCCGTTGACTGGAAGCTAGCAAATGTGATGCCCCTTTACAAGAAAGACTGGAAGAAATATCCAGGGAACTACAGGCCTGTCAGTCTGACCTCACTGCAGAGGAAGGTTGTGGAGCAGATGATCCATCACATGGCACGTACAGGACAAGCAGGGGATTAGGCCCAGCCAGCCTGGCTTCATGAAAGGCAGGTCCTGTTTGACTAACCTGATCTCCTTCTATGACCAGGTGACCACCTTAATGGGTGAGGGAAAGGCTGAGGATGTTGTCTACCTGGACTTTAGCAAAGCCTTTGACACTATTTCCTAAAGCATTCTCTTGGAGAAACTGGCTGCTCTTGGCTTGGATGGGTGTACTCTTCGCTGGGTAAAAAACTGGCTGGATGGCCAGGCCCAAAGAGTTGTGGTGAATGAAGAGAAATCCAGTATGGCAGCTGGTCACAAGTGGTGCTCCCCAGGGCTCAGTACTGGGGCCAGTTCTGTTACATATTTTTATAAATGATTTGGACAAGGGGATCGAGTGCACCCTCAGTAAGTTTGCAGATGACACTAAGCTGGGCAGGAATGTTGATCTGCTTGAGGGAAGGAAGGCTCTGCAGAGGGATCTGGACAGGCTGGATCAATGGCTGATGCCAACTGTATGGGGTTCAACAAGGCCAATTGCCAAGTCCTGCACTTGGGTCACAACAACTTGATGCAACGCTCCAGGCTTGGGGGAGAGTGTCTGGAAAGCTGCCTGACAGAAAAGGACCTGTGGGTGTTGGTCAAAAGCCAGCTGAACATGAGCCAGCAGTGTGCCCAGGTGGCCAAGAATGCCAACAGCATCCTGGCATGTATCAGGAATAATGTGGCCAGCAGGAGTGGGGAAGCGATTTTGCGCCTGTATTCAGCACTGGTGAGGCCAGGACTTGAATGCTGTGTTCAGTTTTGAGCTCCTCACTGCAAGAAAGACATTGAAGTGCTGGAGCGTGTCCAAAGAAAAGCAAAGAAGGTGGTGAAGGGTCTAGAGCACAAGTCCTGTGAGGCGTGGCTGAGGGAACTGGGGTTGTTCAGCCTGGAGAAAAGGAGGCTGAGGGGAGACGTTATTGCTCTCTACAACTACCTGAAAGGAGGTTGTAGTGAGGTGGGTGTTTGTTTCTTCTTCCAAGTAACAAACAATAGGGCAAGAGGAAGTGGCCTCAAGTTGTTCCAGGGGAGGCTTAGATTGGATATAGGAAAAAATTCTTCACGGGAAGGGTTATCAAGCATTGGAAGAGTCTGCCCAGAGAAGTGGATGAGTCACCATCCCTGGAGGTATCTCAAAGATGTGTGGATGTGGTGTTTAGGGACATGGTTTAGTGGTGGACTCGACAGTGCTAGGTTAATGGTTGGACTTGATTATCTTAAAGCTCTTTTCCAACCTAAATGCTTCTACGACTCTCTGATTCTAAAAGTTCAAAATTAAAAAAAGAGACTTAACATATATCAGTGCATTTAGAGACTACCCACATAAACTGCTCTTAAAAACCCATTTGGAGAATGTTTTAGGTTTTATTAGGTAGTGGTGTGTAACGGACATCAGAAAAAGTGTATGAACACATTTCAGCAGTAACAGAACATTTACCTGTCTGTCTTCTGGTGTTTAAGTGATATAAAAATTGTATGGGCTGTCTCTGACATTCCAGTGAGCCTCCTCCACTTACCCAGTCACTGCATTAGAGGTGTTTTCACACCAAGAGGTTCATACTTTAAATTGCAGTATTCCTTTCTCTAATATTGTCCCTCCCATTCAGCTTAACTCTATTGTCAAAGCTTCCTGTATAAAGATAACCCATCAATTTACATAACAAAAGGTAGGACAGGTGGCCAGGTTAACTGCAGTAACAAACCTAGGGTTGTAGGGATGCTGTCTCAGCCTGACATGAAATCTTCTTTCCAGCAGGAAAAATAAAAAGAGAACCTCAACCTGCTTTATCAAAGCATTATCCCTTCCCACCTCCTGCTCAGTACCAGTGACAGGCATACTGCTGCTTTTGCCCACACACACTCCCACTGAGGGCTCCAAGACTAAAGATTTTTCTGAGAGCAAGATAAGAAAGAAGAAAAGTTAAACAGCTGAAGTAATTCCTCAATCTCTAAATCATCAGCTAGAGATTTCAATGAATTGACAACTTGTTTTACTGTGCTGAAAGTGTAGAGTCTTTTAGTGATACATATCCCTGCCGTTCACCTTATTCCTTTGCGAATTTTTGTTTGATTTAGTTAGTGTAAAAGGCATTAATAGTTCTTCTCTTATCTAGAGAGAAATAAAACTTTATTTAGATGTTCAGGTTTCTTTAGGGATTTTTTTAAATGAGAAATAAAAGGCCAAATATAATATTAAATTTCAAATCAAGAAAATTCTCATGTTGCGTTGATGTCAATCCTATGCAAATTATTTTGAAGGTTATGAAGCTTTTTTAAAAATTAACTGCAGTAGCTAAACATGAAATTTCTGCTTGTCAATAGCAAACTAGAAGACCCACTCAACAGATTATCCCCTTATGTGAAACATCGTTTTGCTGTCCTTAATGTGATGCATGTTTTACAATTAAGCAATATAATACAGCTCTCCTGTCAGACAGTGAATGATAAGAGAAGCAAGCTATCCCAAAGAAGACTTCAGGTCAAAAGCTACCTGATCTGTGCCAGAGTCTGCCATTAGCAATGATTATCATAAACAAGGCTAGAAGGAGATGAGGAAAGTGCTCCTACCTTGTAGGAGGTTCTGGAAGAGGAGAATGCAAAGTCCAAATACTTCCCTTCGAGGGAAGTATCCCTAGATACTTATTATTCCCTCCTCCTAAATTTTGAAAGACCAAACCCATCAAAAAAACCTAAACTGTATGTATCTTGAAGGTTTTATTGTTTTTACATTCATATAATAGCGAATATCTTTAAGTCCTTTATCAAATTTAGATACTTTTTAACAAGTATAATGATCCCAATCTACACACAAATGTTGTCACTTATCTAAGTGTAATGTAAAATTAAGGGTATGTTTATTTTTTAAAGGCAATTTTATCACTGAAAATAGCTTTCATTCAAAACTACATCAGGATCCATTATTTTGTTACCAGTATTCCACAAGCAATATTAGTAAGAAAAAGAAAAAACAAAGTTCAAGAAGTTAAAGAAATGGGAGAGAATCATGGAAATAAAGTTCCTGATAGAAATAGATTCATTAATTGAGAAGCCTGTTGTTATCCATCACAGTACTTGCTTTTTAAAGGTGAAAATAATTATATAGCAATTTTGATAATGGATAATCCTGTGGAAAATATTTAACAAATGCCTCCTCTAGGTTTTCTTTGGTTAGAATGTCCCCCAAAAGCTCCATAAAGAGGGAGCACAGGGAAAACAAACAGTAATTAAGGAAAGAAAAAAAGGAGGGTGATGGTAGACAGCCAATCACACTTAAAATCTATACTCCTTTTGACCACTCTCATTCACACTTTTGAAGAAATTAATGTTCTTTTTACAAGATTACTAATTTCTCCTGACGTACTATTGATTAAAAGTTATGAACATCTATAGAAAATATTTCGGTCATCCTGAATACCGGTATTTGAGCAATGGTCCCTGACTACTACACTACATGTGTGAAAACTGCCTCTCAGGGCAAAAGCAATGCCAGCTTTTTCTTTTAAAACTTTTCTAATGTTTCACAATGAATAGCAATATTACACCTAAAACACTTGCAACAACATAACACAAAAAAGCAAATCCAAGTATCTAAAAATTAATGAAGGTTAACAGTAAAGTAGACCATGCAACTGCAGTCAATCCTTACATGTACTGAGTGTAATGCACTCCTTAATCATGCCATTGTAGGCTTTAACAAAATTTCATATACGATTCCATTTAGAAAAATTGAAGTGGGCAAAAATATTTGTATTGCAAGAATTTGCATTAATATACACATTTAGATCAACAGTGCACTTTTGTGACATTTGGGCTGACAAAATTAGCTGTAGCTTTCCACATGGGGTGACACCAGAGATGGACAGCTCTTCACCTCAGAGGAATGTAAGAGGACCAGGAAACTAGGTCTCCATTTTAAAGAAGTCTAAAGGAGACCATGGACACATAGCCGTCCTTACCTTCTCCCACCTTCTTTCACTACTCCTTCTAGCCGGCCCTGGTGAGGGTGTCAGGCCACCCCTGCCCTGCAGGCTGCTGGTTCATGACTTTGCCCTTTCCCAAGTCTCATCAAGCAAGGGCACACCAGCTGGGAAGTCTCCAGCTCTCCTTCTTTTCCCCTCAATCCAATACAACTACTTAGTGCAAGAAATATGTTTGATATTACTGCGAGTATTTCTGATTAATGACAAATCAAGTTTCCCAGGGGTTTGGCACCATAACCACACGTTTATGCTCAACAGAGTCCAGCTGTGAGGTGCTGGGAACCAAGATAGAGGTGATGGCTGGAGACAGAAGTACACCAGTGTTGCATCTTGGGCTTCTCTATCTACCCCAAATTAATCCAAAAACTTCTCCACTGGCGTTTTAATATGAGCTGTTATCATCACACTTGCTATATTTCATGCTAACATCTGAAAAAGCTGGCTAAATCCTTTCTTGATGGTGCTTTGTTTGGCCATATGGCACTGCCTCAGGGATTAATTCATTACCAGTGTGCCTCCAAAAATTCCCTAAAACTTAATTTTCTATCATATTCCATATTTGCCAAGTCACTGAAAAAGAATGAGTAACATCTTTATGCAAACACTGAATTATTAGTAATAAAATTGCAAATATTCACTTATTCTTGATTTACCAGACAATCACAATTAGGCTGTCTTCTCCTTAAGAAAAACCTCTTCTCCTGCTAATGTCTTCTCTAGCCATCTGTCCCCTAAAGATCATGCTTTGCTTTCTGATGGTAAAGTAGCTTAATAGTTGCCTTTTCTGCAAAGCTCAAAGTTTGCATAGAATGCTGAGAATAGTGTGGAATGAAAATCTGAGATAACAGGTCTATTTTTAAGCAAGAATCAAACGGCTGGATAAAACCACTGGTAAAGGCAGTTGACTTTTGATTACATTTTTTGCTAAAGGTAATGGTTACAGAACCTGAGACTTTAGTAATATAGCTAAATAAGCTACAGTTGATATATTCCCTGTCTACTGGATGGAAACATTGTATATACTGTGGAAATAACATTTGTGGTTTTCTTGGCCCACCTGAGGTCCCAGTTTTCATGCACTCTTCTTCTAGTCAACTTTCTGATCATGTCTCCTCCTTAAAAGCCTGGACTATTTCCAGGGCTCTGTACTGCTACAATTTCTAGATCTCTTTCTCTCTTCACATGTTGTGAAAATACTGTTTATTTCCTGGTGTGTTTTTCAGAACTAAAACACAATAGGATGAAAACATACACAATATAAGTATTAAATTGGCTATAGTTTTGTAAGCATGGACGAGTAAAATTATTGTAAGAAGTTTGTCAGGTGATAATGTCTTTCTCTAATTAGTTTGCATTTTCAACCTTCAAACTAGAATTGCCACTGATTTCATGGTTCAATAAATAGAAATAAATTTTATGCAGTGTGATAACAGGGATTCTTTTTTTTGTGACATGAAATTCTAGGTCTTTTTTCATTGTAATTCGTCATAGCACATCTGTTTTACACAGTAATATGTTACTCAAAAAATACTTAATAACTCTTGACCCCTCTCTGACATGTCCTTTCATCTTTACCTACCTTTCCTTCACAAAACAAAACAGAAAATTTATGCATTAACATTAGAAAAATCAATCTGCCTAAAATGATAGTGTTTTGTGCTTAGGTAGGTGGTTTTTTAAGGGGCATTTTAATTTATTTCTCACCTCTGATCCGCTCTGTAAATGCTTACAGTACCTTCCAGAATAAATCTCTGAATACTAGTCTTCCTATTTCTTACCATTGTGCTTCCTCAAACATTCACCACACGTTTAACTACAGCAGAGCAGCAGACAGCCTCTATAGCAAGGTCAAAAGTACAGTAAATGCAGCCTAAGCTCTTTTACTGCTGCAGCTTTGTACTTAATGTGCCTCCTGGAGGCTGAAAATTTTGTTAGTTGCAGTTAGAACGAAAGGCACAATGTTGTCCCTTGCACACCTACAGCCCCAGCTCTGTTGGGCTGGTAGGAGTAACACTCACATCTGAACACAAATATTTGAAATATTAATACACATATACTAGAGTGTTAGGCTAATGTAACCTGAAGTTCACTTGTCAGAGGGCTTTCTGCTCTTCCACTCAGAAGTTTTAAGATAATAAAATGATCATAGGGCAAATCATGTTCCCAATTCTTTTTAATAATCTGGTAAATCAACAGAATTCAATGAAATCAATATACCACTCTTTTGTTGACAGCAAGTACCTTCTGACTTTCTAGACTTAAATAAAACTAAAAATTGAATTTTTGTATTGTACATGACCCTAAACATTGTTATTATAAATTCTTACTCCTTACTTCATTCTCAATTCAGACTTGCTCCAAACTTATTTGTTGCCTAAGGCTGAGTGAAGAGGCCGCTGTGCCTCCAGTGTGTTTATTCTCTCTGCAACCGAAATGAAATGTAAGCACAAATTTACAGACTTTTTTCTGTATTAGTTATTTATTACACCTTATGTTACAGACTACTTTGTGCATGCAATACACTGTCAGGCTGTGGTCTTAGTCTAGGACAGAAGTTCATAGCACAAGAAAACATGAAGATCCTCTAATATTAACTTCTAAGGCAGCTAATGAGTGTCTTCAGGTCCAAAGCAGTGCAAAAAATCTGAGTCCGTAAGGAGATGAATTCTGCCTGACACAATATAGCATGAGTGCCCTGGAAGCTGGTGCTCAAGAGCAAGAACCATGACCAGGTATATTTGAAGGAGGTTATTCAAATGATGGACAAGGCAGGTGAAAACAAATAGTAAAAAATGTTTTGCACTCCTATGACATCTGTTACCTTGTGTGTGACCTATTCTTCCATGCCATGCACGCTTTTACTATTAATTATTTTTGTCTATCATAATGGCACTCAGTGGGTCCAACTGGTCTAAAGAAAAGGAGGTTAAAAAGTAAAGATGAAACCTGTGTGCATTTGAGGATGGAGAGTGGGAGTGAGGCACTTTTTTCTCCCTTGTAAACCTGAAAGTCACATGGGTATGACGAACTTCCATTTTCTGAAGTTTTTTTACTTCTTCAGGTCCCCTCCACTCGAACGTATTGCTAAGCCTTTTCCCCTCCAACTACTATGTGCCAGGGACACAAATGACTCTCACTGGGGCTGTCAAACTGCCTCCAGATTGCAGAGGGTTTATGTTTTCAGCAGTCCTTCTGCAGACAGATGAATTAAATCCTCAGTTCCTGAGCCCAAATTCACCTTTTCTGTAGTAGGCTTGAAATTTCATTTTGTTCCCTGGAAGCAAACAAATCTTCTCAGTTGATACTGATAAGAATATGATTCTGCTTTGGGGCATTGCTATTTAACTGTTATTTAATAGATCCAAATGTGAAGTCTTTCCCTAAGCTAACTAACTTATGCTATTCCCCCTTATTTGTTTCAGTAATAGGAACTACCAGCTCTTCATGAAATATTGTTGAAGCTCAATACATTTTTTCTACCTTCATGACCTGAACTACAGTTGTCCATAATGATCATTTAAATTTATCCAGACTAGTAATCTTGGACTTCTGTGCTGACAAGTTGTCACTACCTTGTTCACTTTTCAGTTCACCTACCAACTGTGTCTTTAGAAGACATCTTACATTGAAAAACAAACACAGTGACAATCATCTTGATAGGCAGTGAACATCCTATGACACCTCAACCATCTACCTGAGTGTTTAAACACTATTTATAATACGGACCATGGTCATTTTGTGAATAGACTCCTTGATTTACAGTCTGCCAAACATAGGAGGGGAGGTTACAAAGATCAGGAGTAGCTGAAAGGGTAATCATGCTGAAACATAGAATATTTTCCTTCAACTGGACGTCTTTTTTTTTCCTTATAAATGTTTTCAGAGACAGTGCATGATTTATGTTAAAGTGACCCTAATTCAAGGATATGCCAATGAGACAACTGTCTTTCTTTTTGATTTAGATGTTCCAATCTTTCCTTTACGCAAAGACTATGTTGGCTTCATTTCCTTTATAAGTAATCTTGCTCCCAGAGTTACCAGCACACTGACTCACAAGTTGTTTCACTAGCAGGTAAGTGGGGGTTTACTAAATCTATGTAAAACTCAGAAAGCCTGCTTGGAGAAAGTGGTGAAAGATGCAAGGTTATTTGTGGAATGAAGTGCCATATTTCTAATGTTCCCTAAGCTCTTTCATCTTACAATCCTTCTTCTCTAAAGCAAAATTTTGGCAGGGGTTTTATGCCTCTTTTATGAAGTTTGAGTAAGATTTTCCTCTTTACCACCTGAAGAAGATAAGCTATACTGTAGGAAAAGCTTCCACTGAAATGTTTCTTAGCTTTGCCTGCTTCATGTCAGTTTTTTCACTGCATCAGCCAGAGGTCACACATCTCTCAGGGACTTTCTAACTGGTCATCAATGAGTCTTCTTCTGGACCTGGACAGGGAATTATGCAAGGAGGGCTGCTCCTGCCGGGTACAGCCTTGTAGCATTCATTCTGTTCTTAATTAATCTAGTGTAAATATTGATAATTCCATCGATCTACTTGATATTATTATAGATATTCAGGAGTATAACTGACACAAGACTGTGTGGCTTGGTGCAGTCTAACGGCCAATACTCTTAGATACTTAATCCTGTGTCAGTCTGCAGCACACAGTAAAGGAAGGCAGAGGACAGCAGAGGTCTCTGTCCTTGAAGGAGATGACCACAAGAAAAATGGAGGCAGAGCAAAGAGATGTTTTCTTCACCCTGACCCCATCCTATAGGTTTCCTAGAGAAAGTAACCATCTGTGGAATTCATTCTTTCATCATTGTTTTTTCACTATTTTTAATTTTAACTTAAAGAGATGTAAATATATTTGCTCAGTGGCAGGATAAAAAGCACAAGAGTGTTTTTAAGTAGCTCTCAGGAAAGGAGATCCTGTATCTTCGATGCATTTTTTTTCAGTATGACATAACTGGGTTTACAAGGCAGTGCACTTAAACAGCAGTGAATGCCATATAAATCCACACCTGCATTTTCTGTCATTTAGAAATATAAAATATTATACTAATTGTTCCATCTACTTTAAATATTGCTTTATTTTCAACTACTGGAGCAATCACAGCCAGCTAAAAAGGGGGGTATCCCCTAAAAAAGCACCTAGGAGGGCTGTTTTCTTCAGAGCAGAAATGCAGAACTTCTTTTTCAAGAAATGGTTAATGGAGATTTCCTTGATGCTTTTTGATAACAACATTTCTGTGATGACACTATTACTGGCAAACTTAATGATTTACTGGAAAGAATAAGAATAGAGCAGTGGCCTCAGAAATGTCACTTGAAGGCCTCTTGATTGATTTTTGCAATGATCCCAGAGAACTATTTGTCCTGTATTCAAATTCACTCTCATTTTTCATTCCTTTTAGGAAGTTACAGCTATACATAAGCTTAAATTTAATATATTCTGGAAGCAAATAAGAAAGAATAGTGCAATAAAAGCAGACTATGAAGTCTGGAGCACAGTAACTAATGTTCAAAGAAAAACATGATTCAGCCTACTACAATCTTAATAAAGAAACATATATTTAGTAGGCATTGATCATTGTAGCTTTCCAACAAGCCACTCAAATGGATTGACACTGATCTACTAGAGTGAAGGATGTGACTGAAGGGTGCAAGTACATCACTTCCAAAGCAATTACCTGCATCAGGAGCTGCAGGGGGGAAGGGGAAGAGGGGGAGGGGTGTTCCTTAGGTAGATTATATTGTTACAAATTACAATAGACTAATAATTATATTTCTTAATGTACCACAACTTTACAAAGAAACAGCAGCTTTATCGAGAGTGAGACTCCATGTGTTTCAGAAAAACCAAACGACTCTCATGATCTGTCCAGCTGCAAAGACAGAGGAAACCTGCACTGCTATTCATTCCCTTCCCTGATAACTGTGTATTAAATTACTTGTAAAAGTTTCCCCTCCCCAGGGCACAGCATGCTGCCTGCAGTGGCGGGAAGGCCCCTCCGAAGTGCAAGTACTGGATAAGGAAGCAAAACACCAGTTACTAGTGCATTAGTGCAATTACAGCCCTTGGTTTTCCAGAAGTTCTAGTTTTTCTCTCTATAGACTGCTCATTTTCAATAAATTGTCCACATACTTGATATGAAGAGGGCTATTTCACTAAGGGCTTTGTGGGCATTCATTGTTTATGCCTCATAACAAGTATTTTTATATGATCTCCAACACTTTATGCATTTTTTTTCGTTCCAGATATTTGAGATAAGAGCATAGCTTACAGTATGAGCAATTGTATGTGAAAAATGATACTGCTGCAAGTTGTTCATCAATTAGAAAGCATTTCCTGACTTTTCAACTTTATTTTTCTCACTGTCATTTTAATGACCCTTGTCATTTCCTTCATAAACATCCTAAATAATTTCTTTTCCTCTCTGCCATTGCAAAGATTGTTTTTTTAAGTATATTGAGAACTCAGTCTATCTTTTCTTAGCCATTTTTACTTTTCTTGCTTCCAGTATCTTTGTTGAAATACGCAGGGCTGTGCATGGTTTGAATGAAGCTACACTAGCATCGTATAGTGAGATACAGTCCTGGCCAGTAAGTTTCTGCATAGCTTAGATGCTTTATCACATTTTTTGTTTGGGGCAACAAAATCATGGCATACTGAATATACCTAACTTAAATAAGGGTGAGGAAATCTTTCCTGAAAATGACATTTTTCCTTATTCATAAAACAAACATGTAATTGTGTTATTTCAAACTTGATCTTACGGGGAAAAGAAAAAGAAGCATCCATAAGAAATAAACCTGTCTTTCAGATTTCCTTCATCTGTATTCTTTGCAAGACCTCCAGTCTCTCCAGTTTCTGATCTAGTCAGAAAATTCTTTTTACAGTTTCCAAAGTCAAGAAAAAACTTAGTATCTAGAATTCTCTTCAATGTATACATACATATCTGACATTTAAATTTCAGCAAGTGTGATTTGCAGCCTAATTTCATCCTAGAAGTGTTGCTTATAGGGAAGCTACAGCTATAATCATGAGTAATATTTTGCTAGTAATTAGTCCAGTTGGTACATGTGTGGCTTTTGATACAACAATATTTTTTCTGTATTTAGCTTGTATACGTATACACTTCCCTTTTTTTGTCTCTTTGCTGTTTCTTTTCAAGAAGTACTGTCTCTATGTCTAGCAGTGTGAAGTTAGTTCTAAGAGAGTACTAGACACTAGAATGGTGTGGACATCTAGTCAGTATTCTGATGCAGTAAGTCTCCAGACAAACAGCAGCAAATGATCTTCTACAACAAATATTTATCTAGGTGTCATACCAGTTCATGAAATTGAAATTAAGCTACATAATATTATATAGTGTCTTGGGCACATGTGAGGAGCCAGAACAGCTGTATCGGTCATTAATACCTGGTTAATCCTATTTTGCTGAACACTAGAGGGAGATCACAGCAAAAGAATAAATGATCTAATAGATTATGGATACTTTTTGGAGTTGTTAATAAAATTTCAACAGATGACAGCATGAAACACCAGGTATCATAGTATATTAATTTTTCATCATAGTTTTCACATGTCCTCACTGGATATTTTTTTACCTAGCATATATTTTTAAAGAATTAAAAAAAAGAAAGACTTAGAAGGAAAAGGACTGTGTTTATAACAATACCTCAATTCATGTATTCTGTATTAAATTAGTTCTTCATGTGACATACGTTTACTTTGATGAGAAGACAGAGGTTTTCGCAACAGAGAAATTAAACATAAGCACAGAGTCCAGCTATCTCACTGTTCTCTGAACATGTGGTACTTTGTTCTAGTATGTACCTACAGCCATAAGCACAGGAAACTCATATTTCTTCAAGACCTTCCCTAGAAAGAAATCGTTCTGTCAGACCTAAAGGCAAGCAACCAAGACTGTTCACATTCAGAACAGGATGGAAATTAATGCCGTCACTCTTCTGCCATCACAACTATGATTTTGTTCAGCATTTGCTGAACAAAGTTTGTAACATAAAATGCATATTTTAAAATACAAACGTATTTGAGTTTTGCATGAAAGAAAGTCATCAAAGGCACACTTTTTTTGCCCTCTCAGTTACTGCTGGGAAATACCAATACTTTCAGCAGGATTCCCAAAGGAAGGGCCCTTAGGGCCGTGAATAGTTTCCTAAGAGAAAGGACCTAGTTAATCCTCCTAGCAGAGGAGGAACCCTGGCATCCGCATTTCACAACCAAGGAGCTACTCATGCTGCAGTTTTTACAGAGATTGTTATGCTGGTAGGGATATCTGAACTGGATGGAAACAGAACAGTATTGGCACTGGTAGAAACTGGTTATTGACAAAGAGCTCACAAAGTTAGCATTAGTTTACGCTGAGTAAACTGCTCTGCATGGTAGATTGCAGCTACCTCGCACATCAATACAGTGTGCTGCAGCCCCGGCACCAGTTGGCAGTGCCAGCATACCCCATTTTCAGTGTACGCCGTGGTGTAAGGAGAAAATGTGATACACAGACAGTAATAATCACTATTGTTTTTTAGGGGAGAAAAGGTCTGTATAGGCTCAAGGGATATGACAGGGGTGAGAGGGCAGGAGCAGAGAGAAGCGCAGATGGGAAGGGAGAGCTGGAAACTTGCCTTTCAGCATGGTGAGCCGCTAAACTGGCTCAGGGCTTGCTGTAAAACCATAACCTCTTACGAAGTTACCAGTCAGATCTCCTCCAGAGAAAGAAAGAATACTCCAAGTTTCACTTCACAGAGCAGAGCAATATTTATACATTATTGAATAACTGTGTTCCCACTAAAGGCAAGTAGCAACTTCTTGGATGCTTTCTGCACTATTTGTGTCTGTTTAATAAATGGTAAGGGATTTAAAATCCAGGCCATCTGAGGAAACTATTTCCTTCAAGAGTTTAACAATAGCAGCTGAAGATGTTTTACATATGATCTGCTACTGTTCCTTAAGCAGACAAATTTCTGTTTGGGTTTTTTTATACAGGCCATGTTGAGGTACTTTAATGACAGTCGGCCTAGAAGCCACTGAGATATTTTAAGTGCTCCGAGACAGCCAGCGATCTTCACTTTAGCTATGGCCAGAAAAGCTAGGGGAAGTAGAGCAAGCAACTTGCAAGCTATCAGAGCCCTTAGGAGTCCGTAAATATTGTAGAGTAATTCCTCTGACTCAGTTACTTTTAACGTCTGTAAAGAACTATACAATGTGCAGGGCAAGGCAGAATCAGGTTCTGTGTGTCCTTTTTCACTTACTTGCTCATTCAGGGCTAAGCCCAGCTGGAAAACAAAAAGAAATGCCCGTTACAAAGTGTAGGGAACATCCTGTCCTCACAGCTTACCTTCCTATGACAGTTCCAGTCCCCTTTGTCTCCATGAAAGCCATTGTTTACTTACTGAAGGAAAAATATAAAAAGAAAAGGAAAAAAAAAGAATTCTCCTTTTACTCGTTTTACAGCTTTCAAAACTATGCCTTCACATCAATGTTTTTAAGTGGCTTGTTTCCTTCTTAAATGCCTTGTATGTATGTATATATCCAGCTGGAAATAAGCTGGAAAAAAGGTAATTGTCCATAGTTTTTTGTCAAAAGTGTTTTGATAGAAAATTGTAACACCTTGAATGGAAGCAACTGAAAATGTATATAGCTCCCATCCACTGAACATGGGACTCATTGTCATTTCACCCTAAATGCGACGGTCTTGGCCTGTCACCCTAAGCAGCACCAAACAGCGCAACCAGTCACACACAGCTTGTCCAATCACCTCCACAAGGGATGTGTGTTCCACTATGACCGAGTTTTAGATGGAGAACCAAGCTGAATGGATCACCAGATGCTGTGAAATGCTCAAGGTACTTTTATTTAAGCCACTGAATGTTTTTACACTGGATAGCTTTGGGAATGAAATGCTAGAGATAATAACATTAGAAGGCATTCGTTAACACATTGGAGACTTTTCTGAACTGAGAAAAGCTCATGGTGAGACAAACAAGTACCTCTGTATATACAGAATGGATTGTGAAGTATACCGTATATACTGTGTCTGAAACACAAAGCACTTGCTCTTTTTCATCCCTAAAATATGACTTTTTAAAAAATATAAGTTTATGCATAGCAGGACAGGGAATTAATACATTTCATGGTTCTAGAAACAAATCATTGCATCTACATGATTGGCTATTTATCTCAGCTGTTTTGTGCAGTCCAAAAGCAGAAAAGACTATTAAATACCCTTTCAGTTTTTATTTACTGCCAGCTGTTTAGAGAGCAAATTCAGCTTGGGGTCTCTCCAATAAAGGGAGAAATGGTTTTCTGGTAAAAAATTCATAGATTCAAGAAATCTGGGAAATTATGACGTGTTTAAGGTATATAATTTCTTTATTGTATCTTATCATTATAGTTCACAGCTGAAATTACTTTTGTTGTTATTACAGCTGACCAGGTCAGTTTATTTAATATTTGGGGATTGAGGGAAGTGTGTTGCTTATTTATTTAATGAATAAGTTTTCATCCAATAAAAAAAATAAAATCAAGTGCAGACCTATAACTCCCGGACCTTTCAGGTGCTAAGTCATTGCAATTCTACTGTAGAGGAAATTGAATTTTTGTATTCCTGGCTTCCAGTCTCCCAGTTTCCTGCTTCATCTTCTTTTAGATAACTACAAATCTAATAGAAATTGTTGCTAATATTACAAATGTTTATTACATTTTTAAGTAACTTCACTGTTGCCATTAGCTCATTGCCCATTATACCAGCTCAGGAGACAGCCTCTTTCTAGATAAATAATGTTTTTGAATATCCAATGTTACTGACCGGTTTATTTCTCCCTCCAGGACCTAATTTAAACATGAAAAAGAATGGGTTGATGTTTTCACAGTTTTTATGATAAGGCTACATTTGTAAACATGTTTCAAACTTAAAGGGTCTTTTTTGTCATTTATTGCTTTTTGACTGTTTTGCATTTGTTCCTACAGTCAGGCAAACTTATTCTTAGACCATGAATGACCTTGAGAAAGGTAAAATACAAGTAGTTCAGCCTTTGCCAGGAAAAAAATTATTGTAGTATCAGGCACTTTTTTATTCTTAAATTGCTGTGTTCTATATTTAACAATTCTGACAAGTAAACACTATCTGCAAAAGGTTGAGTTTGCAGATACCTGCAAAAGATAAATCTGACATCTTTCAGAGGGTGGTGTTGGTGAGTGGCATGAACCCTTTGTCTGGACAATATAATGATGAAGCAAACTGGCAAGGTATTGACAGTGGAGAGGAAATCTGCAGCATCCAGGCTGTCTCTGGTACTGCAAACAACATAGGAGGGTAAATTTTTTTTACATGATGATTATTTATAGCTTTGTGTGAAATTACCTTGGCTCTAATTTCTGCAGTGGAAATATGCATCCAAGATCCAAGGTGTTGTCTTTTTCCATTAGCTTTTAGGACATACTGAGGTTACTCACCATGTTCACAACAGCTTTACCTTCCATGCGTAGCCTGTCTGTCCTACACTGCTTAGACGTGTTAAACTACTTCATGCACACTACCTGGTAGATCTGTAGCAGTGGACGAATCCTGTAAATGTGGGACTTACTGCACATATATGATATAATGTGTATTGCTTTGATCAGCACTGGATTTACTACCTGTGTACAATGCTGTATACACAGATATATCTTTCTGGGACATCTGAGACAGACCACACTGCACCACACTGAAGCATGAGAAAAGAAGATAATTGGCAATATCCTTGATGGAACCCTAATAAAACAGCGTGCAGTAGCCATGTATACATGCTGAAATAAGAACCTCTGAAATAAGAATGTCTTTTTCTGTTTTGCCAACTGATTGTCCTGTTTAAATCCCATTGAAATGAGATTTTGTCTGAAGTGTCCATGCTGGCTTTCTATTAAAAATGAAAATTAGGCTGTTAAAGAGCTTGTTAGATTAGAAATCACAAAACTTAACTGTGACCGTAGCTCTAGGTGAGAATAGGAAACACATGCCGTTACAAAGACATTATTGAGTCTCTTATTCTTGTTAGTAACTCCTTCCTTCACATGCTGACCTAATTGTCTTTGGGAATGTCCACACATGCTGCAGTGCAATGCAGTTCATTTATTCCACTACGCAGCCTTTGTTTTCAGATAAATATGTATGCTGTCTTGAATGCTTTCTCTTAAGTGAGCTTGTTCCAACTGAATTCATGATGGCTGGTGGTCCAAGTCTCAGCATTCTTCACCACAGGTAGCACCTTACTGGCAATCTCAGCAGATAACATTAGCAAACCCCTGTCAGAAACCTATTTTACATTGAAAAGTGGCCAAGCGTATTCATCTGCATTAAGGCTAATCATATTCAAGCAGCAGTACATCTGTCCTGATGACAGATACCCACTGACACATGCAAAGGACACTGTTTGTATACAAAGTAATTAAAACTTTTTACTTCTCCCTTTGAAACAGTAATAGAGTATATCATGGCATTCAGCAGCTCTGACTATGAACAAATGTCCACAGGAATGTCAAGACTCACTGGTATGAAAGTGCCAAACAAGTAAAAGCTGTTTTGAATTTAAAAACACAGGGAGAATATACCTGTTCTTTAAAAAGGGGGACATCCCAAATAGCAACTGCATCTGTGTTTTACAAATGGGGCTATAAAAGTTACAAGAAAAAGTGGGTCTTACTGTTTATGGGTAATACCCAAGCTAAATTAATATCATATCCATTTACACATTAACAAAAAGCCTAGAAAGCTTAATCCTTTGGAAAGATTCATATATGTTTTAATGTAGTTTCGATGAGGATTATTATGGAGAAAGAAAAACATCCTTATGCTGAAATAAACATTTTGTCTTTTAGATAGCTGTAAAATACAGCCAAGAAAAGATTGTACTTTGGATCTTAATCTGCATTAGAAATATGTTCATCAAATCAAAAGATGGTTTCAATTTACATGAAAAGGAAGCCTCTCACTAGTATCTAACAGGCCTCAGAAAAATATCAATATTTACAAACGTTCACATCTAAATTGAGGGTATTTTATTTCACCATCAGCACTGTGGTGGTAAACATGTTACTGTCCTGGACAACAGCTTATCTTGGCACTGGTCTCATTTGTGTCTAATAATACTGCAAATCTTGTGAGAAATGCCAGTCTTTTTCAAAGCTAACAGCTGCCCAGTAAATTTTGCCAAACTCTTGAAGTCTGTCAGATCAGTTTCAGAAAACGTGGAATGCTCACTGGTAAAGAAAACTACATATATTTTTTAAAACTGCTTTGAAGTTAAAAGAGAATTTACACTTTGTTTTCCTCTAAGGCTCAGCAAAGACTGGAACAGCTCTTATTTTATCCAAACCAACTTTGCCTCTCTCTGAGGATGATATAAGTTCATTCCGTTGCAATAGGTGATATGTCAAACATCTATTTTTGCCCTATCTGTGTGGTAAATTTCTTCTTGATATTTATGTTTCTACAGGTTTTATTGCAGGAGAAATTCAAAACATTTCAGTTAAGTCTTAAAATTTCTCCAGATGAAGGAGAAAGCCTTCAGCAAAAGAAGAATGGTCTGACTGGCAGCCTAGCTCCAGAATAGAGCCAAGCCTGAGAAACAACAATCGAGAATCTTTCCACGACCAGAAGAAATGAACACTGAGAGACCTTCCAACCTAATCAAACACCCAGGGCAGACAAGCATTCCTTCCCTCGAAAATATAAGTGATTTCTCCTTAAATATCACTGACTGCACCCAGGTTGTGGTGCCAGAGGAAGTTTTTTTCACTGTTGCTGCTGCTGGAATACTGGAAAATCTGCTTGTCCTTATTGCTGTCATTAGAAATAAGAATTTGCACTTGCCTATGTACTTCTTCATTTGCAGTTTAGCCATTTCAGACATGTTAGGTAGCTTGTACAAAACTCTGGAGAACATCTTTATAATCTTGTGCAAAATGGGGTACCTGACACGTCGTGGGGACTTTGAGAAAAAGCTGGATGATGCCATGGATTCCATGTTCATTCTGTCTTTACTAGGGTCAATTTTCAGCTTGCTAGCTATTGCAGCAGACAGATACATCACTATCTTCTACGCTTTGAGGTACCATAACATCATGACACTAAGAAGGGCCTTGGTTATCTTGGCAATCATTTGGACGTTCTGTGCTGGCAGTAGCATTGCCATTGCCCTCTTCTCCTATGAAGCAGCAACAGTCATTCCCTTCACCATCTTGTTCCCTTTAATGATGTTCTTTATATTGTGCCTCTACATCCATATGTTCCTCTTGGCTCGATCTCACGCTAAAAAGATCGCCTCACTGCCAACAAGCACAGTCCACCAGAGAACTAACATGAAAGGAGCCATTACACTGACCATTTTCCTTGGAGTTTTCCTTTGCTGTTGGGCGCCCTTTGTTCTTCACATCCTCCTAGCAAGGTTTTGCCCACACAACCCTTACTGTGCCTGCTACATGTCCATTTTCCATGTGAATGGGACACTCATAATGTGCAACGCAATCATTGACCCTATGATTTTTGCGTTCCGAAGCCCAGAATTACGGAGTACATTTAAGAAGATGTTCTGTTGTTCCAGGTCAAACTGGAACTGGTAAACACTTCATGAAAAATGAAGCTTATACAAGCACACCTATGGGGTGCTGTGCAACATCAGTTTGCAGAGTTAAAAATACTAATAATTACGCCCAAAGTAATACTGTGCTTGTACCGCCAGTGATTTTCAGAGGCCTACCAAGGAATGCATAAAAATGAAGTATGCACACAAATCTTTGCCAACCAGACCTCCAGAAATATTACTGATGAAGTTAATTCTGTTGACTGTTTTCATGCAAGTAAAAATATCTTAACTATCTTTTGTCAGTTTAGAAAAATTCAGATATAAATCTTCTGCAGCAAGTAGTGCATCACCCCAGAGATTAGTTTGTGCCAACTCATTTTGAATCAGTAACTTTAAAGTGTATGCTACTTTAAAATTCTATTGTTTAAATCACAGTGAACATTTGTTTCTAAACTGCACATTTATATAAAAGTCTATGATAAAGCAGAAAATGTAGTTGGATTTTGCTGGAAAAGTGAATTCATGACTGTTCTTTAACATCTAGTCTCCTTAAAATCATGCGATTAGTGTTCTCGAAGTTTCAAAAATAATTTTTGGAGTGTGAGTCCAAGAGAAGAATATAGATTGGTTTAAAAGCTATTTTCAGTGACTGAAGAGTTTTTTCCAACATAGAGATGTGGTGGTAGCAAAGATAGGTTTTGAATTTTAAAACCCCAAAGCCATGTCTGGACTAGCAAGGGGAATTGCTGAGCTTGCCAGCTCCCCATTGGAAGACCTGGCTGCCTTCAGCCCTCATCTTACTGCCCCTGCCTACACAAAAGTCTCAGGAACTGGCTGGCACCGACTTTGCTTGCAGCGCCCCAGGCCCAGGGGAGACAGAAGGGCGAGTCATCACTCACAGACCCTAGGAGCCAGAGCCTAACTCTCATCCCCGAACCGCTGGCTCTTTGCTTTGCAACAGGGACCTGGGCTCCTACCTCACCACAAAGTCTGACCAAGGGGAGAGCAGCCAGAGGCAAGAAGGTTGGATAAGGCACTATCCCAGACCTCCAGACTGCTTTACCAGTTCACCACTGCCCTGCCTATGTCACAGCCTCAGGACACAGCTGGGAGTGGTGGCACTCTCCTGCCATGGTCCTAGACCCATACTAGGAGCCCTCAAACAGCCTGTGTGGGGCACAGACTTTTCACCAAGAAGCTGGGCTCACTCCTTTCTTTTCATTACCCATGTCTGACCTTCATCCTCGACCTAAGACACTAAAGGCACCTAAGATAAGAACTTAAGATACAAAATCAGTCCTACAGCACGCCTTTGCCTCTTGGCCCCACTTCAAGGGCAGAGCAAAGTGCCCTCCAGTAACCCAGCACCTGTCCACTCCTTCCCAGGCTGTCCCAGTGTCTTTCTCAGCACCATCCCCAAACCTCCAAGCCACCATTTACCTGCAAAATATGGAGCAGCTGTGCTTATGTAGGTTATGGCCCAATGAGATTTATTTTCCATCCAGCTTGTTAAAACAAGGAGTCAACACTTAGGCAGCAAATTTTTGGCAGGTTTTATCCCACATTGTTCCCTTTGACTTGCAAGTATTTCTGCAGTTACTGACATTGGATCTCAGATTGCCATGAGATCCAAGCACTGTCAGGAAGTGGTTCCTACCTAACATTACCAGGAATTAACTGCCTATTCTTTGTATCTTACCTGGTCTCATCTGTCAATACACTCAGAATAACATCTCAAAAGCATTTGTTCCTGTCATGATGCCTGAGCAACACTTGAAATTATGGCTTGAGGTTGTTCTTTAAACTGGTGCTAGAGACTTGATGGCTGTTACTGCTACGCTGTGCGTCTAATATCCAGACAGTCAGCAAGGTGGGCAAAATGCTGCAACATAAGGGGATCTAAGATAAAGCACAGAGAGGGCAGGTTTGTAAACAACGAGAACCGCCTGTTCTCCATTTTTAATGGGTTCGGGACAACGGAACTTGCCAAGTCCTCTGAGCAGACTTGTAAGAATGCATGTCCTATTTGTTCGCAATACAGATGACATTTGTGGCATAATATTAGATCTTGAGGTGAGCCTAGGAGTTGTGTGAAAGAGTCAATAGAAAACTCAAAAGACACATACAAAAACTTTTTACTTCAGTGTGCATTAGTTATGATTAAATAGAGCTTTCTTCTGAAAATATTTCATTTCAGTGGAGGTAGAGTAAGGAAGAGCACAAAATATTCTTGAATAAAAAAGCTTCTAGGAAGGTTTTCATTTTCAAGTCTGCCAGCATTTGTTGTATGTCAGCAGATGGGTAAATCTCCATATGTTATCTCCTAATTGGCTGTAAATTTGGCTTGCATTTTAGCTGTTGTGAAGTCTCCAAGCAAATAAGTTTTCCTGTTTCACATATTAATGCCTCCATATATTTCCCTGAGTTGCTCTTTGAACAGATTCTGTAAGCCATGATTTTTGAAGCCTTCATTGTATAGTACTGAAATCACTCTTGAAACTCTACTCTGATATATTAATGTATAGCAGTGAACACTTTTCTCAGATTTCCAGACTTTCCTTCGTCTGCCCAGCTTTAAATTAAAAGTGTTTAGGGGGCAGAACTGTACCTTAGCACTGGGAGAAATAAGTTCATCTTGGATCCTACCAGAAGCTAATGAGCCTGGAAGGAAAACCCAGTCCCTTGAAAATCACAGGCAACACTACAATCAATGTTTAATTTAGAAGGGCCCACAGAACTTCACATGCCTGTGGCAACAAAGCATTTCCTAGTCACTTACTGCAAAACCAAAGAAAAGCTCCTCTTGTTTTTCTTTCTGTTGTTTTGAACTGAACTTCACGTTCAGGAGCAAAGTGACCAAATCTGATAAGCGCACCCAGGGGAATAAATTCCACTGAAGCAGTCGGTATACCAGTGAGAGACAGACTTGCACAGCAGTTTGAAAATAGCAATACAAATACAGTTTATCTGTGAGAAAATATGGTTTAGAGTTTATTTATGTGAGAAAGATCTTGTTTTCATGAATCATGGTCCTGGGCAAGACTTTCAGAAAAGTAGGTATCTTGGACTCCTATTAGCTGAACAAAATTTCAGTTTTTCAACCAATATTTAGGTAACTGAAAACCAAGCTTGACTTGAAGTGCAGAGCATTGTCAAAGGGATGCAACACTTACTTATAGTATTTGTTCACAATATGAGTTTAAGCAAAGGTTACCCTTCTCATTTTAAAAATCTCAAGCAAGATACTTCATTTAGAGTGAGCGATAATTGCAGGCAAGGAAAACAATAAAAGGATATTAAAGTATCTCTTTATCATGAGACCTAATACTGCTTGTAATAATACTGAATTGCAATTATGTTCACAGCCTGATCGATCTGGTTGGCTTGGAGGCTTGGAACTTTCAGTACTTTTTTTCAGTTCTAAACCTCTACATTTCAAGCCAATAGTTTTTTAAAATATCTGTTTGAGTCAGAATTGAGCTAAACTCTTCAAATGATACATTTATTCAAACATAATCTATGCCTCAAGTAGGCATAGGGTCTGGTTTTTAATTCTCTTAAGGTAATTACAGCAGATAGCTGTCTATGCAGATACTATATGTTCATCATTCAATAGCACTTTGATATGGCTTTGTTTGAAGTGTCACTTTTACAGAAGACACAATGCCATTGTGAGCTTCTGACTGAAAGAAGATGTCTTACAGTACAGTTCTGTACTACTGTGAAACTACCGTGACCATTTAAGAAAACTTTTCATGTCCACTTGAAAGCAGTTTCCCTATGTCTGCAAATCCCCTCAAATTACTGCTATAACACAAAGATGATATTTTTGAACTGTCACACATAGTCTAATCAGTAACCATTAGCTATCAAGTAGTTCTGGATAATCGAGCAGGAGTACAAATGCCTAATGAGTAATTAAAATTATTTATCACTTTCCTTATTTTCTTTTTTTACACTAACCCCATAGATGGGTTAGTTACTCCACATTCCATTGCTTCAGCAGCACCTTTATGCTACAATTTATTACAACTACAGTTCTTCAACAGTTACACCTAAACCTCATGAGAACTATCTGAATAAAGGTAGAGGTAGTGAAAAACCGTTTCCTAATGAGAGGAGTTACTTCACTAGCAACTTTACACACTGTGACAGCATGACCGAGAGTGGAGGAGATGGAGCATGTGGCCTGGGTGGATACTTGTGTTGAAAAACCAGCTGTAGTAAGTCAGATGCATGATTTACATGGATACCCAAACAGCCCCTTTATTGTTATTGCTGTATAGAGTCATAGAAATACAGACTCATCCAGGTTGGAAATAACCTTTAAGATAATGGAGTCCAACCATTAACCTAGTACTGCCAAGTCCACCACTAAACCATGTCCCTAAACACCACATCCACACATCTTTGAGATACCTCCAGGGATGGTGACTCATCCACTTCTCTGGGCAGACTCTTCCAATGCTTGATAACCCTTCCCGTGAAGAATTTTTTCCTATATCCAATCTAAGCCTCCCCTGGAACAACTTGAGGCCACTTCCTCTTGCCCTATTGTTTGTTACTTGGAAGAAGAAACAAACACCCACCTCACTACAACCTCCTTTCAGGTAGTTGTAGAGAGCAATAACGTCTCCCCACAGCCTCCTTTTCTCCAGGCTGAACAACCCCAGTTCCCTCAGCCACGCCTCACAGGACTTGTGCTCTAGACCCTTCACCACCTTCTTTGCTTTTCTTTGGACACGCTCCAGCACTTCAATGTCTTTCTTGCAGTGAGGAGCTCAAAACTGAACACAGCATTCAAGTCCTGGCCTCACCAGTGCTGAATACAGGCGCAAAATCGCTTCCCCACTCCTGCTGGCCACACTATTCCTGATACATGCCAGGATGCTGTTGGCATTCTTGGCCACCTGGGCACACTGCTGGCTCATGTTCAGCTGGCTTTTGACCAACACCCACAGGTCCTTTTCTGTCAGGCAGCTTTCCAGACACTCTCCCCCAAGCCTGGAGCGTTGCATCAAGTTGTTGTGACCCAAGTGCAGGACTTGGCAATTGGCCTTGTTGAACCCCATACAGTTGGCATCAGCCATTGATCCAGCCTGTCCAGATCCCTCTGCAGAGCCTTCCTTCCCTCAAGCAGATCAACATTCCTGCCCAGCTTAATGTCATCTGCAAACTTACTGAGGGTGCACTCGATCCCCTCGTCCAAATCATTTATAAAAATATGTAACAGAACTGGCCCCAGTACTGAGCCCTGGGGAGCACCACTTGTGACCAGCTGCCATACTGGATTTCTCTTCATTCACCACAACTCTTTGGGCCTGGCCATCCAGCCAGTTTTTTACCCAGCGAAGAGTACACCCATCCAAGCCAAGAGCAGCCAGTTTCTCCAAGAGAATGCTTTAGGAAATAGTGTCAAAGGCTTTGCTAAAGTCCAGGTAGACAACATCCTCAGCCTTTCCCTCACCCATTAAGGTGGTCACCTGGTCATAGAAGGAGATCAGGTTAGTCAAACAGGACCTGCCTTTCATGAAGCCAGGCTGGCTGGGCCTAATCCCCTGCTTGTCCTGTACGTGCCATGTGATGGATCATCTGCTCCACAACCTTCCTCTGCAGTGAGGTCAGACTGACAGGCCTGTAGTTCCCTGGATATTTCTTCCAGTCTTTCTTGTAAAGGGGCATCACATTTGCGAGCTTCCAGTCAATGGGGACCTCCCCGGTCAGCCAGGACTGCTGCTAAAGAATTGCAAGTGGCTTGGTGAGCACTTCTTCCAGCTCCCTCGGTACTCTTGGGTGGATCCCATCTGGCCCCATAGACTTGTGTGTGTCTAAGTGGTGTAGCAGGTTGCTAAACATTTCCCCTTGGATTTGGGGGCTTCATTCTGCTCCCCCTCCCTGTCTTGCAGCTCAGGGGGCTCAGTACCCCAAGAGCAACTGGTCTTACTATTAAAGACTGAGGCAAAGAATGTATTAAGAACCTGTGTCTTTTCCTCATCTTTTGTCACTTTTTTCCCCCCACACTCATCAAAGGATGGAGATTCTCCTTAGCCCTCCTTTTGTTCCTGACATACTTATAGAAACAGGTTTTTATTGTCTTTTACTGCCGTAGCCAGGTGAAGGCTTTGGCCCTTCTAATTTTTCTCCCTGCATAACCACGCAACATCTTTGTAGTCCTCCAGAGTTGTCTGTCCCTTCTTCCAAAGGTTATAAACTCTCATTTTTTCCTGAGTTCCAGCCAAAGCCCTCCATTCAGCCAGGCCAGTCTTCTTCCCTGCTGGCTCATCTTTTGGCACATGGGGACAGTCTGGTACTGTGTCTTTAAGATTTCCTTCTTGAAGAATATCCAACCTTCCTGGACCCCTTTGCCCTTCAGGGCTGCCTCCCAAGCAACTCTGTCAACCTGCCTCCTAAACAGGCCAAAGTCTGCCCTCCACAAGTCCAAGCTGGCAGTTCTGCTGATCCCTCTCCTTACTCCTCCAAGAATCAAAAACTTGAAAAGATTATTTTTATATAGAAAAGCTATACATAGAAAGGTTTCCAGAACAAAAAGGCAAGCTGCACTGTATACAGCTTTACAGGCCAACAACACGTTTTGGTGTTGTGGCTCTGAGGCACTACCAGCCCTGCCTGTCTCTGCCCACTCCTGGGGCTCCCCCCACCTGCCCAGGGCCCAGGACCCCATGTCAGCCCCCAGGCGCTGTCAGGCCCTGCCTCAGCAGTGCCACAGCAGGGCCAGTCTCCAGCTTCTACAGCCCTGCCCTGTCCAGCTATGGGCCCTGCCAAGCTGGGCCCACCTGCAGGCCCAAGTCCTGGCCCAGTCTCAGATCATCCCCAGGGAGGTGCCCAATGCCCAGGGCTGGGGCTGCCCTAATCCTGGCTGGGGCAGGGGGGCAAGTCCTGGCTGCCTGACCCTGGCCTGACAGGCCCTCGAGGAGCCCCATGGCCACTGGCCCCCACACCCTGACTTTAAGCTGTTAGTTGTAAACAGGCAGTTAAGACCCACTTCCACAGCATCTGAAAGTACACAGAGGCCTTTGCAGCATAGCATGAAAGCATTCAGCTCTGCAGGGAGCCTTGGTGTCAGCATAACACCATGTAGTTTAATACTGTCTCTAAAGCCAGCAAGAAATATATTCAGCACCTTTTAAAATCCTATCACGTAAGTTATTCTGGCTAATTTAAATTTGGTCTCAGTATTTGGTGGCATTGGAAGTCTAAGGTAAATGTCTTCCAATTCAAAACTAGCTTCCCAGTCCCAGAGACTTCTGCAGCTACTCACTTTCAAAATTAATTTATATTATCCACCAATCTAAATATGCATTTGAGCTTTCACTTGAATTTTAAAGAATAATCCACAGAGTCTGCTTCACTGATGTACCATTTCAAGTCTTACAGTCTACAGTCTTACATTTTCATTTACTTGAGAAATGAAACCACAGCCAAGCAATTTGGGTAATCACATCATCTGGTGTGACAGCTAAATCTGTCTTAACTGCCAGTCTGTGCAATGAGGAAAAAAGGAAGAGAGAATAAAGTGCTTCAGCCCAGCACAGAGCAGTCCATGTCAGAGGGCAAGCTGAGAGGAACTGATGGAGGCCTTGGGTCTCTCTTCTGTGCTTAGCTTCCCCTCAGATCACAGCAGAGCCTTTAAAAGAGGGGGGAATTTGGATAAAAGGCAGCTGTTGGCTCCTGGATGAGCAGGCAGATGAAAGAAGCACAGCCTTGCAAGTGAGAGCTGGCTGGTCAATAAGGGGTTGAGACTGGCAGTGTTTCCATTAGAGGAGCTGGCACTAGGGGTTGTTAGAAGTCTGGGAGTAAGCCCAAGGAAAAGGGTCACTGAAGAGTAATTATTTTTTTAAATAATGGTGTTAAAAGAACTAAATCAATTGTTCAACCTTTTTCTATACATAGGGGTCTTTACTGAAGGCTTTGTCTGGGTGGCTCAGGATTATCAGGGGCATGCGAAAGCTCATCAGGTAGAGGGGTCCTTGGGTTCCCAGGCTGGAAACATTACCAGCAAAGCTAGGGTCAGGCTAGGAGGGAAGAGGGTAGTGCTGAGGCTTGGGTGAGAAGAAAGTATTTCTAGGATTGGGTGGGACAGCATGGAAGTAAACAGAACAGAGAAAGAAAGGGGTGGAGAGGACATACTCATCTTGTACAGCAGACCTGAGAGAGAAGCAGAAATTAAGAAAGTAATATTCAGGGTCAAACAAACCAAGGTCAAGAGATGAGTGAAAGGAGGAGACATGTCCAGAACAGAGCTTTTGTTCTTGACTTACAACAACTACCAATAATTGCTTTTTTTTTTTCAGCTTCATTTTCTGCTCAGTATTGATGTATTTTGTGCAGATGCCCAGGTGCTGGCAGCAGCAGAGCTGCAGCAGTGGCCTTTGTGAGGAAAGGCCACGGCTGCCCCATGCCAGACACAGCCAGTTCCAGCCAGGTCCAACAGACCCACCACAGGGCACAGCTGAGCCCCTCAGACAAGATGGTGGCACCTCTGTGAGAATGTGTTTAAGAAAGAGCAAAAAAGCTGTGCAGAAGCTGTGCAAGAAGAGGAAAATGTGAGAGAAACAGCCCTGCAGACACCATGGTGAGAGAAGACAGAGGGTGAGGAGGTGCTAAAGGCGTTGGAGCAGAGACTCCCCTGCTGCCTGTGGAAAGGACCATGGTGAAACAGGTATTTCCCTGCAGCCCTCAGAGATGATCATGCCAGAGCAGCTATTCACACTGCAGTCCATGGAGGACCCCACGCTGGAGCAGGTGGATAGTTCTTGAAGGAACTACAACCCATATGGGGAACCCATGCTGGAGCAGGTTTGCCCTGAAGGGCTGCAGCCCATGGGGAGCACCCATGCTGGAGCAGAAAAGAAGTATGCGGAGGAAGGAGCAGCAGAGAGGAACTGCTGTGGACTGACCACAACCCCCATTCCCTATCCCTCTGTGGACAAAAGAGGACTTAGAGAGGCCAGGAATGAAGAAATTAATTTGAGCATGGGAAGAAGGGGAGGGTGTGGGCAAGGTCTTTTCAGTTTTGTTGCTGTTTCTCACCATCCTACTCTGGTTTAATTGGCAATAAATTAATTTTCCCCAGGTCAAGTCTGTTTTGCCTGTCTGTTTTGCCTGTGACAGTAACTGCTGAGCAATCTACCTGTCTGTAGCTTGACCTGCAAGCTTTTTTTCATCTTATTTTCTCCCCCTGTCCTGTTGAGAAGGGGAAGAGAGAGAGCCACTGGGTGGGCATCTGGTACCCAGCCAAGGTCAATCCACCACAATAGATGAATCTTACAAATAACAATTAACAGTACTAGTCTAGAAATAAGATGCCATAGGACTGCAAGGATGGGCAAACCACAGGTGAAGGAAAAGGCTTGCAGTAGACTAGTTTAGTGAACTTGCACCAGCTTTTTTAGAGATCCAAACCAGAAGTGTCCTCTGTGCTCTTATACTGACAGGAAAATGCTGACTTAGACTGACCAAGAAATAAACCACATATAATAATGTTAAACGGGGTTCTGTGCATAAGCTCTGAACATCCACTTACCTCAAAGCACTGGGATAAACTGAAAAATCTCCTCTCTTTTCAGTTGATGAGAGTAAACTTTGCAGGTATGGCTTTGTGTGCTGAGTATCATCTGCCAGCTTTCTGCCATCACATGATGAAAACCGGGTGAAAACTCCTGACTGCTAGAAGGTAATCTGAATTAAACAGAAGGGTGATAATAAAATGGTCTATTGCCTTGATAGTGCCAAATAAAGCCTGAACACTCAAGAATATTTTATATTGAAAATGCAGAGCAGTAGCTTTTTATAGCAGAATAATCCATGACAGCTGGTCAGGAGTGTTCTCAAAATCATCCAGATATTTACTGTTTATTTAACTGTTGTTCAGGCTCGAACCCTGTAATCTTTTTTTGGAACTAATGTCAGTCTCAGCAGGTCTAAGGCAAGATTTTCTGACAATATTCAGGCAAGACACAGACAGGAGGCAGAAATTACATAGCCTGTGAAGCAGTTATTTGTTTCACATACTAGTGCCAGAGCTAGAGTACCACACGGCAAACAGAGCACTTGCCTCAGAAATCCCAGTGAAGAGGTGGCTAATAGGGAAAAATTATCTTGAGAACCATCAGCCGTTACTGCTGCCAGGGACTATGGACTGCAGTGGTGGGAGGAGTGCCTCATGCCTGGAAGGAATGGTGAAGCTGTGGCTATCTGATTCACCCAGATCTCTTGCTGTGGCTCTTCTTAGTGTCATGCCACAAAGGAATTGAAATATTCATACATAATTTCACAGACATACAGATAGATACACTTTCTTTATATTGCTTTCTTCATAAAAGTTCTTTCAACTCAGTCACACAGGCTTTCAGTATCAGTCCTGCATCCACCTGATTTAGTGATCAAAGAAGTGTTAAAGTGCATTTCCTGCGTTATGTCTTTGGACATGTGTAAACAAAGTGATAACATATCATGAAAGGCATTCAAACCAGGTCCTGAAGAATCTAGAAAGTGAACAGGGGTTATGTTTGTGCTTCATGGCTTAATTATTAATTTATTTTTTATTTCCTTCCCCATACCTTTCAAAAATATCCCATTTCTTCCCTAAATCATCATCATAACATTGCCTGCCGTGATCCTGGTCCCTGTTAATGTATCATGTCTGGAGGTCAGTCATATTA
The DNA here is from genome assembly GCF_963921805.1 of Phalacrocorax carbo. Taxonomy (NCBI): domain Eukaryota; kingdom Metazoa; phylum Chordata; class Aves; order Suliformes; family Phalacrocoracidae; genus Phalacrocorax; species Phalacrocorax carbo. The sequence goes on along the minus strand of NC_087514.1, from coordinate 59,085,325 downwards.
GAGTTATATTAAGTGTGGTGCTTCTGGTATTTCAAAAATAACCTGATAATTTAAAATTTAAAACATATTGCACATTAAATTGAAATTCAAATGTTGAGGTTTCAAAAACTATGTCATGCATTATATCTGCAAAATGTTTTATATCCATTCCATATCTAAGGACCTTACAGTATACTTTCCTCAGCTGATTGTCATCCCAGCAACTAAGTCATGATCATAAAATTTAGCTTAAAATACTAAAATTACCTAATGTAATATTTGTACTAACATTCAGTAGTCCGTTCAAATGTTTGCTTTCTTATATTTGTAACAGAAAATGTGAATAAATGGCAGTAATGTGAAAAAATATTCTAGGACTAAGTAAAATTAAGGACTTTGGTGGAATTTGATGCCTAAAACAGGACCACCTACAGCTGTTTTGTTTTTCTTTGCCAGCAGATGCACACAAGCTCAGGGACACAAGTAACCCCCAGGAAATGGGACACCAAGATTCACATTCTTACACAGAGAGAATTCAAAATCCCATCTATAGCCTGTGCTTAGCTTTGAAAAAGCCCACAATTTCTTTTAAGAGTTTGGGAAATGTTCTCCTGAAAGAACGTGATAGGAAATGAGAGGGAAAAAAGCTCTTCTGAATGAAGTAAGTCTGCTCTCCCAGCCCTTCCGGCTATATTGATGACAAAGCCTCCTCTACAAGGAATATGCGTTACCAACTGGCAACGTTGTGAAACAAATGCCTAGGATAAGAGTCAGAAATAGCATTTGGCAGTTCAGAAATGTATCTGTTCTATTAATGATACTTTCATATCAGTATTTTGGGGTCACAGATGAAGCTATATGGAAATGAAAGTGGTTTTACATCAGTTTAATTCTTCTCACAGTAATATCAAGCTCAGGCACATCTTTTTGTCCATTGGTGAACTTCTTCAATAAAGATCTTTGCTCCAGTCTGCTTAATAAGTCCTGGAAAGGCATATGTGGGCTGGTTTGTGTACCTAACCCGTTACCAACTTCTCTGCAACAGACTGCAAGGCAGATTGTCTTGCCTGTGAGCTTAGGTGCCCAGAGCACAGTTTCATTAGCACAAGACAGCAGAACAGCAGTGGAGAGATCTTTCCCACAAAAGAGAAATATGATGATTGCTAGCACCTGCAGCATACTGGGTGACAGTCCCCCCAGGTTCTGCAAGTGGGTACAGGTAAGAGGAGCCACGCTTTCCAAAGTGCACAAACCTCTGCAGCAAAGCGTGGCAGCTGCTGTCAGATAGGTAGCCAGAGTTACAGGGTAGGTGACGCAGAGCAAAGGAGTTGCCAGCAAGTGTAACCTTAAGAGAAAGAAAAAAAAAAAAAAGGGCAAAGAAACTAACTGCTTCATTTTAGTAGTTCTTTCTAGAAACAGTAAAAATAGTGTCACAATTATAAAAAGAAAAATGTCAGGCACCACCGTGCCTAAGATGCTGTGGGTTGTGAAAGAGTACCTTGGCACAATATTCAAGCAGTAAGAAATGAGAAAGGACTAAAGATAGAATATTGGGAATTAAATTTAAAAGAGTGTATAATTCAGTAGTTGTAAAAAAGGAATTTAATTCTAACACTTCTGCTTAAAGCCTAGAAATCTGTGAATTACCTGAAGTGCACACTGGTGTTCAAGATGTTTGGCTTTTGAAGGATATTCTAGGATATATTGTAGCCTGCATTTTCTGTAATCCCTTTTATCCATCAACGCTAGAGACATTTTGCTGCCCTTTAAAAATCACTTTTTCAAAATTCAGAGTGCACTTTCAAGACCTATTCTTTGTTGCTAAATCTTCACATCTTTTCTCATGACCCGCTCACCACTTTTTTCAGCCAGTTGCAAGAGGAAACCTTAGTATTACTCTCCTAGACTAGTTACCTCAGGGTATTTTCTTTTATTTTATTTACAAATAGTTTATTACAATAATATTAGCTAGAGGGAAGGTCCCCTGATTAAGTAATAAACCCATTGAAAAGTGGGGAGGACATATTTTGACCATGTGGAGGAAACATTCCTGTACAGAGGTAGAAGCTCCCTTGTGCTTTCTTCCATAACAGCCAAGATGGGCCAGACTAATAGTACCTGAGCCCCATTACAGGCAATAGCTACAAAATTTCATCCCACACTCCCCATTGTAACTGAAGGACCCCGAGAACTATGAACTCTGTGCTGTCAGCATGCACACCCACCAGTAGGTCTCTGCAGCTGAAAAAAATGTTCTTTAAGTGAATTAGTACATGAATTAAAACACAAAATCATGATTAGCTGGACGAGAAAGACTGTATCTGGAAATAGAGGCCAGAATGCAGCTGGCTTCTATTTCTGAGGAAGAGATTAAGGAAACAGGAGGTAAGCCACAGGCTGAAGTACCAGGGAGGGAAGAAAACAACTGTGAGTCAAAACCCAAATACAGTTCACCCCTGCATGAAAGAAGATGAAGGTAGAAAATCACCCCTACAACACGCGGAGCAGTGAATTAATTAGTTTTAGTACTTAGCAGTGTAGACTGACCTCTGTGTGATTGTTTATGGTATTTTAGCCCTGTTTAAATCACATTTCTAGTTAGATTGTTCTGGTTTTGGGTCTTGGGATTTGACTCTCTTGTATTCACCAAGGAGATATAACAAGAGTAGTGGATTTACTGTGTGGAATTTGCCAGTACAGCAGCTTCCCTTAAAGAATACTAGTATTCCTTCAGGGGAGAACAGCTGTATCAAAACACAATGGTGAGAGTAAAGAACAGATACTTGAAATGAGCTTTCAAATATATGTTTCCATGGGAGCAAATTAGCTATAATATATGGAAGGACTGTACCCACACTTCAGCCAGCATCACTTCCTCTCTACTCCCTGGCCACATCTTGCTGTCTACATTTCAAATGCCTGTGCACATGTTCAAGATTCAGGTGTCCGTCCTCAAATGACTTAAAGTAAGTTTATATATTATCTTTGGCATGCCTTATAGACCATTTGACAAGTAGTGCGCTTCCGAAACCACAATTTCATATAAATGAAATACAATTGTACCCACCCCCAAGGCTGAGAGGGCAGCAGCTGAGAAAAAAAGTCTGAAACAAAGAAACACTTCACCTTTCCACCAATAACTTGCATTAGAGCAAACATCAGGGAGAAGAAATGCAAGTAGACCCTTTTTTAAGACATGAAGAAATGATAAGTTGACAACCCATCAGGACAAAAGGAAGCATTGACAAGGAATACGTGTCTCTTATGCTGATGCACAACTTGGTTAAGTCTATCCTTAGCTTTGCAGCCTGTGACCTTTGAATCTGTATACAGATGCTTGTTGTTCAGTACCCTTTTTGTTCTAGGAAAAATGTCTTTCCCAACTATAGTACCCAGCTGGTTGCACAAGTTTCCTATAAAAGAATTAAGCTATTACACCAGTATAGCTTTTGGTGCCTTCGAGAGGTCACAAGATGCTGTGCTGCTGCAGGAGGGGAGCTGGAACAGCAAGAGGGACACACTCCTGTGCGGAATCTGGTCTAAACAGAGGCCCTTAAAGGAGCCCATTACAGAGAGCAACTCTCTTGCCTTCATGTAAACTGACTGAGTTTTTAAACCACATATTCTTTGCTCTCAACAACCCAATGTCTCTGATATGGGATGAAGCTCCACAGAGCTGTTTGTACATGCAGAAAAAATCAGAAGATTAACAATAGCCACCAAAAAATTTTGATCAGGAGTTTCAGATGAGTTTCATGAGCTGTTAGCATTTAAATCATCAACACATCACTTGTCAGATGAATAAAGAAAAGCATAGATAGATAGATAGATAGATAGATAGATAGATAGATAGATAGATAGATAGATGTAGATAACAATGTTATATCATTATTATGCTATTTTGCCACTTTAGAAACAAAGTTAGACACTCAGTAAAGCAGTACAAAGGCCTCAGAGACAGAAGCTGACTGTTAAGAAAAAAATACATTTTGAGGGAAGGACAAACAGAAACAGCCCAAATAATGAGGCCAGTATGATCAAAGCACAAAGGAGAGTGACTATTTCCCACAAACATATGGGCATGTCGGGATGGTGGTTTCTGGGGAAGATAAGAACTTCACATCCTTGTCTTTAGGATACAATAGAGCAGAAACAAAAAACAGAATTAGTGTTGCCATCTACAGCACTGATGAGGTCCAAAACATTAACGCTGAAATGAAACCTCTAAAAAACTCTAAAGAATTTCTGATTCAAATGCTGGGAAAAGATAAACGTGCAGTTGTAGAGTCAGAATATTCTTACTAGTTATTATAGCTGGAGCTTTTATTTACAGGGACTCTGTTAATGTAATTATTATAATAATGAAGACAGCTTTCATGTCCATGTCAAAGACAGAATGCAGTCCAAGGAAAGGTCCAAAATTTCTCAGAATGGAAGTATAAAGGTATGTCTTATATTTCCCACCTCATTTTGGCACGGTTTTTTATTTGTCAGAATGTAAGTTCCTCGCTACTTCTATTCATCTCTTTAACAGAGAGGACATTTTCATAATCAGTTACTGCAGCCATTGGTTTTAAACGCATTGGTTCCTCTGGATGGAAAAAGCACCTACTTTGCTATTGAAGCTAAGCAGAGTATAATTTTATGCATTCAGCCATGACAGCGCTTGTTGATTTAAAGCCAATTAAATGATTACCGAAAGAAATCCCTAGAATATTTTGCAGAAAAGTCATTATTTTCCTGACCTCTGAAAGCTCCACTGATCAAAACCTTGTATCTCTTACGGAAGAAAAATTAAGCAATTATAGTAATTAATGAAGGAACAGTAATGGAACCTCCATTAAAGGGGGTAATGTATTCCCTTCTAAAAGACACATCCTGATCTGGTTTATTAACAGACGTGTGGTATTGGCAGGAGATCTCTCTTAAAAAAGCAGTTTTCTTTATCTTTCACAGAAAGTTTTACTAAAACTACTTAAATCAAAGGTTATCAGAAAACAATAAATTTTTCACTTCCTTTTAGCCACGTTGATAGAAGTTAAAAAACTATTTCTCTACCTAGTTATGTCAGATTGAATCTAAGTACTTGCACCTTCATTATCACCATGGCAGCTATATTCATAGTATTCTTCGTTACTTCCCCAGCCACAGTAACTTTTGTTTTGACAAAGAGTGCTAATAAAAATTTAAATTGCTCAAAAAGAGCTTCACAGATGAATTGTCTTGTGTATAAATTTACCTTTTTCCCAAAGCTAATTAAAATAGTGTTCTGCAAGGAAATTACTTTCCTTGCAAAAACCATCTATTGATATTATTTTTAAAAGTTCACAGTAAAACAAAAATGTTTCAAACAGGACCAGTCCAAAACCTGTACTTTCTTCAGGAACTAGAAAGCTATTAATGTAACTTGAGACAATAAATGGAACTGGAAAATGACATTCTGATAATGTGAAGGCAGCTATCTTGGGGACAAAGGTTGGTAACCAGAGTCCTTTCCATCTCTAGTAGTTGCATAGCTAAAGATTTTGAAAGAAAGCAGAATAAAACCAAACCTAATAGTGGTGCCAAAAAAAAAAAAAATGCCTAAAATTGCAGAAAGCCAGAGTAAACTAATTAGTCCCTTACCCAGCCAGAGATAAATATCTGTATTTCAGGGAAACATGTTTCGGCATCTATTATTATTATTATAATTACAGTGAGTAATTGAGGATTCACAGACAGAGTGTGTTTGTAGGCACTAGAATAAATACATGCGGTGAGCTCCGGAGAGATGACGGCAAAGGAAACATAGCAAGCAGGCAGCTGGGAATGTCACGTATTTCAACCTGGAAGAGCATTTGGCCTCATACCTTGATGCTGGCTGATCACCAGCTTTCTCATTAGAAGATGTTTTGTTCAGCACAATGGCATAAATAAAGATAATGTGCTTTCAGGTCTGTGTTTGCATTCACATTTCTTCCCACTCCTGATGATCATACAGGGACACGTTCTTTTGGCACAAGTGGGATTTCAACATACAGGCCTATGCTCCCTCCTGTCAGTCATTCCAGCTTTGATGCCTGAAGTCATTCTTGAGACACTGGGAAACTACATTTAAAGACCTGGCAAGATGTTGCAACCCCAACCCAGACACTACATTCCAGTCAGTACCTATGCCTCTACCTCTTACCTTTGTGTTACCAGTGGGATCTTCTCCCAGCTGGTGCCACAAGGGTAAAACCAAGCTTTCTGATCTTCCCAAACACTTGCATAATGGGAGACAGGGAAATGTTTCCTGCTGAGAGAGATTGCTTCTTTCTCTGTAGACTTGTCAGTGTAGTGGATCTCCCTAATACAGCAAGAGTGTTTCCATGTAAGTCCATACTTCCTTCCATACAGATAAAGCTAAGCTCAGAGTAAAGCCCAGAGTAACAGTAATGCACAGTATCTTAATTTTTTGTGACATTCCTAATTGCTGGTTTAAATCTTCTATACAAGTGACTTACGTGGGATAATCTTGTAGTGTCCTCTAGATCATAAGGAACTCACATCACCGGTAGCTCTCTATGCAGTAGCTGTCCATGTGCACTTCACATGTGGAACGACATAGGCTAAGGGTGCACATTCAGTCTTTCTGCTCAACTATACGCTGATTGATAGCTTGTTTTATGTAGTACCTCAGCACATAAAACCAGAATTCCTTACTTACAACACCCGGTCCACACATGGAAAAGGTTGTAGCACCCCCCCATCCACAAAAGCAGGGAAGAAAAGAGCATACTGAGATAGAAGTATGCTGTCTAAGAAAGGAAAACCCTTCCTAGGCAGACTTCCTTCCCCAACTTCTTATCTACCAGTGCATGACTATATCATTCCATCTGCTGTATGCTTTAGGTATCCACTATATTTCCCTCCAGAACTTACAGCTTTTAAGCCTCTAATAGAAGTCCATCATTAATTCTGTGCTCTTTTAAACTGCTAGAAGCAGTTTTGCACTTTTTTAAAGCTGAGGTGTCTTTCAAGGCTTACTGGGGGTTCAGAAGCATCATCCTGATCCCAGCTCTCCTGGGACTGATGGAAAGGGGAACACAACAACCTTCTCTCACCTGAAGCTGAAGCCCAGGCTTGCTCCTTCACTCACTTTCATTTCCCCCAGACAAGTTAATAGAGGTAGGTGCTGCCTGCTGCTGGATTCTGCCATGAATGCTGAGCTCTGTCCACATAAGCTGAGTTTTCAGTGATTTTACTTCACTGGCAGATATAGGATCCCTGTTTTTTCCCTGTCTAACATGATGACAAGCCTGTTAAGTAAGAAGCAAGGTGTTTCGGCACACCTGCTTGGAAGGAAGGGAGGAAGGGAGGAAGGGAGGGAGGAAGCAAGGGAAGGAGGGAGGGAGGAAGGAAGGACAAGTACCAGCTTAGGAAGATTAGCTTCATTTTCAAGAAAAGGTCTGAAACTGTGGCATGCACAGTTGGAGAATAACCACAGTAATTCAAGTTCAGATGGTTACAGAGTCAGGGCAGTGCTGGCAGTAGCCTGGCAGCAACTGTAGATAAACTCATCAAACTGCTTGGCTCATTGGATTGAACAAGACCAGGAGGACCTAGAAAAAAACTTCAATTTGTTTTGTGTAGGAGAAACCATGAGCCATGAAAGAAACCTGAAGCTGACAAAGGTTGGTAGAAACAAGATAGGAGTCATTACCCCACAATCAACAGTGATACAAACAAGAATGATCCAAGGAACTGCATACTGAAAGAGCACCAAGATCTAACATGATGTAGCAGTAAAGCAGCCAGGAGAGAATAAAACTATTTCTCACTGATGAGCTAATAACCTTTAAATCCCTTTAGTTCCCCTGAGTTGTCAATAGCTTTCACAAAAACACTTCAGCAATAATAGCCTGCACGTTGAATAACCTGTTATTCAATAACAATAACCACTGAAAAGAGATGTGATAAAGAACTTGGCAAGGACAGCCCATGTTGCAAAAGAGAAGAAAGTGGAAAAATAAGCCAGTCTGTCAGCATGTTCTGGAATGCTACCAGCAGCTACGCTTGACATAGATTTCTTAATATAGAGAAAACTCAGTTTTTAAAACACGGAGAATTCTGATGTTATAAGTACATAATCTTCATCGACCTTGCTATAACAAGACAATGAAAAGGAGAGAAGCAGAAAAGGGAGTTAGGTCATTTGTGATGTCCCCTCTATCCTTCCATGAAAGTTGTCATCCCAGTCAACTCATTAACTTTGCTTCTCCCTGAACTTCTTGAACCGTCTTTGACAGCTTCACCTTTCATCACAGAGCTCCCTGTCACTTGGATTGCTCAAGCAGATCAAAACTGCTTGAGGGAAGTTTCCTCCTTTTTTTTCACCTTGCCAACAGAGCAAGAAGAAATGCAATGTCTGAATGAACTCCAGTGTCATACCTTCAAAATAACATGGGTCACTTGAGAGCTGTGAAGTGCCTCTGTCACAGTTTTAGTCTTGTTGCAGTGAAGTTGTATTCAGTTTTGTATCTGCTTATTTCTGTGCCTGTATATTGCTTTACCTTCAACTGCACAGCAAAGGTTTTGAGAAGAGAAACTCTTTTTTGACATAGAATGCCACAAGAAGCCAGAGAACTCGGCAGAGTTTTGCAGAGATGTGCTGTCTGTGCCCTGCAATATTTAGGCCTGCGGCAGCATAATTTGCCTTAGGAAATTATTCTTTCAAAAAGTTTGGAATAAGTTCTTCAGAGGACCAGTGATACCTGCAGCTCAGGCACCACAGGACTCTAAGCAGAAGGGCAAGGCCATTCTTATACAAAACACCCTTCTGCCTCTGCCAGGTTTGGGTCAGTCCTGTTCTGTTCTGAGTAGTCAGTTGCTGTGGGTTAACCTTGGCCAGCAGCTCAGTCCCACGCAGCCACTCACTCACTCGCACCAGTGGGATGGGAGAGGAAATGGAAGGGTAAAAGTGCAAAAACTTGTGGGTTGAGATAAAGACAGTTTAATAGGTAAAGCAAAAGCCACTCATGCAAGCAAAGCAAAACAAGGAATTCATTCACTGCTTCGCATGGGCAGGCAGGTGTTCAGCCATCCCCAGGAAAGCAGGGCTCCGTCACGTGTAATGGTTACATGTGGAGACAAAGGCCATCACTCCAAACATTCCCACTTCCTCCTCCTTTCCTTGAGCTTTTTATCAGTGTCATATGGTATAGGATATCCCTTCAGTCAGTTGGGGTCAGCTGTCCTGTCCGTGTCCCCTCCCAACTTCTTGTGTATCCCCAGGCTACTCGCTGGTGGGACAGCATGAGAAAGACAAAAAAGCCTTGTTACTGTGTAAGTATTGCTCAGCAATAACAAAAACATCAGTCTGTTATCAACACTGTTTTGGTAACCAATCCAAAATGTAGCACCATACAAGTTACTGCAAAGAACATTAACCCAATAAATACTGGTACATCAGTGTGAAGAAATTATATTTGCTTCAGCTATAGGAATTATGATCAATTAAAAAAAAAACAACAAATAAACAAATGAAAAAACCCTTAGTAAATATTATCAGTAAAGTTGAAATGAGAAAACGAGAGTAGCACCAGATGGATCTTTAGTCTCATAAAATACCTAAGCCACCTTGAAAGAAGAGAATGTATGAGAAAATATGCCATTAACTTTCCAAACCCAGAAAGGGGGAGAAATAAGATTGATTTTGTATATAGAACTTTTGGAGGTTTATATTTTTGTGCTTACTGTTCTTTTATACATAAATATATTGTTACAAATGAATGCTTCCTCAAGAACAAGCTACACAGGAGAGAGCAAAATCCTTTCTGTTTACATGGCAAATGCTTGCTCACTTCTTTTGTTCTAACTTTTGCCTCTGCTGTATAGAAACAGCACTTAGCTAAAGTAAACTTGCAGGAAACCTCACTAAGTAAAAGTGGAGAAGCAGGATGTTTTGGCTCCCACTCCTGTATCTCACTTTCAACTGGGACATCAGGAACAGTCAAGGGCCTATACTTCCTCATTTGTCAAATGAAAGAAGCTGAAGTTCCTGAGGCAAGACACTCAAATGCTCACACAGAAGAGAATTAAAAACTATCGTCTTTTTCCCATGACCCTTAGAGTCTTGACATTAATACTGTTCAGGCAATCTAGCAGGATAACACTGGAACAGAGTGTATTTTTGCAAATTTGGGTTAAGATACATTGGCAGAAGTCCACAGCATGAAACTCCCCTAGCAGATATTCTTACAGCTATCCAAAGTCTTACCACATTCCACTGGAGCATCATTCCTTTTCAAAGTTGACATTTGTAGGAAATTACATGTGTTACAGCCTCTTGGGAGTTATTTAACATGTATTAGCTACTCACTGAAGCAGAATTATTCAAAAGAAACAGATAGGTTTCATGTTTTGACAGTTTCCAGTCTTTAAAAAACAGGTTGAACTTTACTGCATAATCTATCTCTCCAGAAAAATCTCCTAGCCCCCTCCTTTGTAGCAACAAAACAGTGAAAAATCGAGTAACACCATCTCTCAACTAATGCAAAAGGAGATAGCAAAATGATAAGCCTGAATACATAAAAATATTTTAAATTCATTCCTTTAGATCTAAAAACCTTTGGAGTAATTTAAAAATTAAATCCTAACTGGCTTCATGGGTCCCACCATTATTGATTTTTCTAAGAAAAAGATAACACAAGACTTCAGCAGTAATATCCTTTCAAATGCATTCGCAGATAAACAGCACTTCCCCATTTGTGCTCCCACAGAAAAGATTACTTAAGACACACACAGAGAAACCCCTGTAACTTCAAAAGGTTCTCATATATTGCTTTCAGGGTATAAGACAGTTACTGGATGGAAAAGTTTTATTCCTGGTAATTACATAAGAAAATATCTCAACATGGCAGCTGTGAGCCTCTCTCTCCAGCATTTTGGAGCAATTCAGTTGGGTATAGAAAATTAGCACTCAAGTCCAGAGTTCAAGTCTGTAAGAAGAGATCCAGTGTCTTTTCCTTTTGGCAGCTGTTGTTCAGATGCTTTGGTGACCATTCTGAGGTAAATAAGATTTTCAGTCATGAAAGTGCTTATCACAACATAGGACGAGTTACAGCAATATAGTTTCAACTCATGAAGGAGCAAGCTGCTACATGAGACCCAATCATTTGGCCAGCTACAGATGACATAATTTTGGATCTTGTAAAGCTAGTGAAAAATGAGGAAGTGCATTCAGAGAAAATATATGGAACTTTAAAACTCTCACAATTTTAACTTCTATTTCAAACCAAAAAAAACCCCTTTCAAACCAAATAAAATAATTTTTTCCTTGTTCTTTTTATTCCTTTTAAACTTTTTCTTCCCCAATAATTTTGGTAAAAAAGACAAGCCAAGCATCAGCAGGAAGAAATAGGAAAAAATACTCCTTCCATTATAAAAAATTGTGAAGCTTCATAAAGGTACATTTGAAGCTGAAAATATAATGGAAAATATACGAAATTATCACCTTTTACCCTTTTTTGAGAAAGGCTTTTGCAGTGCCAGAACTGTCCTGTACTGCTAAAGCCAAATCATCCTGTTAAAGTGTCTTAGCTTCAATGGCCTTTGTATAGGAATGCTTCTGTAGCCAGGGGGTCCCTGGTCACTTCATAGGAAATGACAGGCAGAGCCTGAGACCTAAATGTGAAACCTCAACACAGTCACATTTCATAAAAATGGGTTACAAAGCACGACAAGTTTCAGAACCTTCATTTCATAAAGCATGTTTGTCCTCCTGTGGACAGTCATTCAGCTCTGGTTTGAATGGAAGACTTCATCCTGTTCCAGTAAGGAGTACTCCAAAACCCAGTCTGCAGACAAATGCTCCAAGCTGGGGCAGGGTGGGTGGGGGAAACTCTTTGGAGTGAAACAGGTAGTAGCAGCAACTATGTCTTGGGAACATTTTTCCTTTTGATCAGCTCTCTTCTGCTTACATTATTTTCGAAGTAACTGCAATTGACTCCGTGAGTGCTTCAGGAGCATCCACAGCAAATCTAGGTTAGGAGATAAGAAGATCAACTTAAGCACATTATCGAAGGTGAAAAAACATTCTAGCATGGCTAGTGGCTGTCATAAGGCATGACAAGGCTCATCTCAGAACAACCAGGATGCACGAGAAAGCCTCCATGGTCAAGGTCCTAAAGACACTAACATCCCAAATAGCCCAGCAGTAGACAAAAGACAAAAATAAGCAGCTTACCTGTGAAACTGGTGGATGGGCAGAGTATGCTGTTTTCTTTCTCAAGGTGAGAGAAAAGCAAGGTCATTTTACTAACTGTGGAGAGGAGCAAGGGATGTCATGCTCCAGTTCTATGATCGTAAACGTTTTGTCATTAGAGCCCCCGCAGACACCCTTTTTTAGTAGGTCTTGTGTCCTGGGAGTCTCTCTGAAGCTGTCGCTTTGACAGACAGCCATGCCTGCACTGGCCTTGCCACTCTGGTCAGCTGCTGCACAGCCCTGTGTAATTCCTTTCTGTACCCTATGGCTACTTTCGCAAACTGTCATGCCCCAGTTGCCTTAATCCCACACTTCAGTTGTCATTTCTCAGACAGACTATGTAATTAACTCTTTTCTTCTTTCCCTTCAAACCAACCCATCTACTTCCTAACACAATGTTGTTTCCCATTTTTGGAAACAATTCCAATGTGTTAGACTCTCTGCTATTTAAGCACTCAGATTATACAGAGGATAATTATGAGGTTGGTAAATATTGAAAAGCTACCTTCCAAAGCAAGAAGGCAACACCATAGACAAAAGCACAAACGTTAGAGGAGAAAAAAAAGTTGCTAAGCAAGTCTGTGTAAAACAATAACATTGTTTTAATTAAATTGTGAGCCTGCCCCATAGGCTGTAGCACAAGAGGCTGGCAGAGGCAGTAGGAAAGTTTGTACTTTTCCTCCAGTGGTGAAAGTTCACTACTTACTGAAATGTATTAAAAACTTTCCTACCCCTGCATTGGCTCATACATGGTGATGGTTCGTGTATGAATTATTCTGTGTTTCTATTACATAAAGCAGGAGGGTGAGGTTTGCAGTTATAGCATTTACTAAAGTCACTTTATTACAATCCTCACCCTGATCTCACTTTCCAAGCCAATTAGTCTGGTGGCACTGGATGGATAAAGAGCGATGACATGACATGTTCAGCTCAGTGCTCTTGGGATATTTGCTTGGTCATAACTGGGCAAAATTACTTCCTACTGTGTCTCACACTAAGACAGTAGGTAGTGCTTCTCACTTCCCTTTTCCATCATGAGGGGAATGCATGAACACGACACAACTGGAACAAGAGAAAAAATTCAGTCCCAGAATTTTCCTTTGTCTTCTTGCAGTAGTGTAAGCGCCTTTATTCCCACTATGGCCAGGCTGCAACTTTCAGTCTAGACCACAAAGGAGGAGAAAAAAAACTGCTTCATGTACAACTGGGCTGCAAGTTTTTGAACTGAAATAAGTAGAATAATACACAATGTGAAGTGTCCCCCAGCAGGATTCAAATAGTTTGCCTCTTCAGCTCTCCATCCGTTTTAAAAGCCCATTGGACTCCCAGGAAATCTGCTGTTGGATTGAGATGAGTATTTTCATGTATTTTATTTCTAATGGCTGAGACTGTCTTTGGGAAATTCCTACCCTGCATTTACTGCATTTCCACTCACTTTTATCTTGAGAAAAAAAAGGCTGAGGCATAATGGTTATTTTCATTCATCTTCTTTGAAGTCTATTGGGAGAAAAACAATCTAAATCAGAATATTTTAACACTATAGTAAGAATTTGCAAGAAACAGTCATGGGGGAAAGAATATCTCTGCAGTCCCCAGTAATGGCTGACTTTTATTTTGTCACCTAACCATGGGTTATATAATGGTGTATGCAAAATGAAGATCAGCATAATACCATTCATATAACTGGCCCTTCAAAGTCCTCCCTGTATTTCATCTTGCCTAGAGGACAAAAATGTACCATCAAAAGACATCTGGAACATGTTTCTTCCTTCCAAACATCCTGCCTGCTGCATAAAGATTCATGATGGTTACTTACATATTTGCCAATGAACTTTTCACTCAGAGTCTTTGTACCACACCACCCCTCACTGCTCTTCCTGTGCCAAAGCCACAAAAAGTCAAGGTGTTGGTAACTCCTAATGGCCCTGCAATCCCTGCTCTGCGGACAGAGAAGTTGGCAAAACAGTCTGCGTCCAGGGACCTCAAACAAGTTTTAAGAGGACCCACTACAAAAATCTGAGTAAATAGAAACTTGCACTGTACAAGCACTAACAAGTAAAGACATCTGTTTGAAAATAATTCTTAACCAGCTAGATTATGGGGCTACTAAAATGATATGCAGGCATCATAGATGTTAGTATTAAACAGGAATTTCTACTCAAACCAAACTGAACATTAAACACACACTTGGAAACTTCAGAACTGCTCTAGAACCCATAAGTAAACACTTCTACTTATTTCTAAATGTATTCCAAAGGAGTTCTCCCATCCCAATCAAGAATTATTATATCATTTATCTTTTAACATTTTATTTACACAGTTTGCCATCTGATGGTTGAATGGATGCCTAGAATGACAGCTCATCCTTTTACTTGTGGGAATTTAAAAATGAACATTGACAGGTGTGAATTTAAGATGATTTTTATTATTCCCTTGCATTATTCCTCCTCCAAATTTTGTAATTCATTGCTACCTATATTAAATATTTTGGAGGCAGCAAAAATACACAAATAACCAAAGCTCTGGATGATTAGAGATGCAGTAACCATAACAAATGCAAAACTAAATAAGGTTAATCATAGTTGATTCAAATAAGGTTAGACAATTCCAGGAAATTAGTTGATTAATTAAATGTGTCATGTCACTGCTAAATCTGGATAAATGCATTTTAACATAAATTATTCTATGAGCTTAATTCTTCTTTCTGTTTTTGTTTTTTTTAAATCAATTAATTATACCCTCAACACTTCTCAGTTGAAGCAAAATTTTGTACAAAGCTACTTCACAGTTCAGGCTCTTCTCTTGTACCGTGATTTCTGATTCATTTCTTGTGTTAACCTTTGTATAGTTCTGATGTTCTGGTCTTAACCCAGTCTCATGAAAGCTTCTAGTGTGAACCTCCACGTCTATAAATGTAGGCAAACTTCTTTTGGACCATATTAAGAAGAACAGAGTTATCACTGTTCATTAGCTTTCTTGGGAAAAAGACCAGAACATTTGCTGACTTTCCATGAAACTTAATTCAAAATTTTAAGACCAGAACAGATTAACATGATCAACTAATCTGACTTTCATAGTAAAGGCCATAAAAATCTCAGCCTGTGATTTCTGCATCAAAGAGACAGAGGTATTAATTCCTCACTATTAACAACTCAGTTTCAGCAAGTTCTTGCCACAACTGTTTTCACAGCCTCTCAATTTATTATGTTAATAAAACAGTGGCACCAGACATGAAAATTCCTATTTCCACGTCTGATTAAGAATTTACTCCATTGATAGTATCTACACAGTCCCTTTACTTGTGTTTTCTTGCTTAATTCTAGCTCCAAAATGAAATACGTCCATACTATATGAAGAAAAGGCAGAGAATAATGACACTTTGCAAAAATAAATTACATAAGGAGCCATCTAATATCATTAGGCACTTAAATCTTTCATGTACAGAGTATGGATACAGTGATCCAGCTAAGCAATTTACTCAGGGTACATCTACTCCTTGCCTTGGGCCACAGTGCAGAGATCTCTGAAGCAGCCCTAAATAAGCTGATGCCAAGACTGTGAGAAGCATAACAGGCACTGACGCTGCTGTCACTTAGCCCAAATACAATACCATATTTAGTTAGCTAGATTATCTGGGAGCCTCAAGTCAGTCCCTGAGCCATATTTTCCTTTGTTATGCAGGGATATTGAATCTAGTCATGGGATCTCTAGCACTGTCCTCTTACCCCAGAGTCATCAAGTATGCAAACAGCCCCGCAGATTTCAGAAAGGCAGTTTACATTTGTAAAGAGCAGACCGTTCTTAGGAGTTTGCTTGAACTTGAGACTAAATCAAGAATGCTGCCATGAAGTTAATAAACAGCAGGTGCCAGTTAACTACAGACCTTTTCAAAGGAAAACCTGCAAACTGAAAAGGATGCCCTCAGACCATCTGACTGCAGACAGACTAGGGGGATTTTAGACCAGATGGCTACCTGTAGGGTACTGTAAAAAGCTATACTTGTTTTCATCCATCACTGATTTTCTTTTTCCCTCAGGATGAATTAATTTTAAATTTAGTCTGTTTCTGCGTTCAGAGGAGTGTGTTACTGCAGGAAGCACAAGCAGTGCTTATCACTAGCTGCTATGGAAGTCCATGGTTACTTAAGGAAGAAGTTCTCAGTGGACCCATAATGCTACTAGACTGGAGCAGTAGGTTGGTGAAAGAGTAAAACTGGAAAGAAAACCATTATAAGCACAACAAAAAACTGCCTCATCTGCAGCACAAGCAATACAAAACAGTAGTAGAGGATCACTGAGAGTAATCAGCAACAGCCCTAATGTCCCCAACAAATCGGGAGTCAAATGTGCCTTAGTAGAGAAGTAGAAAAGACTTTAAGTGATTCCTACCCTATACAAGAAAAGTAATTTCTGTAGAATAGAAATGGCTTCCATTGGTTTTATAAATACCTGAAGTTGTAGCAAAATATTAGCTTAAAACTGTGGATGTCATTAACAAATCTCCGTCTAATTTCCATGTGCTTGCACATTGAAGAGCAATAAATGGTGTTTTGTATTCTAACTTCCCTTTTTGCAGAGAATTTTCGAACTCCCCCAGAAAACAATAGGGACAATTTGACACAACCTTCTGTCTTTGCCTTGTTTGTGGTTTTGCCAAGGCACCTGTGTAATTAATAACATGTTTAGACTACCAGTGTCCTTTCTAATCCTTGAGCTACAGTCTGAGCATGGAGGGTGCTTCCCTCTGGAACCACTGAGCCCTACACTACAGGCCAAAAGTGAAAGAAGGGGGATGTCAATGCTCATATCAGAGTATCTGGTAGGAATTCCAGGGTCAAAACTGTTAAGTTGAACAATCAATAGTTTGTCAAGTTGAATTACATTGGTCACTTCAGTCTAGAGGTACTTTGCTGTATCTTTGTAGGAGTGATATCCTGCCTCTGCCTTACAAAGTTTCCCTGTCTGAAAAGTATGTCAAAAGAAAGCAGATACTATATTGAAAGCACAGTTAAATTAAAACTTCCATAGGAAACTGTAGAAACCCATTAAGCACAACTTTTAAAGTGTGCTTCCCCTGTGGCCTGGCTTATTAGAAAAGCAATGCCATTCTAATAAAGCCTTACTTTACATCAGCTAAGTCTGCTGCTAACATCCAAGTCAGCAGCAATGAATATGACACCCTTAAGCCTTGAAATCCTATTAACTGTGGCTGTTTCAGTTAATTAATAAAGAAAATGGGTTGTATTTGGTTTGTTATCAGAGGACAGTCCTAAGAAGTACAAGCATTTCAAAGGACCAAGGATGCATTAATAGGGCCTACTAGTGTGCAAAGTGCTCTCAAACAGTTTGAAAAAGCCTCCAAACACTTTCAGGTCCTGCAAGTCGCCATGCCCCACTCCCTATCCTTAACCTATGTTTTAGCAATGTATTTATTTATTTATTCAGATTCTATTCACTGCAGTGATCACAGATGCTGCTTCAGAGTTTTCTGCAAAGAGATTCTGTACCTGTTACAAAGATACCACTCACGGGCTGCTGGCCACAGCCCAGAAACTAGGGAAAAAATAAAAAAAGATAAAGGAATACACCCAATTGTCTTTATCACCCTGAGGGATCAACCTCATCAGCAAACACTGCACTGGTATCTGAATACTTCCTTCTGTGTTTTCACTGTGTCTGGGCTCCAGGGGAGGGGAGGAAGACTCAGGGCTGGAAATCCACCTTCTGAGAGCAGGAAATACTCTGCCTGCCCTTGCAGCCCAGTGGGGACTCCAGAGTCACGACTGGTATCACAGCACAGGGCATAACCCTTTCTCTCAGGTTTGGTACATGAGAAAAAATAGCTTGCGACTATCCTACCACATCATGTTACACCATGGATGTCTTTTTGGTGACTCAGAGGCCAGTTCTTCAGATTGTGTGGTGACTTCACAGAAATGCTTCTTAACCGCAAAGGGATGAAATCAGTATTTTAGAGCTCTACCTTCATCTTTAACCTCATCTTTAGCTCTCTACCTTCACCCTCAGGGTGATACTATGCTTCTGCAGGCAATCTTGTAGCAACAGTTGGTGATTTCATTCATTAGTGTTTGCAAAATACTTTGAGACTCTCAGAAAGGAGATGCTACTGGATTCTAAAATTTTGCTTAATTAGCTCTGTTCGGAAGTTATTTTACCCAGTCAAGTTGAAAGATTAAAAATATCATAGAAAGGTAAACTGTGGTACAAAACAAAACAAAAATCAGTTTGGAGATGGTTGAATACCCCCCTATTTCTCTATGGAGAAGGCTTATTACATCTCTTCCAAAGTGCATGACTGTCAGGGCCCCACGCATACCCCCCTCCCAGGGCTGGACTGTGGGGGGCGGGGGGACCTGCTGCAGGCACTGGTGACCTAGGACAAGGTCTGGGAGCAGCCTTCCTAGGGCCTTTCCTCTACCAACTCTGTTAGTTCACCACAGATTTCCTTCATTATTATTAGCCATATTCTTGTCATTACATGCTTTTTTTTCACAGCACTAACAGTGGAAATTCACTGGCCATTTTTAATTCAGCAAATTTTAATTTTAAAGTAGGTGTAATCCCAGGTGTCCAGCCTCCCTGGATCTTTCTTTGCTCTGGTTCTTCACTGAGTATTAAACCTTTCATTATTCAGTCCAGTTATTTATTACCCTCTTTACAAATTCAGTACTATCTTCTAACTGACATTTTCAATGAAAGGTCATCTGAAATACACACCGTGTTCCTTGTATCACCTGCCTTCACCTCTAAAGGTCCACCAGAGCTAATGTTGTACTTGTCATCTATTTACTCATTACATTGTGCAATAGGCCTTTGATCCCCAGCTTGTCTGTATGCCAGGACTGCCTCCTGAGAGGTAGCTCTAGGGTGGCTTTCCTCTTTTCCATTCCTTTCTAATTAAGGTGGACATGTTTTCAATATCCTCCACTCTAAATACAGTTCCAGTGTATTGCTTAAAATGCCACAGCTAAGGTCAGTAATTAATCGCACATGACTGGAGCACCAGGCATGTGGCCAGCAAAACCAAGGAGCTGAAAGAGGAGCTGGGACCCTAAATCTGCCTGTCACCAGTTTTACCTAAAGTTCTCGCACATTCCAGTTTTCTGGAAGCTGAGCACTTCCGCATTGGGCTACAGACTGCAGATCACATCTTAAAAATAAGTTGTCCAGTCAAAATCAGCCAAAAAGATGTTTCTCCACTTGTTTCACCAGGGGGACTGTAAGGCTTTTGCAGAGTGTAACTAAAACAGCAGGCTACACATCAAATACTATTTTTACCTTTGCAAAGTTTTCCTTCAAAAATACACCTCCAGATTCAGAGATGGCTGTGCCAATGTCCCTTTTCATAGTGAAAACCTGAATATTTAGCAGCTTCACTGCTAATATTAGCATCTCACAGCTTCACTGTGAGATGAAAGACCTGGACTTCATTCAAGGACTTACCTCCTACCTCTTCATTTTTTATGCACTTTATGCAGGGACACGAACTGTCATTGAAACTGCACTTGAAATTCAAGTCATTCATCTCTATCCTCTGCCATTTGAAAGAAGGGCTTTTTAAGCACATGCTTTACAAACTGTGATTACCAAGCAGACCACTTAAGCCCAGGAGAAGTCGGAGGTTTAACCTACCTTTTCCAAGTGTGTTAAGCATGTTCCCTATGAGCTGATTTTGCAGAGACCCCCAGTCAGAGCACTGGATCCTGGCGGCCCACTGTGGACCGCTGCAGTATTGGTCAGAGGAATGTGAGAAATAAATGTATTTGTTGTCACACTGATTTTCCACTAATGTTTGAGATATTGTTATTTTCCTTTCCAAGGAAGATGGAGCTAAAGAGCTACCACATCCTGAATACCTACCACATCCCTTTGTGGGGAGAAGATGTCTTCATGACAATACAGGCTGGGGAATGAAAGGATTGAGAGCAGCCTTGCAGAGAAGGACTTGGGGTACTGGTAAACAAAAAGCCGGACACGAGCCAACAATGTGCGCTTGTAGCCCAGAAGGCCAAATGTATCCTGGGCTGCATCAAAAGAAGCGTGGCCAGCAGGTTGAGGGAGGTGATTCTGTTGCTCTACTCTGCCCTGGTGACCCCTTAGCACAGAAAGCACATGGACCTGTTGGAGCAGGTCCAGAGGAGGGCCACAAAAATGATCCAGGGGCTGAAGCACCTCTCCTATGAGGACAGGCTGAGAGAAGGCTGCGGGGACACCTTATAGCAGCCTTCCAGTACTTAAAGGGGGACTATAGGAAAGATGAGGGCAACCTCTTTAGCAAGGCCACTTGTCACAGGACAAGGGATAATGATCTTAAACTAAAGGAGCATAGATTTAGACTAGATATAAGGAAAAACATTTTTACAATGAGGGTGATGAAACACTGGAACAGGTTTCCTAGAGAGGTGGTAGATGCCCCATCCCTAGAAACATTCAAGGTCAGGTTGGACAGGGCTCTGAGCAACCTGATCTAGTTGAAGATGTCCCTAATGACTGCAGGACGGTTGGACTAGATGACCTCTGAAGGTCCCTTCCAACCTAAACCATTCTATGATTCTATAATTCTATGATTCTAAGACACTTCTGTGGCATGGGATTCAGTCACATCTGGTGAGGTCCTTGCACTCAAGTGAATCTTTCTCTAAACTGAATTTGGCACAAGTTTGTCTACCAGGACATTTTTTAATGCATCCCAGCCCTCACAGCAGGAAAAGGCAATTCTCTTCATCTTCTTAAGAGTGAAGAGTGAACTTTGCTTCCCCAAGCTCCACCACTGTATGAGCAGAAAGTGGGTGCTGAGGGAGCTGGTGGATGCTGTTGCTAAGCCACCCTCCATCATCTCTGGAAGGTCCTGGAGGACAGGAGAGGTGCCCAGGGACTGGACAGTAGCTAATGTCACTCCAATCTTCAAAAAGGACAAGAAGGAGGACCCAGGGAACTATAGGCCAGTCAGCCTCACTTCTTCAGCTGGAACCAGTTCAGATGGACCAGTTCATCCTGGAGGTCATCTCCAGGCTTGTAGGGGAAAAGAAGGTATTCAGAAGTAGTCAACATGGATTCATCAAGGGACAATCATGCTTGACCAACCTGATAGCCTTCTATGATGTCATGACTGGCTAGGTTGATGAAGGGAGAGCAGTGGATGTTGTCTATCTCAACTTCAGTAAGGCTTTTGACACTGTCTCCCAAAGCATCCTTACAGGCAAGCTAAGGAAGTGTGGGCTGGATGAGAGGACAGTGAGGTGGATAGACAACTGGCTCAACAACAGAACTCAGAGAGTTGTGATCAATGGAGCAGAGTCTGGATGGAGGCCTGTCACTATTGGTGTTCCCCAGGGGCCTGTGCTGGGTCCAGTCCTGTTTAATATATTCATCAATGACCTGGATGATGGGACAGAGCGTAACCTCAGCAAGTTTGCAGATGATACCAAGCTGGGAGGAGTGGCTGATGCACCAGGAGGCTGTGCTCCCATCGAAGAAGACCTGGACAGGCTGGAGAGCTGGGCCAAGGGGAACCTCATGAAATTCAACAAAAGCAAGTGCAAGATCCTGTACCTGGAGAGGAACAACCCCACACACCTGTACAGGTTACGGGCTGACCTGCTGGAAAGCATCTCTGTTTAGAAGGACCTGGGAGTCCTGGTGGATGGCAGGTTGACCCTGAGCCAGCAATGTGTCCTTGTGGCCAAGAAGGCCAACGGTATCCTGGGGTGCATTAAAAGGAGTGTGGCCAGCGGGTTGAGGAAGGTTATCCTCCCTCTCTTTACCTATCCACCCTAGTGAGGCCACATCAGCAGTACTGTGTCCAGTTTTGGGCTCCCCAGTTTAAGAAGGACGTGGAACTGCTTGAGCAAGTCCAGTGGAGAGCTACCAAGATGTTCAGGGGACTGGAGCATCTCCCTTATGAGGAAAGGCTGAGAGTCTTGGGTTTGTTCAGCCTGGAGAAGAGAAGACTGAGGGGGGATTTCATCAATACCTATAAATATCTAAAGGGTGAGTGTCAGGATGGTGGGACTAGGCTCTTTTCAATAGTGCCTAATGGCAGGACAAGGGGCAATGGGCACAAGTTGGAAAAGAGGAAGTTCCAGATAAACATGAGGAAAAAATTCTTTCCTGTGAGGGTGCCAGAGCAGTGGAACAGGCTGCCCAGGGAGGCTGTGGAGTCTCCTTCCCTGGAGACATTCAAAACCCATCTGGACGCCTTCCTGTGCCCCCTGCTCTGGGTGTACCTTCTCAAGCAGGGGAGTTGGACAAGGTGATCTCCTGAGGTCCCTTCCAACCCCTATCATGCTGCGATCCTGTGATTCTGTGGATTTCCTCTCTTTGTTATAGCCAGAGCTCTTTATGTCCTCCAGGAAAAACTTTTGGGAAAGAGCTACTTTTGGTTTTAGTAATATATCTCTGAGGTCAATGTTAGCACTACTAATAATTATGTTGCTATAGATTTAAAACACAGTATAAGCATATTTCCCGCTACCCTTTGAAAGGAAAAAATATGCTGGACAGATTCCCCTGACTTTAAAAAAGCACAAGGAACCTGTGAAGCAGAAATAATCGTAAGGCCTATGTAAGTCTATCCCAGCACTATGAACTGCTGGGATATAGAAATTCAGGGATTTAGGTCCTGACTCAAAGCCAGTGTAAATCTTTCCGGAAAGCAGTTCAGAGCAAAGCTATGAAAAACACAAGGCATAATCCAAAGATGATAGATATTCCCAAGGTCATTTTTTCATGGTAGATGAAGCAAGTATGAAGTTTCTATGCAAGATACAAAAGCCAATGAAAAAGCTAATTTACAGACAATACCAGTTATTGTTTACCAAAAGTAACTGTGTACTGTTAAAAACTGGCAAACTAGAGACAAAAATTAATCCCATTTTCTTTGTGTATTCTTGTTTTGTTTTGTGGCTGTTAATTAGGGCATTTATTCAACAAGGCATCTAAAAAGTTCATTTGGTGCCTTTGAAAATCATCCAGAGCCAGCAAACAAAGCTTATAGTTCCAATTCTCATCTTGCTTTAATCAGGTGTAAAACAAATCTAATTGAAAGGAAAGGAGTAACAAATCACCATCTGGAGGTAGCTGCACTAATAACATTCTTACCTCCCTTCTCAAAGAAATTATGAGCTTCCAGGAGAAATATGTGTCTATACTTGGGGTCCCTGATCCTCAGACACCCGGGGCATGGCTGGGACCAGTGCAAGGCCATACCAGCCTCTGTGGCCAGGCTTTCTTCCCGTCAGAGGTAGGGAAATGGAAGCTGTGTCCATCAGAGGAGTTCTGCTACAGAGCTGGGACATGGCCAAGGCATGTACTTGGACCTAGAAACACAGAAGCACTCCTAAGCACTGTATTTTTGGCATATGTTTTACATGCTGATGTATAAAAAAAAGCCCTCACCATTGAAAATATAAGCCTATTTAGAGAACAGAAAGTATGTGTTCCTATGAGCATTTGCAGAGAGGGAATTGTTTTAGAGACCTTGAAATTTTCCAAGTTATGGAGCATGCTCTACTAAATGAAAGTGTATCGTTACATACCACTAAGAAAAGAATCAAGAGCAAAACACGCGGTATCATCTGGCACTGTGGAAATTTGGTTTTCACCTATATCTGGATTATCATACGCTCATCGGGTCCCCCTGAGTCAGAAAGAATATAGTAGATCTAGGGAAACAACATAAGGACAACAAGGTATGAAAATACCAGTAGAGATTAAATAGACTTGAATCCTTGTCTGGAAAATAGAACATTTATAGGGGAATATAAGGGAGTCGGATAATGAATGGCACAGGGAAAGTGAATGGGAAGCAGTTATTTATCTTCTTTACAACATAAGGACTCAGGGACATTAAGGAAAACTTCCAAGAAGATGTTTTATAAAAGGGAAAAAAATCATTTTTCCAGAAAACACATCTAAACTGTGAAACTTACTGTTACGAGGTGTTACAGATGAGCATAAAGAGATCCAAAAGTGATTAGGTAAATATTTGTAAGAAATATTAATTGAGAGCTATCAGTCACAAAGCTGTAAGTATAACCTCCTGCCCAAGAAGTCCCTAAACCATAGCTTGCTGGAAGCTGTAAGGGTATTCTAGAGGATTACCATACACATGTCCAGACTTTGTATAATTCCCCTAAACATCTGCTCTTTATTTTGATGGAAATGCTTCACTCTCAGTGCTCAGTACAGCCAGTCACATGGTCTTAGGGTTTTTTAGGCAAGCAGCTCAAGAAGAAACCCTTCTAGGGGTGGTGGTTAAGGACCATAAGGATTTACATTTTACTAGACAGTGTGACAGGTGCTAGGGAAACTCTGTTCTGTCACACTGATTCACTATCCTTTTCAAAAGCTCAGGATGCGAAAATTACTTGAGGGTTGGTTTTTTTTTTCTTCTACTTCAGATTTAGACTGTTGCTAATTTGTTCACAGGTGGAGAAAATATGTGAGAAACAAGCTGCAAATTGGAAAGTAGTATAACAAATAAGTGGATGACAAAGAGCAGAAAGGTTAGGGAGAAAGAAACTATACATCCTCACATTTCCTTTGTTGATGTTATTCTTGATTGTACTCTGTATTTGGGAGTAAGAACTCACACACATGTAGGCAGGTATGTAAGTATAGACACACAAATACATACCTCAGGTTCTCCTTTTCTGTCGTGTATGAAGAAAAAGCTGGATGCAAGCTGCACATGGCTCAGGTTGTAATACATGATAAGATTAGCAAAGGAGAGACAGCATCTCACATGGAGATAGTCTAGTACAGAGACTCATGCAGGCATCTCCACTGCAGTCTGCACGACTCTCTGTCCCTGATGTGGGGATCCCCATTTCCACATCCATATTCCTATAAATTGTTCACACACCCTACCTAACAGGAAGGGCACTGTTTATGCAAACCAGCACAGCCGAAGACTGGGACCATCCATTGCAAACCCTGCGTACGGCAATGGTCACCACGAGCTGGTCTTCTGTGCAAGAAGCTAACCAGCAACAGAAGGAGGATTTACTGCAAGAGAGGCAGGAGAATCCACAACAAGGCTTTGAAGACAAAAGAGAGTCCTTTGAGATTGTGTGAGGGAGTTGATTGCTTTCCCACAGATGTATAAACCTTTTCTGCCTTCTTAAAGTTTGTGTGTATAGGAAATTCCCGTGGTTTCTGCACTTATATTGCACAGGATTCCTGAAAAAAGTAACTGAAGTCTCCAGGGAGCCACTCAGAGGTTTTCTAAGAGGAAAAGCCTAAGCAGTAGGAATGTGCAACCTACTCTCAAAAGGGAGCTGGACACTGGTTGCATGGAAGTTGCAGGCCTGGATGTTATAGAGCTGAAAGCAATCATCCCTCCCAGCCCAGACGCAGTGGCGGTATTACTGAGTAGTTAGAGCCCTTTGTGACAGACTTGTGCCCATTTGGGAAGCAGCACTGGCCCAGGATCATAAACAACCTCTTTGCTCCATTCAGTTATGACTGTTTTGTGTGACAGGAGAGCTAAGGCTCTTGGAAAACTAGTATTTCCAGGTACCTTTCCAGGTCTGGAGAAAAGATTCAGATTTTCTTAATGATAGCATAGGAGCATGCTGGGTATGGGATTATCCAGGCAATGCCATCATTTGCAAAAGCCAACCATCTACTTCAATCCACTAAAGCAAGGAAAACTTAGAGTAATATATGAAGTACTTCAGTGTGACCTGGGAACAGAGCAACATGCCTAGCCTACCATCAACTACCATTCACGTTATTATAGACTGAAGAATCCAGTCTTCTGCTTCACTAGATGAAGTTCTGATGCAACCAGAACAATTCTGCAAACAGAAATGTTGGTTGGGTTTTCTTTTAATATTCTCCCTACTCCTACTAATCTATCTAAAATGCAGGTGTAATTTCACCACCCTTTGTGAGTTTATGGAAGTTGACTCCATCTGCAACAGCAGTGAGTTCAGAATAATTTCTTATTAAAACCTTTAAAATAGTGACACACAAGTTAGAAGCAGTGAAGTGTTCAGTCATCAAAGCAGCAGTGGGCAATAGAAGTTGGTTTTGGAGCTCTGGGACAGAAATAGTGTGATCTGAGCTTCTTTCCAATGACAGATACCGAACCATAAATGACTGGCAATGTAAGCCATTAGCTATGGGGACACAGTGCGACGACAGCCTAGCAGCTAATTTTTTCATGACTGCCCTTTGACAGCAAATTTCATACTTACACCATGTTTGCTTCTCCCAAACTATCAGAATACTTAGTGTTTTCCAAGCTGTGGTAGAAGTGAAAGCATGCTAAATGTTGCTTTCATTCTGTGGCTAAGCAGGAGAAAGAAACAGATTGAAACATGTCATGGCCTCAGAAAGACACATATTTTAAATGCATTCTTATAGTGTAAACAGCTTTTTTTTTTCTTTTTTTTTTTTGCAGGAACCATTCTAGCCTGTTCTGGAGAATACAGGAATACATTTCACCCTTAAGCTGTCTTAGCTCCTACCTGTAAAGCTTATAATGAGGATGTGATGCTGGCACCTAGAGGAACACAGGTATGAATGTAAATACATTGTATGAATCTGTAACTCTCTTCCATAATGTGTTTTTTAATAAGGCATGTGTTTAAATTGAGAAGTGAAAGCCTGTAATGCAATATTCCCTCTGTAAGTAATCTGTAAGATTAGCAGACATGTTACAATGAATAAACAATAATAGTGGGTTTTCCAGCAATCCAGTTTAATAGCTTCTTCATATATCTGTGTTTATACATCAAATAAACTTCCAACAAAAAAGTAATGTACAGTTCAAGAAAATACCCAAATCTATTACAGTTTTGGCTTCCTCTCTGTTGATTTACAATTATGTACAAGACTGCCTTATTTGCAATACCCAATGAAGATTTAGTGATTTATTTACAACATCAGCTGGTGCCTTTCATTATGCAATTGAACTGTCTCCTTCTTGCTGTTTATATTCATAGTAGCAAAAGCCCACTCTTAGGTACCATTTATGGATCGGGCTAAGAGGTGAACTGAAAGAAGGCAAGATTCTCACTACTGACCACAAACAAACCCCTGAAAGCCCATTTTCAGATATAGCTGAAGGAAGATTCCAGCACCTAGTGCACTCATATAACCATTACATTTATAGTCAACATAATAAGGTGTCTCCACTGAGAAGAACATTCCCACTTATATCAGAGGGAGATATGTGAGAGCTGGAGGCAGTATATATTTTAAGCTGCAGCAGACAAAAAGTATAAGGTGCTAAAGATGCACCCTGTTTACTCTGCCAGAGACCTCTATAGCTAATGAAGACACAAAGTATGCTCTCTTTTTAAACATGTGGAGGAGAAACTTTTACAATTCTTCTTACACATTAGATTAAATTGGGGGGGGGGGGGGGGGGGGGACGGACGGACTAATTTTATCATAATATGCAAACTGTTTCATAGAATCACAGAATAACTTGGGTTGGAAGGGACCTGTGGAGGTAATCTATTCCAAATCATTCAAAGGAGGGCCAACTCCAAAGTTAGAGTCAGCTTTCAACTTAGAGCAGATTGTTCAGGGCTGTGTCCAGTCAAGTTCTGAGTATCTCCAAGGATGGAGATTGCACAACCACTGGTCACCTGTTTCCATGTTTGACTACCATTATGGTAAAAAAAACTTCATAACACCTGATCAGGACTTCCACCTTGAAGGTATAACCTGAGGCCCATTGAATCATTGTTCTATTGACAACAACAGTTTTAGAGCATCCCTAAACCGAGCACAACAAGGGTTATTCTTTCAGTTTTCAGGATAATTCATTTTTTCCAAGGTATTTTCTGATATCTAGTAAGTAGGGCACCACTGCTTGAGATATTCTCATAGCTTATATTGCAGTACAACATATGTACCATCCATTGCATCAAGAAATCAATGCCAGAGTTGCACTTCCTTCATCTGTGAAAAATCCAATATTTTGCACATTATACAGCTATTGCAGAACAGCATGTTTATGAGAGCATGAGTAGATGCAAATTACTGACACAGAAGGCATGAGGGTCTCACCTTAAAATCCTCTCAGTGAAGACAAAAACTGTTTGTTTGGGGAGAAAAAGTCAGGACTCTGTTATAGCTACATGTGGCTGAGTTTTTGAAATCCCTGTTTTGCCATTGCCAGCTATGCCTTCTGATCATCAAAGTTGTTTTGTCTCTCACAGCTTGAAAGATGCAATCTACAGTACAGCTTCCTCCAGTAACAAAAGCTACTCCTAGCTGAAACGCTTTTCTAATGTCTATATAAAGGCAGCCACTCACCCAGTCTTTCTATCTCCACAAAACATTTCATTATTCTAGAGGCCATGTACACTTCACTTCCGTAGCCCTGGTGAATAAAGAAAACAGACAAACTAAAACCATCTCTGTCTGCATATTCAGCCTTAAAATCCAGCTATGGTACATCCTACAGTGATATCCCACAACGGTAAGAGCACATTTAGTTAAATATTAAAATCTCATTGTAACACCGTCCTCTTACATAATATGTATTTTTATGAGAGTAACAGTCATGACTGGAATACAGGACTGCCGATAGGTGTATATATATTGGTCATAACTCTTGAGCGAGGTACATGAACCCTGATAACTGGAGTTGCTTCTCTGATTTTATGTCTCCAGAAGGAAATAGCGAAAAAACGGTTAATTCTGGGCATCAAAATAAGCTATGCTGTATCTAGAGAGACAAAGAATATCAAGAGAAACACTCACTGAGAGGCTGAAGGGCTTATTTGCATGGCAGGTCACACTCGTTGGCAGAAAGAAAAATAAGGCTTTCCCTGTATAATCCTCTTATAAGATCCAATCTTCAGTAGGGTAAATGAGATTCAAAATATTCTTTCTTCCTGTAATACAGATATACCGAGTAGCTCCTACCACCAGTGTGAGAGAGGTACGTGGAAGGAAAGAAAGGTAAAATCACATATTTAAAAATGGCTTCTGATTGCTGCAGAAGTCATGACAGCTGAATGGAGAAAGATATTCCATAGGCATTCCAGCAAAATTACAAGATGCGGCAAGATGTTGCATTTCAATTCTCTTCCCTGGTTTGGCTTTGTTTTCTTAATACTTGTTTGATAACCCACAGACCATTCTCAGGCTATAGCAACAAATTATCTCTTTGAAGGTCTTCCTCATTTCCTGGCTACGAAAGGCATAGATCAAGGGATCAATTACAGAGTTGCACATAATGAGAATGAGGTACATGTTGAAGTGAGACATGAAGCAAACACAGTAGAGGTTTTGAGGGCAGGAGATCATCAGGATGAGATGAAGGAAGAATGGAGCCCAGCAAACAATGAAGATGCCAAGAAGCATAGTCAGAGTGATGGCTCCTTTCATGCTGGTTCTTTGACGGACGGAGTTGTACCCAGGCAAAGCAGCTATTTTCTTCACGTGAGTACGAGCCAGGAGGAACATATGGATGTACAGGGAGACCATGAGGAACAACATGGTAAAAAACATAGTGATGAGACAAATGATCACATAAGTTGATTCATAATAAAGAATGAAAATAATGCCACAGCCCGTGCAAAAGGTCCAGATGCATGCAATAATAAGCCCTGATCTTTTCACTGTCATGATGTTGTGATAGCGCAGGGCATAGAAGATGGTGATGTACCTGTCTACTGCTATAGCCAGCAAACTGCACATGGAAGCCACCACAGATATGCAGATCATTGAATCAAAGACATTGTCTATATGGCGGACAAAGGCATCTTCCATAATTATGTGTCTATTGTTTATTAAGTATATTGTTATGGTCTCCCAAGCATTAGACACACTAACCAGCATGTCAGCCACTGCTAAACTGCAGACAAAAAAATACATAGGTGAATGCAAGTTCTTGTTCTTAACTATTGCACATATAACTAAGATATTTTCAAGGAGGCTTACAATGCCCAGAGTTAGGAACACCTCAGCTGCAATGACCACTTGCTCACATGGTGATAACTTGCTCTTGACAGTAGGCACAGTAAAGTTGCTGCCAAAGGTGCTCAGGTTTAGTTCAGAAACATACAGTTGAGAGGACGTGTTCATCTCTGGAAGCAAACACGTTCTGTTCTTTCTGAGGGACTTGCCAAGGAGTGTGGTAAATGCATTTTCCAAAAGGCAAAAGACCCTGCCAAAAAAAATACAGCATGACGAGAACAGGCAGAAGTTGACAAAACAAATATCACCCATTTCTATTTAATTTGGCTTGTACACATCCTGCCTTTTCCACACCATATTCCTCTACTGATTCTAAATTAACCTCCAATTGGCTCAGAGTTTTTCTACCCATCCTTACAGGGAAATTAAAACCACAAACTAAAGAAGAGATTCATCCCCTCTTCATTCCTAGTTTTGTTTGTTCTATTCAGTCCCCAGAAGTGAGCACAATGTCCTGGAAATTCTGCTGAACAATGAACAAACATTTTTCAAAGTCTCAAGTCTCAGACCCCAGAAATGTAGGAAAATATAGTATTAGGTTCAGCAGGACCTGCTCACTTGAATACAATATGTAGAAGTTCGAATTATTGCCACAATTAAGAATTAACATTTTCAGCAAAAGATTTAAATGCTTCCCTGAACTTTGTAATTCTTAAGTTTGCACGAACTGTGTTATAAACAGCTTATCTGTGCAATACTAACATGCTCACCTAAGAACACAGTATTAACACCTAACTATGACAAATCCATGCATTTCAGGATACACTAAGGTTACAGAATCGATAAGGGTGGAATTTTGTCATAAAAATAAGTTTTCTATTCCAGATCATCAGTATTTTATTCAGTGTTCTTTTGGTAATAATAACATTCAGGGCAAGTTGTAAGCCATCGGATTCTTAATAAGGGGAACACTTAAAGCTGATTGTCAGTGACTTGTTGCAAATTCAAAGCATATCAAGCTAAATAATTCTCAGTTTTTAAAAGTAACCTTTTGTTTGCAATCAAGAAGTAACTGTACCTATTTACCAGAGCTGCTCCTTCAGCTGCTCTTCCTCTTCATTGCCTGCAACCTTTCCTCCAGAGAGCAGAAGTTTCAGCCCCCACCTCCTCACCCAACATCGGGGGCTGGGGACTCCTTGGTGGGAATGGATGACAAAAATAGAGGAAAAGGAATGAGTAAATCCATAGAGTCAAGGCTGACCATGTATAAATTACTTACTGTGCAACTGCCTTTTTATAGACTCCAAGCAATAATGACTTCAGTACTTAAACTGTGGCTCCTCCTCCCCGTCTTTGCCCCTCTGAACTTCTTTTCACAGATTTTGTCAGCCAAGGCTTGGGTTTTTACTACCATCTAGTGGTCTTCTCTTGCCTTTCTAAGTGAACAGTGATTCTGATCTAAAATTCGTTATGAGCTTTTCAAAATATTAAAGTGGAAATGCACTAAGCATGCCCCTTTCCAAAAACATTCCTTGTTTGTTTTCTCTGCTGTTGCTAGTACTCACTGACAATAAGCTCATACTGCAATAGTACTGCAAAAGAGGTGAGAACAGAAGACTGTTATTGAAGTGGGAGGCTTATTACTGCTATAAGCATTTGTCTTATATACACAGTTATAATTTTGCAAGAATAAGAACCACACTGTTACAAAACTCAGAGAACATACAGTGAAGCCCGTCACACCATTATAGAAGATATAACTCAAGTAATTTGTGAGAAAAAATAGAACTAATAACTGGCTATGTTCCCGTCCCCTTGTTGTAGAGATTTTGATGCAGATGTGGAAGGAGTACACAGCGCATTGTGCCAGGAGCCAGGGCTTCCTGAGATGGATGTGAATTCCCCCAGGTTTCATAGGGTCTAAGAGCTGAGAAAGAGAGTGCTCATTACTGCAATGGCATAAGTCCCTCTGTGCATCTAGCAGTTAGGCAGTCCATGCTCATTCTGAGACTTACCGAAAGGTGTCAAAATCAGTGAGAGTCTTTTCTTTAGCAAATGGGCTCTGCTTTTGCACACAGACTGAGGAATGCAAAGCACACACCTTCCTGACACTACCAAATGCCCCTTATGTTATACGCTAACCAGCCAGTCAAATGCTATTCAGGATTCACCTGTCTAGAAGGGGCAAGGGAATCTTTGGCAGCAGGCTGGCCAACTTGGTGAGGCAGGCCTTAAATAGAAGGACTCAGGGGGTGGGGTCCAAACTGGCAATGCTAATGCCTTCACATCCAGTGGGGGAGTAAGCAAGGCCAACCAGAGCAGTGACAACGGTCCCTTAGCTGCGTCACCAGATCACAATCAAAAGACCAGCCACCTCAAGGGTGTGCATGGCTATAGTGGGTCCTCATGCACCCCTTCAGGGAAACCTGCATGCTCAAGCACCTCTCTGTGAGATGTGCACCAACGCACGCAGCATGGGGAATAAACAGGAGGAACTAGAGGTCTGTGTGCAGTTGCAGGGCCATGATCTCATTGCAGTTACAACGACATGGTGGGATAGCTCACATGATTGGAATGCTGTCACAGATGACTACATACTTTTTAGGAAAGACAGGCCAGCAAGGAAAGGTGGGGGAGCTGCTCTTTATGTAAAGGAGCAACTGGAATGTATTGAGCTCTTCCTTGGAGTGGAGGAAGAATGAGTCAAGAGCTTATGGATAAAAATTAAGGGGCAGGCAAATATGGGTGATACTGTTGTGGGTATTTGCTACAGGCCACCTGATCAGGAAGAGGAAGTCAACAAGGCCTTCTACAGACAGCTGGAATTAGCCTCACAATCACAAGCCCTGGTTCTGAAAGGAGACTTCCACCACCCTGATACCTGCTGGAAAAGCAACACGGCAAGGTGCACACGATCTAGGAGGTTCCTGCAGAGCATCAAGGATAACTTTTTGATGCAGGTGGTGGAGGAGCCAATGAGGCAAGATGTGCTGCTCAACCTTATACTAGCAAATAAAGAAGGTCTAGTTGAGAATGTGAGGGCTGGGGGTAGTCCTTACTACAGTGACCATGAGATGGTGGAGTTCAGGATCCTGCATGGTAGAAGCAGGGCAACAAGTAGGATTACAACCCTGGGCTTCAGGAGAGCTAACTTTGGCCACTTTAAAGACCTGCATGGAGGAATCCCATGGTCTAGGGCTCTAGAAGGTAGGGTGGTCCAAGAGAGCTGGTCACTATTCAAGTACCACTTCCTCCAAGCTCAAGATTTGTGCATCCATATGGGGAAGAAGTCAAGCAGAGGAGCCAGGAGACCCGCATGGATGGGCAAAGAGCTTCTAGAAAAACTCAAATGGAACAAGGAGGTTTATAGTATGTGGAAAAAGGGAATGGCCACTTGGGGGAATATAGGAATGTTGTCACGGTATGCAGAGATGCAACGAGGACTGCCAAGGCCCATTTGGAACTAAATCTGGTGAGGGATGTCAAGGATAATAAGAAGGGCGTCTTCAAATACCTCAGTATTAAAGAAAGACTGGGGACACTGTGGGCCTGCTGCTGAACAAGGTGGGTGCCCTGGTGATGCAGGATGCAGGAAAGACAGAGTTACTGAAGGCCTTCTTCACTTCAATATTTACTGCTAAGGCTGGCCCTCAGGCATCCCAGAGGTGAGAGAGAAAATCTGGATAGAGGAAGACTTCCCCTTGGTTGAGGAGGATTGGGTTAGAGATCATTTAGGCAAACTGGATCCTCACAAATCCATGGGCCCTGATGGGATGCACTCATGAGTGCTGAGGGAGCTGGTGGATGCTGTTGCTAAGCCACCCTCCATCATCTCTGGAAGGTCCTGGAGGACAGGAGAGGTGCCCAGGGACTGGACAGTAGCTAATGTCACTCCAATCTTCAAAAAGGACAAGAAGGAGGACCCAGGGAACTATAGGCCAGTCAGCCTCACTTCTTCAGCTGGAACCAGTTCAGATGGACCAGTTCATCCTGGAGGTCATCTCCAGGCTTGTAGGGGAAAAGAAGGTATTCAGAAGTAGTCAACATGGATTCATCAAGGGACAATCATGCTTGACCAACCTGATAGCCTTCTATGATGTCATGACTGGCTAGGTTGATGAAGGGAGAGCAGTGGATGTTGTCTATCTCAACTTCAGTAAGGCTTTTGACACTGTCTCCCAAAGCATCCTTACAGGCAAGCTAAGGAAGTGTGGGCTGGATGAGAGGACAGTGAGGTGGATAGACAACTGGCTCAACAACAGAACTCAGAGAGTTGTGATCAATGGAGCAGAGTCTGGATGGAGGCCTGTCACTATTGGTGTTCCCCAGGGGCCTGTGCTGGGTCCAGTCCTGTTTAATATATTCATCAATGACCTGGATGATGGGACAGAGCGTAACCTCAGCAAGTTTGCAGATGATACCAAGCTGGGAGGAGTGGCTGATGCACCAGGAGGCTGTGCTCCCATCGAAGAAGACCTGGACAGGCTGGAGAGCTGGGCCAAGGGGAACCTCATGAAATTCAACAAAAGCAAGTGCAAGATCCTGTACCTGGAGAGGAACAACCCCACACACCTGTACAGGTTATGGGCTGACCTGCTGGAAAAACAGCTCCACTGAGAAGGACCTGGGAGTCCTGGTGGACTTCAAGCTGACTATAAGCCAGCAGTTGGCCTCAAGAAGGCCAACGGTATCCTGGGGTGCATTAAAAGGAGTGTGGCCAGCGGGTTGAGGAAGGTTATCCTCCCTCTCTTTACCTATCCACCCTAGTGAGGCCACATCAGCAGTACTGTGTCCAGTTTTGGGCTCCCCAGTTTAAGAAGGACGTGGAACTGCTTGAGCAAGTCCAGTGGAGAGCTACCACGATGATCGGGGGGCTGGAGTATCTCCCTTATAAGGAAAGGCTGAGAGTCTTGGGTTTGTTCAGCCTGGAGAAGAGAAGACTGAGGGGGGATTTCATCAATACCTATAAATATCTAAAGGGTGAGTGTCAGGATGGTGGGACTAGGCTCTTTTCAATAGTGCCTAATGGCAGGACAAGGGGCAACGGGCACAAGTTGGAAAAGAGGAAGTTCCAGATAAACATGAGGAAAAAATTCTTTCCTGTGAGGGTGCCAGAGCAGTGGAACAGGCTGCCCAGGGAGGTTGTGGAGTCTCCTTCCCTGGAGACATTCAAAACCCATCTGGACGCCTTCCTGTGCCCCCTGCTCCATGTATACCTTCTCAAGCAGGGGAGTTGGACAAGGTGATCTCCTGAGGTCTCTTCCAACCCCTATCATGCTGTGATTCTGTGATTTGAAGTTAGCTTGAGATAAAAAGTCTCTGCTTCTCCAAATCACCACCTTTCCACAAATGAAGGAGTTGGGTTTGGGGTTTTTTTTTTTTGTGGGTTTTGGGTGGGGTTTTGTGGGTGTTGGTTTTTTTTGTGTGTGTGGTATATAACAGCTTCAAATGCCTATTTTTAACCTGTAGCATTTTTCTTGAAGAATGACCACCAACTAACACAAACTTTATTGCTGTATCCTGTGCCATTTTTGTGTTTTCAGTGTTCAGATAGAGTTTATTGTTATAATGCAGCTAAATCCATATTTCTGATTTTATATTCCACAGAAGCATCCTCTGTTGTTATTGCTAGCCTCACTCTAGGGACACTGAAAGACTTGGGCCATGGTATGAAATGTTCTTATGTACAAATAGTCCCTGCACCATAGGAGACAGTGAAAAGCATTTTTATTCATATGAGTAAAATGGCTCCTCTGCATTATGCAGTTATAGTCTGGAGATGAACTTTGCATGCCCCTTCTCCCCACTACAGGAAAGAGAATTTAGATTATCACAAAATACAGGTAGCAAACTATACTCAAGTGCAGCTGTTAGATCTGAGCAGATAATGCCGGTTAGTGAACAGCAACACTCCCTGCTGTATCTAACCTGTCTGTGTGCCAAATCTGAGCTCATAGTTCTTCACTATGCCCAAAAGAAAAGAATAGAGGATGCTTACCTTCAGTTCTCTTTCTGTTCTTTGATGTACAGCATGTTTTAGTTCTCCTAGGTTAACTTTAGTTAACTTAGCTATCTTTGGTTATATTTTGCATAGTTTCTGATTTTCCTGCTGTAGACCCTGGAAATCATATACCTAAAAGTAAAATTTTACTTCTTTCACTGTTCCTATATCTTTCAAGAATTGTGCAGATGCTGTGTTCTTTCCACCTCCAATTATTTCTTTTCCAGCATCCTATTTTTTGTTTGCTACACTCTCTCCTTAAATTCTATTCATCTTCCAATTAACAATTTACACATTCTGCTGTATGTTCAGTTTAATAAACTTCTTTGCAGCCCAACTTAGCTGCCTTTACAAAAGTTCTCACTGTACCTGGTAGGACTCAGTAGACCAACTGATTACAAGAAATAAATCACACATCAGATGTTTTGGTTGTTATTCCTTAGAGCAATGCCACGTCTCTCACATACAAATTGCGAATCAGCCTTTGGATTCTTATTCCACAAGCCAGACGCTGTAGGCTTAAGCCCTGGTACAAGTGTCTATGCTAGATGAAGAAACTCCCTTATTTACAAAACCTGCAGAAAAATTACCTGCCTAGAAACAGGGGTAGTGATATAGATTTAATTTGTTTATGTTAGAAGATTATATGAAAAAAATACTTAATTTTTACCAACAAAAGAGAATTTTATCATTATATTGCTGCAGCAAGAAGCTATAAGCGTAATAGTTTGAGAAGCAAGTAGCTGAAGCGACAACCAATTAGCAGTGGGTGGAGGCATGCAGGTGAGTTATAAGGATGGTAAGTAAAGAGGCATGGGAGCAGATCATTGCATTCTCTTAGGAAAAATTCAAGAGTGGCCTCACCTTCCAACTGGAGGAGTCCTGACTGAATAGGCTGGTCTTTCAGATGTTCACAATCTTGGTGTTTGGCTCCCTCATTTGTTCACTTAAATAAATCCTGTCTCTACAGACAGGTTGGTGCTCGGTGTTTTCCAAGGCCACAAAGATCACGTCTGGACTGCCGGTGTGGGCAAACAGTACTCCATGCATCACGAAGCCTGTGTTAGTATTTAGCTATTGGTCTCTACCAACACAGCACAAGACCTGATCCCTTGAGTGTGCACAGAGTGGGCACCTTGAGGAACACACTGAAGCCTCTGTCCTGTCCCCAGACCACATTTTCTTTCCACAGGTGGAAAGAGGAACTGGACTGGGGGCTTGTGGTGTGGGTGCACAGGTCTCCCTGCAGCGTAGAAGGAGACACAGCTGGGTCATACACCAAGGATCATGGATCTGGAGACCTTGGGAAGGCTCTTCAGGTCCATGGTCTACATAGAGCCGAAAGAGATGGTAAGATGCATCTTAATGAAGAAGTGTTTTGTTCATGTAACAACTTACCTGGCATATGAAAAATGCTAACTGTGAAGACCCTATCCCACTGCACTCAGGAGGTTGCTTTGGGTCCCAGGCAAAAAGATCAAAAGAAGTACATCAGAGAACATCAGAAAGGAGTAAAACACAGTGCCAGCAGAGAAAGGGACATCAGGGCCTGTTTTGGTCCCATGCCATTTCTTTCCTTTGCGAAGCAATGAGAGAGCAGAAAGCTGCTCCAGCTACTATCTGTCTCACAGGCTTCATCAGCAACCAGAGTGGGAGCCGTGACAGTGTCAGTGACAGGAACACCCACCCCCTGCCTGCCACCAGCACCACCAACAATCAAGCCAAAACTCCCCTTTGCCCAGCTCGTCTGCTGGGACAGGAGAGGCCGTGACTACTTTGATCCGTAGGCCAAGTTACACCATGTCAAAAGCAGCAGGGAATTGCATGCTGCCTTCATGACAGCAAGATACTGATTTTATCAATGAATGCATAAATGAGGCCAAAAGTACAACATGCCTCCAAAGAAGTTTCTGTAAGAAGAGTTTATGACACTCAGATGTATCCTGGTCTTAATCTGTGCTAATATTAACAGGTTCAGAGAAGAGTTTTACTGACACTAATACACATCTACCCAACTTGTCTAGTGCTAATACATTGAAGTAATTTAATTCCTCTGTCCTTCTGTATCTACTTTTGCTTGTTTGATGAAAACACATTTGTTGGTCGTAACATAGCTTTGGATCGGTGCTCTTGGCCTATTTACAAAATCTCTCTTCTGTCTACTCCTTGCCTATGCTGTCATTAGCGTAGTATTTCAGAACCAGAGAGTATCCTCTTAGACTGCTCCAAGAGTCCCATGGCTCACCAAAAGTGAAGATCGTGGCCTTCTCTGTATTTGAATCACATAACTAATATTCTCTAACTTCTCAGACTGAGAAAACAATTTCTCTTGACCTCTGAGCTGACTAGCTTTGGCTAAGCCCCATCAGGGTCCCCACTGTTACCTCCCCAGTATTACCATCCAGTTAGCCTTTAATAAAGACAGGCAATTAATTGAGATAAAAAATAAAAGGTATCAATACTTCCTGTCCTTAAATAAAAAAGCTGAAGTGGTGATAGGCCCTTTGTAGTTCAGTCCCCTCCCCTGTCCAGGGGACAGCTGAAAGCCTGCAACTTCGGCTTTGCAGTAAGCAGTGGTATAGAGAATGCATTCTTTCAATCATGGCCCTAATCTTCAAATCACCACTTGAATGTTTTTTGCAGGAAGAATCACAGAAAAACAAGACTGAAAAAAGACATTAAAATATCACGTACATTGTGCCCTGTCAAAGGGTGGGATCAGCCATACTTAGTATGACTGCACTAACACTTCTAACCATCACCCCTTTCATCTGAGTGCTTCAAAATGGTTTGAGATAATCTCTGGCCACTCTCAGTTAGTACCTATCAGCGGTGCTTCACGCATCAGAGTAGAAAGCTGTGAAAGATGCAATACAGTATAAAAGGCATTTTAGAAAGACGTGTCTTAATAACCTAAACTGGACAATGTCATAACTAGCTCCCTAAACTGTAAAAGGGTAATAAGAGGTTTAGTAACCATCATTTTTTCCTGCCTTCTAATGGGAGCCAATTCCAGTAATGAATCATCTCCTAACATTTTGTTAAAGCACAGGTCAGCAGTACAGGCCTGGTGAATCATACGGAAGTGCCAGCTACAGACTCAAAAAAACACTGATGACCAGTGAAAGACCATAGAAACTTTTTGACAGACAGGAAGGGTAATTCAATAATGGACAAACAGACTGGGAGGAAAAAAAAAAAAAAAACACAACACCAAAAACAAACCCAAAGCAAAACACTTAGCAGATTCTTACTGGGTACTACTTTCTACAAGAGAAAGGAAAGTATTTCTTGCTAGACCACAGAAAAGATCTAATAAGTCTTTATGCATTAGTATAATGATCTAAAATAAGTGATTAAAAATGCTGCTTTAATTACATATTATTCGACATTCCATGTCTCATTTCTGCAAGCTTACCTTGCAGTATGGCAAAGGCAAACATTACGAGCATATTGTTTGTTTGCTTCATAAAATGCTTGCACATAAGAAAGTTTTTTGTATAAAAAAATGCTGTTAATTTGTTGTATAATTCAGCTTCTCAGTTGAACTTTGGTGTTTGAGCATTTTAACTTTTTTAGAGTAACCACAGGCAATTCAGTGAGTGCTGACATATAATACCTGTTCTTCACATTCAGAATTCCCTATTTTTCCAGCCCAGTTTGTAACATCAGTACTATGTACACATTAGCTGCCAGGTGTACCTTCCAGTCACCCATTTACCAATAAATATTCATAAGCAGGTGACTCTTTTCCCAGCTAGAACTAGCTGACTTTATTTACACTCTTCTTGAGGGGCTCTAAGAAGTAGCCCAGCCTAAGTCTCATTTTGTTTCTGCTGGGACCAATGTGGGGCTTGTTTCACAGAAGTCGTCTCTGATTTTGACTGGCCTGCCCTGTGATGACAGCCTACCAACTATTTTTCTTGGCACAAGAAACAGAGTTCTCCTTTTGATGACAAAAGCCTTCTACAGTACCTGTTTGAACAGGCCAGCTACATATCCACTATTCCTTTCACCTGTGTTACTAGCACATGGCCGAGACACTGAATCTTAAACCTCCCCAGACTGATCAGAAACACAGGCACTGTTCTTCTTCTAGAATAAAATTCCACAGATATAGACCCATTCTGAAATTCAGGCTTTACTTTTCTGCTGTCTACCCCCATGGCCCAGCTCCAGCCTCTCGCAGCTTAACTCCACCTTTCCATTCCATTAAAGTTGTGAGCTCCCTGGTTTAGCATTTCCATCTTCCTTATGAAACAAACGAGAACAAATTCATGTACCAACAGGCACTGCACAGCATGTCTGAGCACATCATTGCATTTACATTAACAGATAAAAACCAAGCGATTACAGACCACTAGCAAACAGCAAACCTTCTAAACCCAACGTACCGCACCTATGTCATCCTTCCCTGGGAGTCTCCTGCATGTCCATCTGAGTATAAAAGCCACTAATTCCTCAGAAAGAGTGAAAAAAATCTGGTTCCTGGGTTTTTATAAACTTCTGGTGTGAAGAGATCCCCTGAACAGCTGCTCACTCCCCTCTTCCCTCCTGCCAGACGAACACAGTTGCACAGTGTGAATCCTCCCCGGGAGCACTGCGCTCCCCATCCTGGGCTGGCTGCTTGGTTTGAGCAGAGAGCCCTGGCAACTCAGTGTCTCTGTGTCCTGTGCTGTCTCTGTAGTCAGGTGAAGGCATTTTAGCCCAACACGGGGCTGACAAGCAAGATGAAGGACAACCTCGAGAAGATATACAGTGAGAATAATGATGAATTCACCATACACACAGACATTGTACACACACAAAATTGCAGATGCAGCAATGTGTGCATGCTGCTCCTATCTAGGCAAGTATAAATGTCTCTGATTCAATACGTATAATGACTAAATGTAAGTATACATGCTACACAGGCAATTTTCAAGAATGCTATGACAGCAATATCAACATTTCTCTTTTTAGTAGTTTTCAGTGCTATTTCTGATGTCTCTGTACTGATATACAGGTTCTTTCCTCACCTTCTGTTCAGGTTAGTAAAAAATGCTGTTAATTCCTATTTAATGAAGTATCTAAATGCACCAGAAATAAGAACTAAATAATAACCAGTTAGCTCAGAACTGAATTGTTTTTTGTCAAGACTTTATTACACTACTGTTTCTGAGCTTTCCTACAACACAGGCTTGCAATATACTGTATCTTATTTTTATGTCAGGATTTTTTTTTTAATCACTGTATTCTTAAAGAAAAAATAAACTACATTATTTCAGGACTAGGATTTATTTCTTTTCTAGCATTCACCTGCTAAGGACTGAAAATGTGGCTGAAACCAAAGATGTAAAAATTTGAAAGCTAAATTATGTTAGCCAGAAATAAACAGATCTGCAGAAAGAAGTCCAGTTTTGTGTCTGAGCCCAGAATACTGTCTTCCATACTGAAGTAACCAGTGCATTCAGTTGTACTAGGGAGACCATCAATCAGTTTACACTAAAACATTGCCCTTGATAGCAAGATGACTGCAGACATACAAAACCCAAGTGGCTCTCATGAGCCCCTCAGATTCATAGCATTTAAAATTTCAAGCACCATTAACCCCTCACAAAAGCAGGCACCATGTGCCCTGCTGT
Source organism: Phalacrocorax carbo (assembly GCF_963921805.1). Lineage (NCBI taxonomy): Eukaryota > Metazoa > Chordata > Aves > Suliformes > Phalacrocoracidae > Phalacrocorax > Phalacrocorax carbo. Next base: position 59,043,586 of record NC_087514.1, on the reverse strand, counting down.
ATTTAGCATCTGAGCCAGTAGTAAGAGTGAAGCAGAACCTGAGAAAATTCTTGTCATACTGGTTTGGTGAAGCTGCCTATAAGCGGCAGTTTTCTGGCTTTCCTGGGCTTACAAGTGCCTGGTTATGAAAGAAGACCAGAAAAGAATTTCTTTTTCAGGTTTTGAAACATGAATCAAAAAAAAACCTTACTTTTTCCCCCCAAAAAAACCCCAACCAAAGAAACCCAGCATGATTTCAGAAAGGGCAGACTCTAGAGCAAACTCTGGTTCTAATTAAAATAACCCAGAAAGCCCAGTGCATGGGCTAATCATTCAGGCTAAAAGGATGGCAGATTTGTGTCTCCAAGAAATCAGTTGCTATTGGATCAACTGGGAAATCAATTTCTGCAAGAGCTAAGCTGGACTATGCCACGGTTTCTCAACTGAATTACATTTCTTCATGCCATCTCTAACTGCTAATAAATATAAAGAAAAAAATTGCTTGTCATCTATGATCTTTCTTACTTCCTCTTGCTGAGCTCCTCAATTATTGCAGCATGGAGGTCAATGCTGGCTAAACATAACAGCCGTCAAAGTGCTGAAAACTGTGCCTTTGAAGAAGTGACCTTCATGCTTATTAATGATGCTGAATGACTAAAATGCACCTCAAACTCTATGGCTAGTTGAAAGCGGGGACTGAAATATTTCCATTTGGGGGATGAAAGACAGACACTTCAAAATTCGGGGGGGGGGGGGGGGGGGGGGAAACCTGAAGCTTTAATCTTAAGAAAAAATCAAACTAATTTTTTCCTGTGAATCTGTATTTGAGTTGCCAGCCTTCACGGTCTCCAGGGCTGACAGGCAGAAAGCTTGAGCACTTTTGAAGAAGATTACTGGGGTTGTGTAGACCTTACAGCAGAACAACACTGTGGTAGGAGTTCCTGTTCCACATGTCCACATTGATGGGGCAGCTGTCTGATACCACAAAAACACCATGGCCTTCTAGTTCCAGTGACTATGCTTGTACTACTTGTACTCTCCTGTGGACATATAGAGCCACCCCAATGCTGTTACAGAAGTTTAAACATCAAGGATTTCACTCATCAGTATAACTCCATTAATATCAGTAATGTCATGCAGCTACAGAACATGGCTCTGATTTGCAAAACCAAGCATATTTTTGTTGATACATTCTGGTCTGTCAATGACTAGCTCATACCAAAAATTCTCTGAAAGCCAGCAGGGAACAACTAAGGTCTGAACACCTATTTACAAACACACAAAGGAGTAGCAATGAATTAAGTTTGGTTTTGGGGAGTGTAGTAGCAGTGTAGTCAGCTAATATATATACAAAATTTTTTATTCAAGAAAAGGGGACAAATAAATTAATCCAGAGTTTCAGATCAATTAGAAGCATCAGGACAAAGAGAAATTGCAAGTCTCCTGACTTTTCTCTAGAGAATGTATCTGCAGGTAGAGTAAGTTCACAGGCACTCATTCAAAGAACAGGATGAAACAAAAGGACCCTAATTTCCAGCAATGAGAAAGAAATGCACTTGGTCAGCATACATCTCAATTTTAGTGACAGGATTAATATTGATCTGCATTACCAACATTATCAAGTTCAATGATACCATCACTTCTGAAAACCAGGAAACAGAGCACACTCTCCAATGCAGCCTGATTTCAGCTTTAGCTGTAGGACAGTTGGAGCTTTGTCTTAATACATAGTGAGAAACAAACTAGAGAAAATGGATTATCTTGTCGAGAATGTTCAGTTAATTTGAGGTTTGCAACCAAGTACTGTTTTTGGCACTGAGAGTTAAAATTAACTGCTACTAATGTGGTGACAATAATAATGAGAAAACAAAAATTAAAGAAAGACACAGTTTTCTTTTTCAGATTTATAGAAGTCTATTCTCAGCAGACTAAACAAGACTAGGAAAAAATTGCAGTGCTTCTCAGTTATAAATAATATAACAATTGATTAAAATACAAAAGCAAATGAAAGTTTAATATTATTATAGAATTGATAACAGGAGAGATAACTTAATCAACTAATGACATTTCCACCTCCATCTTCATTAGAACCTTCCTAAAAGACAGTAAATTTGTCAGTAACTACATGCTTCTTTTTAATGTCTTCTTCGTACATTATTCTGAGATTAAGATAGTGAGGTTGTAAAGTGCCAGAGAATAACAGGGAGGCCATAGGAATTTCTTACAAAGGCATATGTCTATGAGTTAGAGCATGCAGTGAGAAAGTTCAGGACACCTGATTCAGTGGAAGTGATATTTTTATCCTAAAGTCCCTATCCTAAGTGCCCTGCAATGGAATGATCAATGCTTGACCCGACATAGAGGTAGAATGGGATGGACAGGCAATTCAAGCACTGCCAAAAAGCGTGCCAGTATCAAGCTAATCCATAAAAATTGTTTAAAGAAATTTGAGTCAGCTGAATGAGTCTGTATTGCATCAGACCTTTACATCACAGCCACGTTTCTAACAGCAGATCAGAACATTAACTTTACTGCCATGTCAAACCACAGCTCCTACATCCCTTACAGCTGAGGCCTTTGCTGATTTTAATAGTACAGGTTAACGTGCCAACCACTTGCAATTGTAATAATACATTTTTTTTCCATGTGAATGTGTCCACTAGACACAGTGAATAAAACCAAAATACACTGGATCTTAATACTTTAGCCCTGTCTAAAAATTTTTCTTCATATTCTTTCAGCCCGTGTTTTTTTTTTATTCTGAAATTCTGATTATTTATGTTTCTTGAGGTTGTCCTATGCAATCATTGAACTGTTTTTTCCAAAATACATTCCAGAATTTACTGGGGGTTTGGGGTTTGGGAAGTTGCTTTTTTGTTTGGTTTGGGGGAGAATTTGCATCTTTCCCATTTCTCTGGCATAACTAACATTTTCTGAAGTATCTGAAAATTATCATTTGCAAATAAACACTGGAAAATGAAACCATGAAAGAAACATTCACGCAATATGGCATGAGTGGAAATCCATGCATTTCCACAGCTGTGGCCCTCACTTCCCTCACTTCCCAGCCTGGCCTCCACACTGGCCATGCCAGCGGGAACACTTGGAAGCCATACGGCAAACAGGATCAGGGGACCCTTCTGAGTTGAAAAAAGTAGCCTCTTAAAAGGATGTTTATTTTTCTGCTAAATTTGGGGTCTGGTCTGTTTATCCACATGTAGATCTGTGCAATACAAATGGGAGGAAAAAGCTGCCAGTGGGAGACAGAAGCTGTTGCAGCCAGCAGAGCTGCCAATGGAAATCTGTGTCCAACCACAGCCTTAGAAACCAAAACTGTTCTGCTAGCTTAAATGTTTTTCACATACAAATAAAATAAATATGACTGACCTTACTTGTTGGTGTGTGTCTGCTGACAAACTAAATCTGTTTCCAGGAATACAGACGCATGGCAAACGGTTTCTGTATTTACTGAAGCGCAGCACAATTAACAAGAGGATGGGCTAGCTCAGGAAAAACTTACATAGCTGAGGGAGTCAATCAGTAGATGAAGGGAACAAGGTAGCCTCCCTCAGCAGAAGCATGGTAATGATACCTGCCTATTCCTCCTCTCCTGACCCAGACTTAGTCACAGCCTTTAGCTACCTGAAAGACCACATGCTCATTTGAGAGGAAGAAGAGTTGAATGCTCTGAGGCTTGTTGCTCTTTCTAACTCAGCAACAATAAAACAGTTTGTCGAGGGAACAAGGTCAAAAATACCAGCTTCTCCTTTCTCAGAGGAGGATCCTATTGACCAGCTACTATTCAGAGAGCATGGCTTCCTCTTGCTTGATTCTTTTTCAGCTCCAGAGAGCTTATTTGGTGTAGCCTCAGCAAAAGATTGCCTCTGACAGTAGTCCTGTAGTCAAACAAGAAAGTCTTTTTTTCTTGGGAAGCGAGAGGCTTGGGGTTGAAGCTCCTGCCTCCAAGGGGCCTGCAATGGAGGCACCACTGCTCTGAATGAGATCTTAGGCTCCAAAGCTGTTCAATAAGTGGTAGGCATCTCTTCTAACACATTGCTCAAGGCTATAGTTATGGGGCTCAAATTCAGCCTGATGTAATATTTATTTCACCTACAGCAATGCCAAGTTCAGTGTAACCATGATAGAAAATATGTCAGACAGGGTGCAATGGTTAAAAAGACAAGCTGTAACTTCCCTTCCCATAACAGAACACAGGGCATCACTCACCAAGTTAGTGATGCTGGCAGAGCAGGAGCGAGACCAGGAACGCCAAGCTGTAAATACCATACCAGTGCATCATTAGGTTTTTACAGCTCTGCCCTGAAGGTTGGAAATGCACATAATCACGACAGGAAGATTACTTTCCAATTAAACTTTCTCTATCTAGTTTAGAAAAGATATGTGACATCTTTACTAGGATAAGTTTCACTTGGCACACCTTGTTGTACTTGAAGGGATAGAGATGTTTCTGTGTATAACATTCTGCCTCTTTGCATCTGTAAATGGGCTATAACAGTACAACTACACCTCCAGCAAGAAGTTTTACCACTTTCACATAACTGGTGGCACTAATGCAAAACAGCTCCTGCCTGTAGGGAAGCCCTGGGTGAAACAGAGCATTTGAATTCTTGCACACAACCACTTAGAGAAGAAATGACACATTTGTTCAGCCTATTTCTATTTGCTGCCTGAAAAAAACCAGAGCAGCTGTGTCGGCAAGGTACCCTCTGTCCTCGTTAAAGGGTACAGAAACCTTCTTTTAAGCCTGATGCTGAAATCTTGATTAAAATATACCATCCTTATGCTTTTTTGGAGAAGCTGTGCTCTGGCATTATCCTCTGAAATCAACTGCTATTTCTAAATATCCTTTTGCATCAACTTTTTCTTTTAGTACTAACTGCACTTGATTTGCTGTTTGCAGAAAAAGTCAATATTACTATTAGCAACAAAGAACAATCCACGCATTCACGGCTGTGCTTTGATTCCAAATTTTCTACCCCATATGCCTCCCTTGCAGACCTTTGAAAAGGCTTGCATAGGACAACTTTATTTGTTTCAGACTTGTTTTAATGTTTTTACTTTAAAGGAGGCTAGCGAATTTTCTTTGATTAAAGTATGGTTAATGTTCTGAAGCAGTGGTATAGCCACATCCCATTGATGACAGTCAGATAATGGACTTCATACAAAGAGTGTCTGAAGATCAGCTTTTGGCATAAGAACCAGAGTTCAGTCTTTGTAATGAAATGTTATCCAGACAGGAGGAAATTAAGCTGGCTCTTTTGCTAGCACAGGATGCCCTGGTGAGCAAAACTTCCAGCTCCTACAGCAGGAAGTGCGAAGACATGAAACATGGTGCTAGGTTTGGCTACAGAGGAGTATGGCAATGGCAGTAGTGTGAGTCTCCTTACCTACATCTCCATCTTGGATAGCGAATACTTCTTTCAAGTGCTTCTTCCTGGCAGCCAAAGGTTTTGACATCCTCAGGTATCTTCCTGTAGCACTAGATTTATTCACATGAGATTGGGTCACTGTGTAAGAGACATGCAGGAGTTGAAGCTCACTGAGGAGTGGATTTTCATCTCAGTGCCTGCTCAAGAACAGGACAGGGCAGAGGTATAGCGAGTTATACCAGCCACTATAACATCCCATGCTATGAACATCAGCCTGCGGTCCAGAGCAGCAGGGGGAAAGCTGTAGGGAAAAGCTTCCGTCATGATACAGTACAGGGACGCATCTGGAAAAAAAGGAGTTGAACATTGCCACTGATTCTGAAAGTCAGAGTTCTGGAGTTAACAGCATTTCACTGTCCTCTGATTGCTAGTTTATTAGATTTTGTCTGCCACAGAAAATGTTACTTTTGATGTTCTTAATATGTTATACAACTTTGGTTGACCAATCTGGCTGCGGAAGTATAAGTTTACTAGCATAACTGTAGTATAAATTGAGCCCTTACCTCTTTTCAGAGTAATCTCTTAGTGCAGAAGAGCCCTAAGGAGATGCGGTTTGGGTTTTCAAATCATGTGTTTACTGAGCCTTTCTGATAAGAACAACTGCTTTGCCTCCCAGCTTCCTCCAATATATACCCACAGACTTGTGACTTGGGCAGTACATAATCTCAGGTCGCAACATGATCCTCTGCAAATCTGCAGCATGCCTTGGTTTTCAGTTAGAATTTGTTTAAGCAGACATTTCTCAATTCAGATTTAATCTTCACCATCACAGTGAAAGACTCACCATGCCCACCCAACAGCATCCACTGCTCCTCTCAGGCAGCAGTGGTGCAGGTAATGGCACACACTCTGGGGGATCTAATCACATACACCATGTTTTCAGTTCAGCAGCAGTTTATTCTCCAGGTAAGATATGTAAGGTGATAAGAGGTAAAGTGTTGTATCTGTGTCAGGAGTAGATGCACACATGGAGGACTGATCACCATGGTGGGCTGGAGACAACTCTCAGACAGTGGAGCTGGAGCAGAAGGCAGGAAACGCCAGCTGGTGCACGATCCCTATGAGGGTCACTTGCCTTTCTCTGGCAGGGGCGAGAAGTTAAAGAAAGACATGTAAATATATTCCACTATCCCCAGTTTTCCTTCATTGGTCCAAATTAAAATGTTACTTTACGAATAATTTATTTTCAAATGGCATTTGGGAAGCCAGTGCCTTCTGCTTCATCCATAGGATAAGTGGGCTTTTTTCTTAGTAATAAGATCAATAAACTAATAGTATTTTGCAAATTCCAAGCTTTCCTTAAGAAGAGACTCTGCTCTTTGCTTCCAGTCAGGAGGTAAGCTATCATATTTAAGATTAAAGTAATTTTTTTTTCTTTTAAACCCATAAAATCACATTGGAATTTTACCATTTAAATCAAGTAAAAAAAAATTAGAAGACTTACAGGGAAACTTTGATGAGCAATGCAAGATAGACATACTTCTAAATACATTTACCTTAAATTATGTCTTAGTAGCAAATCTAGTTCAACTGTTACTGGCAGAGAAGGCACAGTGACCAATCTTCACACACAGAAATACTGATTGATTTCAGAGAAAGCATTGGGACCTCTCAGAATATCAATAGGGCATGGCTTTAATGAACATTCTAGCCTCCAGCTTTTCACAGGAGCACTCTATCCAATCTTTAAAGCACATAATGGTAAATTTGGCCAGAAGTAGTTGAAAACAATTTGTTTTCTAGTATGACTTTTTCTCCTCAAGGACATTTTGACCACAGATCAGGAAATTGTGAAATTTTCAAGGAACATATTCGAACAGCGCTGAATGTTGCACTGAGCAGGCTGGTGTGGCTTTCAGGTGTGAGTGAAGCCTTGTCCAGAAATTCACCCCTTTGTCTCTCCCCTTTCCTTTTGGTATTATTAAAGGTCACCACAGCAGTATTTTACCCACTGAAGTTACCAGAAGTCACCTTGGCTATCATCTGTGGAAAGTTACTCAAAAACATATTGATGATTTAGGGTTTGATATCCTTGAGTACATGCAGCTGCCATTACTGCAGTGTGGAAGTGTAAAATCAGATATTGTCTTCAATGGTAGGTTGTTTACTGATGTTGCAGGGGTAATGCAGATTTCCTTCCTCCTTTTTAGATTATACAATTCAATTATTTTCTGCACAGTATTTTCTAATGAACATATAAATGTGAAAGAAAAAATAATGGCTGCTTCTTTTTTTTTTCTCTTAGTTGCCTCTTTTCTTTCTGGACTTGTAATAAATAAAAAAAATGAATTAAAAGTGATCCCGGCCTGGCCAAAAAACTGCTTCTTACAAAGTCAGCAGTGAATAAAGAATACTAAATATTGCACTTCTGTTGCTCAGGTAGGAAAGGCAATGAGTAAAGTGGTAGCAGGGACTAATTTGCTACAAAACTGCCTACTCCACTGAAGCTAGCACTGAACTCACACTGCCAACTTGCCAAAAAACATATAGGTTCTTCTCTAAAGACCCCACACACTGATCCAACTCAGCAAAAACAAGCAACTAGGTAGTGCATTGCGACCAGCCACAGTAATTAGCACCTCCCCCATCCACTGTTAATTGTCTGCACAAAAAGAAGAGTCATAAAGATGCTGTACTCCAGCTCTGTCACTTGGTTACACTAATTGTGCAGCCACCGAATTTTGAAACTTAAAACCATGCAGTGATAAACAGAATCTTTAATACTCGACACGTGTTTAATTGGGTCTCAAGGAGGCAAAAAATTACGCTGTGTATTTTTAATGTAGACCACTGTAATGATTACATGTACTTCAGAGAAGACCAGACTGCAGAAGCTGTGAGAGACCACATTGTATTGCTACTCAGTAGGTGGATCACAAATACATAACACAAAGGCAGCCCTAGTAATAATCTTTCCTATAGCCCTGTAACTTCTTATTTTGCCATGAGGAGGAAGAGGATCATAGACCCATAAACTTGCTCGTCTTACTACCATGTTACTTTTCTTATGTCATACACACCGATGTTCAAATATCAGTGCACACAAACCATTTTAGCAGCTGTGGCTTTATATACTTATTATTACATGCAGGATATTTTAAGAAAGACTGCATGCCCAGCTGCGAGGGACCTGAGTTTCAAGGACTGCTGAACAGCTCATCTTTAAAAAATCAGCCCTTTTTGTATTATTTCCAGTAAGGTGCCTCAAAACATAATTTCTAAAATCAATAATCTTTTAAAATTCAGCTTTGTTGTACTGTGGTGGGTTGACCCTAGTAATCAACCAAACACCCACCCTGCTGCTCACACTCCCCTCTGCCATGTGATTGGGAGAAAATATAAGGAAAGTGAAAAGACTCATGGATCAAGACAATGACAGCTTAATATGGAAAGCAAAAGTGTTGCACACAGACAAAACAAAAAGAAGAATTTACTCACTGCTTCCCATCAGCAGGCAAATGTTCAGCCTCCTCCAGGAAAGCAAGGCCTCAGCACGCATAATGATTACTTGGGAAGACAAACACCATAGCCACAAATTCCTCCCTTCCTCCTCCTTTTCCTCAGCTTTTAGTGCTGAGCATGACATCATATGGTACAGGATATCCATTTGGTCTGTTGGGGGTCAGGTGTCCCAGCTGTGTCCCCTCCAAACCTCTTGCCCACCCCCAGCTTACTGGCCTTTGGAGGAGTGATTTGGACAAACAGCCTTGATGCTGTGCAAGCACTGCTCAGCAGTAGCCAGAACACTGGTGTGTTATCAGCTTTAGCCACAAAACACGAAGCACATCTCCCTACAGGCTGCTATGAACTCCATCTCAGCCAGACCCCGTACAAGTACTTCCTATATTTGATTTCTCCAGTGTTCCTGTAGACTTTGACAGTACTGGTTTGTCTACGTACTATTTGTGCTATTCCATCTACTATTTGGCATATATGCTGATGCAAGCCCACAGGGCAATGAAGCTAACTCTTTCATAATGAATAGTAAATTAATGTCCCCAGTTCAGCCTATGTAGAAGAGGGATTAGAGTAAAATAATTTGGAATACTTAAAGCATTACAGCATCGGAGCCCCCATCCCTAGAAACATTCAAGGTCAGGCTGGACAGGGCTCTGAGCAACCTGATCTAGTTGAAGATGTCCCTGCTCACTGCAGGGGGGTTAGGCTGGATGACCTCTAAAGGTCCCTTCCAACCCAAACCATCCTACGATTCTATGATTGTACTTGGAAAACGTCTTAATACAAGTCTAGAATATGTATTATAATGATTTAATACCACAGCCTAATTTACAACCAGATACTGCATTTCAACCTTTAAGAAAAATCAAAATTATTAGGTTTTATTACTCTTTAATTTAGAGATTAAAATGTATTACATGAAGAGGCAAAGACAACAAGCTTTACCTTCTCTGTGATGGCCTTCTTCAAGTAAAATTCCTAGAACTGAGCAAGTAGTCATAGATTTACAGAACTCTTTTGCAATGTTTGAAAGAAATCTCTCGGCAGATGGGCAGTGCCTCAAAAGAAATACTCTTCATTTAGGTTAAACAAAGAACCAGTTAAATATGCTGTGTAGAAATCTAGCCTCTCTTACAAAACAGGTGGTTTGCAATGATATTCAGACAGATCTGAAATGCAGTTGCATGTCTGCTCTGAGGCAGAAACACACATACACACACAACATAAAGAGGGAACAATTATACATTAGATATGCAAAAATACCTGAAAAGGAGCCAAGAAGGAGATTTCTATTAGAGTGCTGGCCTGGAAGACATTTAAGACAAAGAAGCTATCCCTATCTGATTGCTACTACCCTTGTCAAAGAAACAGGACATTTCTAGGCCTTTTGACACTATCTCCCACAGCATTCTCCTGGAGAAGCTGGCTGCTCACAGCTTGGACAAGCGCACTCTGCACTGGGTTAAAAACTGGCTGGACAGCTGAGCCCAGAGAGTTGTGAATGGAGTCAAATCCAGTTGGCGGCCAGTCATGAGTGGTGTTCCCCAGGGCTCAGTGTTGGGCCCGGTCCTGTTCAATATCTTCATTGATGATCTGGATGAGAGGATTGAGTGCACCCTTAGTAAGTTTGTGAATGACACCAAGCTGGGTGGAGGGCAGGATGGCCCTACAGAGGGACCTGGACAGGCTGGATCATTGAGCCAGAGCCAAAGGTATGAGGTTCAACAAGGCCAAGTGCCGGGTCCTGCACTTTGGTCACAACAACCCCATGCAACGCTACAGGCTTGGGGAGGAGTAGCTGGAAAGCTGCCTAGAGGAAAAGGACCTGGGGGTGTTGGTTGACAGCCGGCTGAACATGAGCTGGCAGTGTGCTCACGCAGCCAAGAAGGTCAATGGCATCCTGGCTTGTAGCAGGAATAGTGTGGCCAGCAGGAGCTGTACTCAGCACTGGTGAGGCCGCACCTCGAGTACTGTGTGCAGTTTTGAGCCCCTCACTACAAGAAGGACATCGAGGTGCTGGAGCGTGTCCAGAGAAGGGCAACAAAGTTGGTGAAGGGTCTAGAGAACGAGTCTTATGAGAAGCGGCTGAGGGAATTTGGGTGGTTTAGCCTGGAGAAGAGGAGGCCGAGGGGAGACCTTATCGCTCTCTACAGCTACCTGAAAGGAGGTTGTAGCAAGGCGGGTGTCAGTCTCTTCCCCCTAGTAACAAGTGATAGGACAAGAGGAAATGGCCTCAAGCTGTGCAAGGGGAAGTTTAGGTTAGATATTAGGAAAAACTTCTTCACCAAAAGGGTTGTCAGGCATTGGAACAGGCTGCCCAGAGAGGTGGTGGAGTCTCCATCCCTGGAGGTATTTAAAAGACGTGTAGATGTGGTGCTTGAGGACATGGTTTAGTGGTGGACTTGGCAGTGATAGGTTAGCGGTTGGACTTGATGATCTTAAGGGTCTTTTCCAATCTTAACGATTCTATGATTCTACGATTCTGATGAATAAGGAAGAATTGTTCATTGTTAGGATCCTGGCATTGTAGAACAAGTCTTACAAGCTCCTCCCTCAGGACTGGACAAATAGGAAGAACAGCTTTCTTCTGCATTGTGCTTTAGTGATTCCACTGTCAGCTTGCTTACCTGGAAACCCAGCCTGAAGTCCAGTTAATATATTGAATCTTTTTACACTGAAGTATTGGTTTCCTACTCGTCACCAAAGATCCTGAAGATGGGTTCAACTATGCCTTTGCAATGCAATTTATACCTCTGTATGGTATAATTGAGGACATACTCTGAAGGTGAGGCAAAAGCGCAGGTCAGCTAACTTGTCCTACATGATTTTTACTATCACTTGAGAGAAGAGTATAAGACAGCGTGGCTTTCATTGCTGGCATTGTAAAGCTGGCAGCTGAAGTATCCAACCTATCACATGTGAACGCAGTGAACAAGGAAGTAATAAACACACAAAAAATATGCAACTCCTCTGCGCTCTCCATGATGGTGCTTTAGAAGTTGAGGGGCAACAGTAAACTCTGTACAATTTTCATAGGTACCATCTTTACATTTCACCTCTTCACATTCTTGTGCAACTGGGTGCCACCCTCCACCCTCCACTTGTATTTCCTGGTTAATCATTCCAACCTCTGTGAGGCGCATGAGGACTTTTTATATGAAAAACACTCAAAGCAGTGGGTGGCTTTAGTACTATACCCTCACCTAACAGAGGTTTAGTCTGTTTATAGCCAAATCTTCAGGCACACTGAATAGCACCTCTTACTTCATATACATCCTCTCATTAATGTAACAGCCTACGTCCTCACCTGTTGTGATAAAAATTGTAAAATTTGTCTGTAATTATGAGCTACTTTTTGCCTTTCTTCAGCAAGAGAATAAGAGCAATTTGCCTTCAGCTTGTGCAGATAGTATTGTTTCTTTATTCTGATTATATCTGACAGGGTTCCAAGGGCTGCAGTATATGTTGCAGGGCCACTGCTCGCTGCAGAAAAACAATCACCACAGCTGGTATATAATTACACCGTACTAATTGAAGCAGAAGATATTTCCCGAGCAGTAATGAGTAGTAGAGAGGGCTTAATGGACCAAAATGCTACAGAAGCCAATCTCAGTTACTCATTATTCCTTCACTAGCTGTCCTATACTAAATTCATCTCAGCAACTACACAAAATATCAGATGAAAACCTAAGTGTACGTTGCGGTAATATAATCTTTAAAGTTTCCACCAACATATAAAGCTTTAAAGGTAGTATTTTTTGCATTAGTAAAAGTCACATAGTGCCCAGATCTGCAGGGCATCTTCACTTCCAGGCTGGGATCACAACAGATAAAAGACCAGTGCCAAAACCCCCTAACATGCCTCCTTGTTCCACAAATTATCATTAGATCGTAACAAATTTATGCCTATCCTGCTTTACATTTTTCTACTTTTACTTCTCCTAGGAGGAACAAAATGACTGATTTTTTCATAATAAATATTTATCAGTGCAAAGCCCTGCCAGACAGATTAAAAAGTAGGAACTTTGACACATGCTCTGCTCCCTACTGCAGTATGTGAGAGGCAGAAAGAGCTTTCTCAACTCAGAAAACCATCTTAGATTTCTGGACTAGTGGTCTTGTCTCCTGCTCCTCCTCCAAGGAAAGTGTTGCCTTTTATTGGGGATGACTGAGGTTACTCACTGGGTGACTTATGGGCTACATACAGCTCTCCCAAGGAAAGCCATCCAGGAAGGACGAGGTGGCTTGCCTCGCTAAAAAAAAGTGACATGGCAACAAGCAGCACCAGTCATAGGCAGGGTAAACCAGAGCAACTCCTAAATGCTATGACACCACCACATCAGAAGAATATATATCCAAACTTGTTTCAGTATGGCTGATCTGCTGCAGGCTCTTGTTAATAGGTCATGATCACTCTGAAGTTAATCAGCTTTCTATTGCACCCCTTTAAAATCAGATGCAGGCAAAGAAATGCATGAAAAGAAGTTTGGGATCCACAGTAAAGCAGGAGAAAATATATGGCTATGCTCAGTAACATGGACACTGTCCCTTTTCCTATATTCACTCAGCTATATACATCCAGAGCACTGATGCTCACTGTGAGGCAGGGCAGTCAAAAATTACCTCCCTCTCTGCAAAAACACAGGAGCCTGGCAGAAACACCCTGTGCTGTAAAGCCAAATTCTACTTTTCCTGCCTGTATTTACTGTTTTCACACCTCACTGTTGCCTTTTGACCACCCTCTTCTGTACCAGCACAGAACAAAAGACCCAGCAATGCTTCTGCTCCATTTGTGGGTCATCCCAAAGGGAAAGCAGGCAGACAAACTAGGAGCTGCTCTTTGTGTGCATATCCTTTCTCCGCCACCCTGTCCCTTTCCTCTTTCTCAAGTCAAGGGACAACTGTGGTCTTGTAGCTACTCCTCAGCATTAACCTGGGTTTAAGAGGGGGACTGCAGAGAAGAGTCTAAAACCCTGCATGTGCACATACAGCAAGTCTCATAAAACACATCATGTATATAAAAAAAAAAAAAGCAAAGAAAAGCGTTACATTGTGCGAATGACAATAGTGCCCAACTTTTGCTAGGATGGGCATTACCACCTTGCAAGGCTATACATGGGTTTGCAAGCACTTTTTCCCCCTCTCTTAACGAGCAATCTTGACTCTTGGAAAAGTATGCTGCCCCTGCTAGTGCTCTGGATTGCTTAGAGTTTTTTTGTCAGAATAACTCCGGAGAAAAGAAGTCATCCTGTCTTAGGAGAATGCGGCCACTGTCTTGGACTCAGGCAGGGAAAATCTTTGACGTAAAGCTGCTATGAGGAAACCTGACCTTGGTCTTGGGATGACAAAGAGGTGGCTGGATAAAAAGGAACACAGCACATCATGGAACTCTCAGGTTAAGCATCGCTGGCTTTTCCTCCATTAAGAAACTGACAAAACATCTTTCGGACATGTAATACCGCTCAGCAAAGGGACAGAGGCAAGTGCCAGAAAAGTTCAAATAATGTGTTTGATGTTCACATCTGTGTAACTCCAGGCTGCTCAGAATTAATACAACAATATGATGAGCCTGCATTCTGATTACAGACCATCTGTGCAAAATCAGCACCAAGAAACAAGTTGAACTATGAACTAGTTTGAAGGAATAATTGTGCAGGCTGATGAAAACTACAAACCACTTCCTTGGATTGCCAACCTTCCTCCAGAAAGAGGGCATAGTCATTCCACTAACAAGCCAAACACACTTAGGGTAGCAAAAAATAGGCCACCTTCAGCACAAAGAAGTGTTGATTGCATCAGTATTTCACATGCATTTCTTTGGTAGCACCTGACACTGGAAAGGGCAATGACGCTTCTAAACACAGCATATAAATGAGTCCCAATTGCCATCTACTCCTGCCTCCCAGAAGTCTGTAACATAACATTACCCCTTTCACAGAATTTTCCACCCTGGCCCTTACTGAAAACAGTCAGAAGTTAAAATTTTTAAAGGAGCCTAGAAAGGGTGGGGACAAAAAATAGTAATTTCTTTTGAACCAAAGCCAGATCCCAGCCTCCTGTGGCCTCCTTGGAAACTCCCAGCCCCTGCTATTTGTGGAGCTTAAGAGAGATGTTAAAGAAGAGAGAGGATTCTTGCCTTAAAGATTTTTACATGATTACATTAAAAACTACCGTACTTACAATACAACAGGGTAGGCATACACAAGCCTAAACTCACAGTGCACATAGTGCTGGTGTTCCTGTGTAAGGGAAAGTAGATCCAAATGCAAGCACCTGCAGCCCTTTGAATGAAATATCCTCCAGAACAGACTCCATACAATACCTGGATACGTCTGGTAATTTACACCTGAAAAATGCTAAAAAGTTCTCAAGTGATGAGGATGGATGAAAATAATTATATCATCCAACACAAATGGTTAATTTAAAGATACCTCTTCTGGAAGTGATTTTGAAGGCTGCAACAGCCAAACGTCATCTGCTAATAAAAGCTACTACCATGTTGTTATTGCATCCTTCCAGTTACATCAATACTCTGATGTGATTAAGGGAATATATCAGTTATTTTACACTTATCTGCTTTTCCTCCATCAAGCTGCAATTTACGTGTGTCACTAGTGGGTTTATCTCTGAATTACAGCTCCTGGCAAATTCTGCTTCTGAATGTGCCTGAAGTCCCCACATGATTTAGGGAAACAGTTTCCAAGAGCTGAGGTATCATTTAGTTTCTAGAAATTGAAAGGAAAGTTAGTGCTGAAATCAGCAAGGCAAGGGACCAACTAACTTGTAAAAGAACAGATAAGATCATAAAATAAACCTTTCAAAGTACATGTTTTTAGTTTGGATTCAGGCGCAGGGCACCCAGTGTGGTTATACCCAGATTCCCCTGCATAGCTGTGGGACTTCCTCAGCAAAATAGAGGCAAGTTACAGAAGACCATGGGAAAACTCCCTCTGACCACAGTGGAAGTTAGACTGAAGCTGGATCTTAGTTTCATGCAGCTTTTCATCGCAATAGCACGTGCTAGCCAAAGGTTTTCAGCAGGCTCAATGGGGCTTAAGCATAGATGGACCCACAAAGTTTTTTCTTTTCTTAAAGTTCACAGTTGTCAGACTTTTAGGACTGAAAGTAAACGGACTTCTATTCTGGCACAGATCTACTGCAAAAATACCTATAGGCTTACAGCCCTTCCCTCAAGAACACTGTAGCTTGAATGTATTTGTCTGGTGTTGAGTACCAGGCACAACTGGGCACATGTTTATTTCTGCCCCACACAACTCTCATGACTGTCACTTTCTGGCATGGGAAATGCTGCCTCCAAACCTGAGAAAGATACAGAGAAACTGAGATACCAAATATCAAGGAAATACCCTCTTCCCCTTATTTCAAGATAATCCTGCTGCCTTCACGTCTGCCATCTGAGGATGTTTTGCCTAAATAAGAGATCGCCTTTTGGAGTATCAGCAAGCCTCCAGCCAGAGAAGATTCTTCTGTTGCAGTTACTCCACTTCTCAGCAACAAGCTGGAGATCTGCATATAAGCTTGAGCTGTACCTGGAGTAGCTTGTGCTCCCTGAAGCGCCTCCCCCAGATTTAATTTTTCCCAAGCCAAGTAACAATTATGAATACCTTATGTCCTTCATTTAATAAACATGTTTATCAACTAAATCAGTTCATAATTCATAATCAAATTTCATTAAATATTAGTGATCATTTCTTCTTTACTTTTGTGGCCTCTGGAAATAAATAGAAGAACTTAGAGGAGAATTTGGAATAAAATTTAATTGAAAGTATGAATTAAATTTTTTGGTGATTTCATTTTTCCCTGCCCTGTGCTGCTCCTATTTTTTACTACCTACACAGAATATGGTTTGCCAGCACTTTTTAATGCAGATTTGAGCAAGGAAAGCTCTGGTCAAAAGCTACAACAGCTGGGCTAAAGGAGGACTTTCTTGGCTTCTCTGTATAGGTATTGTTCAAAACACTAAGTCAGAAGCTTATGGCCTTGGGAAAACAAGAACAAAGACATGCCTCAATTATATTCCATTGAGAACTGAACCTGAGAGAAACTCTAGCAAAGGATAACATGAAATTTTACAGATACCGTATCGTATCAGTACTGTATATGAATGCAGCTGAATGCACAGGAACAGGACAGAAAGGCAAGACAGCCAACCTGGATCTACCAGCTACTGATGTTTGGTACAGGCAGAAAAAATGTTATGTGATGTATGTAGAAGCAGACAACCAGCAGCTGAAAGTGAACAAAATTGCTTTTAAGTGATTCTCTGACAGTGCTAAAACACTGCAGAGTACCTCTGTTGCTTTCCACAAACCAGTTTCTGGCCAAATCAGTCACCTAGCCAGGAGACTGGAAAAATTTTTGCTTCCAGTATCACCCAGAGCCTTTGCTGAGTCACTGTGCATTTTTCTGTGTTGATCGGCTTATTAACAGATATAAGCATTCAATTACTTATTCATGTAGTTGTATTAGCTCAGCATTTCCCAGACTCCTGAGCTTTTGCTGGTAGCCTGCAGGTCTACCCTGCATTCATTCTGCTGCCTGCCTTATGTCATTACATGAATTGGTATAATTGCCCAGCAGAGCACTGCCTGGCATGTCTCATTAGCATTCTTTAATTACAGCAGGACCGAGTGGCATGCCATTTACTGTAAAAACCATTCGCTGTGTATTACAAAAGTGATTATAAACTAATCTCTAAGCTTTGGCTTCAGCTTGAACCTGACATTTTTATAGACATCTATACTTCATTCTGGTAGTTCATGACAACAGATCCCCTTGACTGAGCTGTTGCCTGTTAATAAGCAATCTATCCTAATTCATTATCTCATACTTTATTAAGCACAGGAAAACAAGAGTCTAGGAAATTCTTTTATTGCTTATTTGACTTGTTAGCAAATGTTCACCCTAATTTGAGCTATCCTCCCTCTTAGCTCCTACTTGCTGATTCCAGTGGCAAAAAGAAAAATTACATTTCAGCTGGGCTTATGTAAGTTTTGCAGTAGAAATACAAACACACTCTGCCTCCATATTGGCCCCTCTACCCTAGCTCTCTTGCCATCCCTTCTCTTTGCAAAGTGATGGCAATTAAGTCCATCTGAAAAAAAGACTCTTCTAGGCAATACTTACACTACTCAACATAGTCTGAGCAAACCGCCTGGATCAGGGTTCTCAAGGACTCTGCCACAGAAAAGGCAAAACTGCACTTAAAGTTGGGGAAAGCAAGAAAGGGGAGGGGAAGAGGATGAGGTTTTTACAGGAATTTGGAATCTAGTGAGCAGGTGTGGGAGAATCATGATTTCAAATCAAAATACTTAAAACTCCTCCTCAGTCTGGTTTTAGGGATCTGAGACCTTTTGTATTACTAGCCCTTTGTACAATCCCATGCCAAGCAAGCCAGACAAGAGGATAAAGGTTTGCCTCACAGAACAAGGCTGAATTGCATAAAGTCTGTGGTCCTAGTGAATGATCTACAAGGAATCCTGTCATTGCTCTCTACATAAGTGTCATCACCTTAAGTTGATCAAATTGGATTATGTTTTTATATCTAACACTCTTAAATCAAAAATTAGTTTCAAAGTGACAGAAGCAAAACAAATACTGTGTAAGTGCAAAGTCAAGATTACCCAGGTTGGTTTATTACTGAAAGAAAGAAAAAATACTATGTTCTCTAGGGAGTAGATGCCATTCTCCATTTAGTTAGCCCCGGTAGTTGAATACAGAAATCCCGACTATGAATTAGTTTTTCTCCACCACACTGAATACAGTCATCTTTATTCTGGGTGAAGTGGGCAATATTAACACCCTAAATCAATCAGGAGTTAGTTTCATGCCCACATAGGAGGTTCAGCACACTAAATGGCTGAAAGGTACCACATCTGTGAAAGACATATTTTTCTTTTTATAAGACGTGCTTCAGTGTATAACTGCTAGATTGTTGCTAGAAAGGGCAGCTGTGAGAAGAGAAAACATGATGAGCAAAATCACAGATACTGTCTGGAGACAAACACATCTTCAAGCAAGGATGAAAGAAAATATTCACCTGATTTAAGCCATTAAAGTAGAAATTGCTAAGAAAAGCACAATGAGAGCATGTTCTCCGTTCCATGAACCACTTCTGGCCTTGAATCCACAAGCAGAATGTTTCATTTTCCCCACTGTGGACAATTTATGGAATACTCCTCACCTGCTAGACCCAGAGGTTTTACATTGCTTTGTAACGCATATTTCCATCAAAATCTTATTTGTACTGGAGGACCCATGGCCTTTTCACACACAAATGGAAATATTTCATACAGCTAATAGAAACTGATTATTTAAAGCCATGACCGCCACTTACTGAGATTCGTTTCACGTAAAATAAAGAAATGGGCAGTGATTGTCCTATACTATAGTTCGAAGGAAATCCTGTAAAGCTGAGTAATGCATTTTACTAATAAGTGTTCTTCTCCCCAAAATATTCTCACTATAAAAGTCTCAGTTATGATAACTGAACTGATCAACTCCAAGAGGAAACATGAAAACTCACTTTCAGCACAACATTTGATAGAAGAAGAGTGAACAAGGTGGGAAAGGAAATACAGGAAATTTTTTTAAAAAATTAATCCTTTTATCTGCTCTTTTGTTTATTGCAAGGTGCTACCTTACTCTGTACAAACCATTTTTAAAGCAAAAAACAATGAAATTTGTTGCTGAGCCAAAAAATTCTTCAGCAGGCTCCAGCTGTGACTCATGCACAGATGCACAGGCACTGCAGATGCTCTTTGTTAATGCACCTAAGTCATCTTTGGAGTTAGCACAAACCGACAACAGGAATGATAACTAAAATTAAAATTTGTACAACAAAAATAATGTCAGAATAGAAGTAAGTAGTTCAATACTCTTGATTTCTTCTGTCAGGTCAGCTGTAGGTAAAAGTCAGCTAACAAAAGAACATTTCAGCCAGCCTTTTAAATGTGGTTTCCCTATAAAACTCCATTGCTTCATCATGAGGTTCCTAAATAATGCCATGAGAATGACAGGTTACAATGCTGCAGAATTAATGGACTTCTACCAGCAGGCCATCCTTCCCTCTCTCCTCAGGAAACAGGGGCACAATTTTGCTTGGCATATGAAAATACTGAGGACAGCAGCCAAATTGCACATTCAATTTCCATTTACCTCAGGAGTCAACAGAAACCTCTGGAAAGGAAAAACATAAAACTTACTTTTCTGCCTCTTTTTTTTCTAATGTTTTGCTAGTGATTAGTAAAACAGTAACCCCACCTCCATCAGCAGATTAATTTCATAAAACAGCAGTGATTTTATAATTTGTATTCTGGCAGCGATCAACATAAGGCAAGATCGAGAAAAATATTTCAAAGATGTCAAAGCAGATATAAAGAACATGCACTTTATATAAAAAATTATATTCCAGAAATAAATGGGCTATTGCACCCATTAAATGTCCTTGGTAGTCTTAAACCATTTGGTAGGGTCTCTCTGCCTTCTGTGCATCCTCCTGTCTCAGATGTTGGGCTTACAGCCGCTGCAGAGGTATTTAAAAACATGGTCTCAAGGGCTAATGCACATATTTATTGATTGTTGGGCAATGATGTAGTCATCTGGTGACAAGAACTATGCTAAAGTGCCAGTTTTGGTACACTGACTTTGGATGTTCTTAAGTACCAAAATGTTGCTGCTTTGCTGAAAATTCTTTAGCCTGGAGAAGAGAAGGCTCCAGGGAGACCTTATTGTGGCCCTTCAGTAATTAAAGGGGGCTTATAACAAAGACAGGGACAGACTTTTAGTAGGGTCTGAAGTGACAGGACAAGGTGTAACAGGTTTAAACTAAGAGAGGGTAGATTTATATCAGATATAAGAAAGACATTTTTTACCATGTGGGTAGTGAGACACCAGGACAGATTGCCCGGAGGATTTGCAGATGCCCCATCACTGGAAGCGTTCAAGGCCAGGTTGGATGGGGCTTTGAACAACCTGATCTAGCAGAAGGTGTCTCTGACCACAGCAGGGGTGCTGAAACTAGATGATCTTTAAGGTCCCCTCCAACCCAAACCATTCTCTGATTCTAAGAAATTGCCAAAATGTTCTTACAAAATTACAATAAAACATCAATTCACCTCTATTCAGGCACAAATCCATAGTCCCATTGAAGGCAAAGGTCCACCCAGGCAGGGCAACTTAGAAAACCATTGTCTTCTGATTTAAAACTGCTCTTTAGAGGAGAAACTGTTTTTTCACTGTCTGGACAGCATCTAGCATGCAAGTCCTATCTCACCTCAAACAAGCGATACAACCCACAAGCGAAGGGACAAATTCAACCTAATCACTGACAGGTATGTCTTCAGGGCAGCCTTAGGACTATGTCTTCCTGTCAGATTGTGTTTCATTTTATATAAACATCACCTTAAACAGGCATTAGACAAACTGTACATTATGTAATCAGCCCCTTGGTTACCACAGTTGGGGTTCCACGTTTTTGCCCAAAAGCCGCCTGTGGGTTCAGGCTTAGAGTAATCAGTCCAGATCCCCCAGCTGCTACGAGGTCCAACAGTCCATACCATAATACTCAGGGGGCCCTACACCCAACCTTTCCGCAAAGCTGTTGTTAAGAGGAAGCAGTGATCTGCTTCTAGCTGAAGAAACACTTAATTGAATCTTTTATGAATTATGCAAGGAAGCCAGTAACTTCCAACCCTGTCATTACTGTTATTTGTTCAGCTCCCTCACAGCTCTTTTATAAAGAAGTGGGCTTCAGTTCCCGCTGTCGGCTGCACAGATGTACACTGGCAGGTGACAAAAGCAAGGGAACTGAAGGAAGAAAAGGACTACCTGGACCAAAGACTTCAGAATAATTCTGCTACCAGAAAATTACTACTCCACAGAGCAGTTCCTTGGACTATAAAAATTAGAGCTTTAAAAGCTGTATTTTATATATAAATCAAGGCTGCCTTTGTGTTTATTATTTCATGGTTTTGGGGTTTTTTTGTAGTTTTAAACCAACAAAGACAATTTTTGTGCCTAAAGTCAGAACAATTCCATCACTGTCAAGTTAGAAGTGAGTACAAACTGAGAAGGAAGCTGTTACTATTTGGGAGCTAGTAAGTCATCAGCCAAGTAGTCTAATCCCAAGACTATGAAAAAGCCTGAAAAGGTAAGACAAAAAGCCAAGCACCTAGGCGGGAATGAGAGAGTACGACTCCAGAAAATGTGAATATTGATACATCAAACCCCATGGTAATGTTCACTCCACCACGAAGTGCAGTATATTTCCAGTTCAATCGCAATTAGTGATTAATTAAGGGTGACCAAAAGCACACCCTTCCATCAGACTGTTTCAGAAACACTGTATGAATTCAGACAGGACTGTAACACTCAGAGATAGAGCGCAACTCTTACGAAGCTGTCTATTGAAACAATACGGCCTATGAACTGAAAGAATATCCTTTCCTTGGGCTTTAACTATTAACAGCACAGATCAGTCAGACCTTAAACGTTCACACACCTTACCCTGAAAGTGAATTGCAGTTGCTGGGAGACACATTGAAGAGAATAAAAAGACAACAATGTTGAGAACCAGCTTTAATAAAACGAAGAAAGAATGACAGCTTCCATCAAAATGGCATTTATGCACCACCAGAAAACCTTTAACTTATCAAAACCTGATCTATCAAGTTAGCTTTGTTCTGCCTTACATCTGTTCTCTAAGTATCAGAAACATTCAAGGTAGTATATAAATCTACAATGGTGATGTATTAAAGAAGTATACTATAAGAGAGGTTAAGGGAAAGCCATTTCATCAACACTAGCACTTCTATGTAAAATGCCACACACTGAAGTTACAAAAAACTACACTATATTAACAGGTTTTAGTTCAATACACAGTATGCATAATGTCATCAGCACAAGGATTCAGATTTCAGACTTTTTTCTTTAAATCTCAAATGAGGTTTCTTGTTCAAAAACCACTCAAACACTTGCCTCCATCTCTCTTGGCACTTAAATGACCTGATTCTTGTGCTTCAGAATTCTGAAAAATCAGGATGCTTATTTGCGTTCACGAGTGACAATACAGATGTCTGTTCCCCAACTTCCATACAGACAGAGGCTCTCTTTTGTAGCATACAAGGAACATTGGGCACTAAGATTACAAGACTACTGTTAATCCTGCTTGACATTAGACAAGTCATTTCTCCCCCCACGGGCATTATTACTTCAGCAGTAAGTGGATCGCAAAAGCGGAGCTATTATCAGCCCCTTGATTATTCTGCAGGTGTTTTAAATTTATTGCTACCCAGCTTAATGTTTCTCTAAATTAAATGTTTCCAAAGTCTTTACAAACATAATTTAGCAATTAGAGTACAGGATAAAATTACTCTTTGTAGTAAAAATAGATATTAGAAGAGAGAGTGCTTTATTAACAGACTATGACTCAAAAGGAAAATACTTCTAGTCAAAGGACTGAGACGTACATTATGTAAATTAAACTATTCAAATGTTGTAACGGGAGTACGTGTAAGACTTGCAGCAAGTCTAGCTTCTTAAGTCACTCAAATACATTCTACCAGGCAACACGCCTCCTTAAGCATTTGCTTAAAACTTAAGCACAAAACACCTCACGCACTTAAGTGCTTTGCAGGAATTTCTACCACTGGAGTGTAATTCACAAAAGAAAACTCATACAATATAGCACTGATACAACTGTGATCTACCAAAGCACAACATATTTCCTGCACAAATACAAGATTTCATTTTCTAATTTTTGCTGTAAGGTTGCAGAATATCCTGAACCCCACAAGGAACAACTACCTATACTAACATTACTTGGGTAACTGTTGCCTCGTAACCCCAGCTACAGGACAAGGAAACAAAATACATAGCTGCTTCTTTCAAAAGAGAAGAAAGATGGGAGAAAAAAAGTTAGGGCAAATTGCCATGGGCAGCCAAGTACCTTTATTTTGAACAAGTCCTCCATCCTTACCTTGGCAAATGCATCTTTCATAGGCACTGAATAGAAAGGGTTGGTTTTTGACTTGACTCTTTATCAATACAAAATTATACATACAGAACATTGTAATTTTGAACATATTAACCAATTAGTTAAAACAGGATTTTATACATCCACTATCATGGTGAACTGAGGTGTTTCCTGAGGCAAGGAAACTATTTAACACAAGTGCAAACTACTTTTTTTTCAGCTGTGCTGGCTCTCCACAGCAACTACATGCTGAGCAACTGCATTCTACCACAGTTGTCAACTGTCTGCCATCACATAAGGAACTAGAGGAAAAGGTTGCACCTCTTCTAGCTCCTGTTCCCAATTCAAACACCTCAACACCTAGGTGAGAGAGGATAAACTGAACTACAAAGTTAAGTTGTCATTTCTAATCTGAATTCATTGATTCTGTAAAGCAAATTTGAAAATCAGGCCACTTAATTGGTGTAGCACCTCTCATGGATCACTCCTCCAATCTTTCTTAAATCAAGGGATTGTCAAAACTCTTTGTATTACAAAAAATCCTCCAGCTCAAATGACCTTGACACTCCCGTCTTCACTTTTCATCAGCAATCCTGAAGGCCCTGATGCTCTGCACTCCTTTAATTGCTTCTCTGAAGCCATCCATTTCTACTGGGAAGACACATATTGTATCAGGAAATGTTGCAGGGCTACCCTGTTGCTGTTGCTGGGCTATGAACTTGCTGAGATCACAGTGACATGGTGGGATCACAGAATCATGGAATGTCCTGTGTTGGAAAGGACCTGCAAGGATCATGGAATCCAATGTGAGGATGACTCACAAACTGGAGTGCGGCAATGAAGGGATACAGGCTTTTTAGGAAAGCCAGGCCAGGAAGACAATGTGAAGTGGTGGAGTTGCCATTTGTGTAAAAACACAGCTGGAATGCGTGGACATCTGCCTTGGGATGGATAATGAGCCAACTAAGAGCTCACAGGTAAGGACTAAGGGGATGACAGGTATGGGTGACATTATAGTGGGTGGTCAGCTACAGGCCACCTGACCAGAAAGAAGTGGATAAGGCCCTCTACAGACAGCTAGAAGCAGCTTCAGGTTCACAGGCCCTGGTCCTCAATATCTACTGGAGGGACAACACAGCAGGACATAAGCAGTTCAGGAGGTTCCTGAAGAGCATCGATGACAACTTTCTGACCAAGTGAGAGAGAAACCAACGAGGTGAGGTGCTCTGCTGGGCCTCATACTCACCACCACCAAGGGGCTTGTTGGGGACATGAAGGTCAAAGGCAACCTTGACCATTGTGACCACGAGATATTGGAGTTCAGGACCCTAAGATGAGGGAGCAGGGAAAAAACCAACAGAACGCTGGAGTTCAAGAGAGAAGAGCGGCCTCTTCAAAGATCTGTTTGGTAGAGTCTGATGGGATAAGGCCATGGTAGGAAGGGGGGGGCCCCCAAGAGACCTGGTTAATATTCAACAGATCACCTCTTCCAAGCTCAAGAGTGGTCCATCTTAATGAATAGGAAGTCAGGCAAAAACACCAGGAGGCCTGCATGGATGAACAAGGAGCTCCTAGCAAAACTCAAACACAAGAAGGAAGCCTACAGAGGGTGGAAGCACAGACAGGTAACCTGCTAGGAATAGAGACACTGTGCAAGCATGCAGAGATGCAGTTAGAAAAGTCAAAAGCCCACCTTGAATTGAATCAGGCCAGAGATTTCAAAGACAACAAGAAGGGCTTCTATAAGTACATGGGTGGAAAAAGGAAGGCTAGGAAAAATGTGAGCTCAGTGCTGAATGGGACAGGGACACTGGTGACAGAAGACATGGAAAAGGCTGAGGTCCTGAATGCCTCCTTCACCTCTGTCTTTACTAGTAAGACTGTCCTTCAGGAATCCCAGGCCCAGAGAGCAGGAGGAAAGGCTGGAACAAGGAAGATGTGTCCTTGATTGAAGAGGATCAGGTCAGAGAATATTTAAGCAAACTAGACACCCTAGAGTCCATGGAACCAGATGGGACGCACCAATGAGTGCAGAGGGAGTTGGCAGATATCATCACGAGGCTATTCTCAATAATCTTTGAATACTCACGGCAATTAGGAGAAGGACCCAAAGACTGGAGGAAAGCAAATGCCTTTCCTATCTTCAAAAAGGGCAAGGAGGAAGAACCATGGAACTACAATATGGTCAGCCTCACCTCAATGAAGTGATGGAGCCACAGATATTGGAAATGATTTCCAGGCACACGAAGGACATGAAAATCAACAGACATAGCATGTATTCATCAAAGGGAAGTCATGCTTGAACAACCAGATAAACTCCTATGATGAAATAAATGACTGGCTTGATAGATGAGGAGAGAGTAGTGGCATAGTCTGCCTTGATTTCAGGAAGGATTTTAACATCTTGGATGAACAGACAGTGAGGTGGATTGTAAACTGGCTGAGCAGCTGGTCCCAGGGAGTGGTGATCAGTGGAACAAAGTCTAGTTGGAGGCCACTAACTAGCAGTGTACCCCAGGAGTCAATACTGGGTCCAATCGTGTTCAAAATCCTAGAACATCTCTCACACGAAGAGCAGCTTAGAAAGCTGCAGCTGTTTAGTCTGGAGAAGAGAATGCTCAGGGACATCTTACCACCAATGCATACAAATCCCTGAAGGGAGCGTGCAAAGAAGACAGAGCCAGGCTCTTTCCGGTGGTGCCCAGTGACAGGGACAGAAGCAATGAGCACAGCCTGAAACGCAGGAGGTTCCCTCTCAACATCAGGAAACACTCTTTCACTGTGAGGGTGACCGAGTGCCTGCACAGGTTGCCCAGGGACGTTGTGGAGTCTCTGTCCTTGGAGATACTCAAAAGCTCTCTGGATGTGGTTCTGGCCAATCGGCTCTAGGTGAACCTGGTTGAGCAGAGTAGGGTTGGACCAGATGACCTCCAGAGGTCCCTTCCAACATCAACCATTATGTGATTATGGGGTATGTTGAAATTTGCTTAAAAGAGGAAAGACACTCCATTGTATTTCCCCTCTTTTTATTATTCCATTTTCTTCCAAAAATAGCATAACAATGTACTTGCAAAGGAAATCTGATACAAGAAGTCTAACAAAACTAGCTTTGATGTACATAAATTTCAATGAAACATTTCAGCACTTCTAAAGTGTTGGCATTTTTCAGCTAGTTTCATGAGTTCTAATTCTAGCAGACAAGAAATTCTTGTTTTCTTAATCTCAGCAACAGAACTGACTGATTCTACTGCTTTGGTGAAGGTTATAGGTGTTGTTCTATACAATTACAAAAAAATTATATCACGAGTCATGGAGGGAAGAATACGACTTAATTACAGTGGGAAGGCAATACAACTACAAACTCAAATAATTTGAATGCTTAACTTTGTAACAGAAATGTCCTTTCCTAGGTTTAGTATAACTTTTCAAAATACTCATGTACCATCATCATTTCACCCTTTCATCTCTTTGTAAACTATACTAGCCAACACCTGTGAACTGCTACTGTTAGCTCAAGAAGGGAGAAAAAGAACATGAAGTACCCACGCCCTCTCAGTAGGTGAGAGCAAACACCATGTCAGAAAGCAGAGCAAACACCATGTCAGAAATCCCTAAGCCAGCTAAGAGACTGATGGGCAGTTAAGATAGTAATTAGGCACAGTTCTGCCTATTGATATCACTAGATTATATTCCCAAACAAGATATTTGGCTCTAATTTAGGGATTGTTATCCACATGTACCAGGGTGTGTACACACATGCATAGCCCTCCCTCCCAGAGTGAGCTTCTAGTACAATCAAATGATATACAGGACAGGCTCCCCTTTTAATTCATCATCCAGTACATGACCAAGCTCCTGATGCCTTAAGGACTGCAATGAGGTCCCCATCACCACCAATAGCTCATCCTTCTGCCAAGCCCATTTGGAATTTTATGAAACAAGTAAGAAACACATCCTAAGATCTGCCTAGTAAGTTTCAGGAGACATTAAAACTACCAAAAAGTTAGGTGAGTCTTTAATACAATAGAAAACGTTCATTAATCTAAGTTCAGCAGCTGTTATGGATCACCACATAGTCATATTTGGAAAAACAAAAATATTTAAAACTTTAGAAATTCAGTTCTTTCAGAGCAGTTTTGTACAGAACAAACTCGTTTAATCTTGAAAGCACCATGAAGTGACACTACATATCAGCAAGCACAAAAAAAACCAAGAACATCATGGGACTTTACTATGTAAACTACACCTTGAATACCGCTAAGGTAGATTTACACTGCAGGCTTGAGCACAGCACAGAGGTACTCAAACTGACTCAGATATTATTTGCCACTTAGCTCTGCATGCAATGTAGACATACCCTATATGTGTGGATAGATCTCACTGTGGATTAACTGAGCTCTGCAATACAATATTTAGGCCCTCATTCTGCACCATCGAAGTCAGCAGTCATTCTTCCACCAACTTCAGAAAGTACAGGTTCAGGCTTGTAATCACACACTTCTACTAACAAAACATTTGTTTCTAACATAACATTGTGTCAAGGTCAAACATGAGTTTTGAGAGCATGCAGATTGCTTAGAAATGCTTAAAAAGACTGGTTCGGAATCTTTCTTATATATACACACAAAAGTCCATCTGTCACAGACAGGCAATGTAACTCAGAATCATGAGCTTGCTCTAGTTTTTGGTAGTGTCCTGCACACTTCTGATAATTAAAAAATAAAAAATAAAAAAATAGTTGCCACAATGGATTTCTGACCATTCCAATTTGCATGTGGATATGATCTCTTCTTGCTGCATCCCGTACATGAAGTTTCACAGTTGCTTCTCAAATGCAAATACCAAGTAAATACCTAAAAACGAAAATGGAGTATTTAAAGCTTCAGTTTCCTCTGCCGCTTCATTAAGTTTTCAAAACGTAAACAGGTTGATACTTTGCCCAAAGAACTTGTTAGCAGGTTACTGAAATTAGAAAAACTGCTATGGTTTCCCAATGAGTAACTCTAGCATTCAATTCCAGAATGTATTTAGACATGTTTTCACAATAGAGCAAGAATGCACAAAAAGAAAAATATTTTAAATATTGTTGATAAGGTTAATGCAATGCTAACTTGAGTTAATAGCATTACTGAAATGTGAATATAATTCATAAATTACTATGCCTTTCTACACATAATTAACATCCACCTGTACATAAAAAGCCATAAGCAACTAAGTTTAAAGACTCCTTCATACAAGCAGTAATGGACACTTAGGGGTGAAATGATCAACTTCATTTCACTTAAAAAGTTAATAAACTCATGGTACAAAATTATTAATTTTGCTCTTTTCAAATACCACAAAGAAGAAATATTTACAAATGCTAGATGGCATTTTCTCAACTCCAGAACAGTACAATTCTAGAAACGGATACTCATGCAGTCCACACCAGCACCCTTGGAGAAATACTTATTTGGCACGTAATCAATGCCAGCTATGTCAGAAATTCTTATGCTTCATACCAGACAGGTAAGTTAAACCAGTTTCTTGAGGCTGTGACTCTAATTAAACATTTACAGTTTTCCACTTGAACTCAGCTTTTGTTCTAATGGATGAGGTGCCATAGCTACATTGCAAATCTTTCAAGACAAGGCTCAGCGATAAAGCGAAGTGAAGTCCCATGTAACGAGCAAGCTGTGCTTACACCCCATCAGAAGCGCCATACTCCAAATCTCTCTGAAAACAGGGACTACTTAGAAAATACAGTCATCACTGAACTTTTAAGGGTATAAAAAGCCCCTCTCAATTAGAATAATAGTTTACATTACACTTTTACATTTCTAGAATTAATGTCTACCTTATGATTCATACCTTTAAAATATAGATAATAATTTAAGAAAACAGACACCTTAACTAAAATTTTTTTTCATTCATGGAACAGCTTTTTTTTTTGTTCTTAAACCACTAACACAACCAGTATAATGGTCTGCAAAAATGCAATTGCTGGCTGGCTGCAGTTACACAGAAGTTAGTGATAATCTCTGTGGGAATCAATTTTTATCCTTAGAATTCCCAGTCCCTTACATCTGACTTGCACTAAACACAGCATTGGAAAAAATTGTGTCAAAAGTTTTCCATGGCACATGCTCACAAAACATTTAACAGCAGTGTATCCTCTTCAGTGTCTGAGGCACTGACTTTTTTCTCCTCCCTTTATAAAACACTCAAATACCTCTTTCACCACCCATGTTTTAATTGCTTCTTCCTGAACCACATATCACTACAGGCAAAGAGTAAAGCTTCAGTCCCTGTCTCCCCAGAACAAATTTGTATTATTTTTGAGGAATGTATGTCCCAGCTGGAGTCTGCTTTCTGGTTGACTGATAACAGATAATAATATTCAAGTGTACCAAACAGAAGTACAGTATTTAATCCTCTAACACTAACAAAATAATCCTTTAACACAGGCATTTTCTCTTCATACATCCTAAGTAAGGCTTCTCCAAATTATTTTAACCAAAAGTTTGCATCCTAGAAGCTACTTAAATAAAACAAAATTTCAACCTATTTTTTGCATTTCCCTCTCAACTTCTTGAGATGTATGAACTACATAATCTATACATAGGCGTTTGAATAACACAAATAATATAATGTTGTTATATTTAAAATTTGGATTTTCTTCCATAACCACAAGGCTATTTTACACACTTTCCACAGCAGTCGTTCAGTCAATACTGAGTTTTCAAAACAATACTTACTTGTTGCTTCCCATTCAGATTTACTCAAGGTTCCCTAGAAGGGGACAAAAAAAAAAAAAAAAAAAACAAAACAAAACACCAGTTTCAACAAAAAAATCAGGAAACAGTAAAACACCAGTTTAATTCAAGATAATCAATCTTTCATACACCAACTTCTAACCACCCACACTGTTTAGGAAATAGAAGAGCATTACTATAGACCACAGATACTTATAACTCCAATAACTAGGATGGTAGGGAATCGGAACACCCCAGATAACAGAACATGCCTGAATTACGCAGGTGCAGGAGAAAGGGCCAACAGTGTGTTGGCCTGGATGCCTCTCTAATGCAGAGCATGCCGGATCCATTACCACAAATCAGTGTGGCTCAAGCTGCTCTCCAGCCTGAGATGCCCAACACTTGCAGAAGTCAAGAAGCCCTATATCACAGTGCTGCCACCTTTCCTGGGAATATGGCCTGCCTCCACCTAACACCTCCCTGCAGCCCACAAAAACTCTGCTTGCAAGAGACTAACTCCCAACCCAGCTCAGACACTGAAAAAACAGCCTGCCTTGCAGCCTAGGAAACCTACTCCTAGCTCAGCCTTTCAGATGGAAGCAGGGAAAGTGCACAAGTAAAAAGCTGCTGCCATTTACCCTACCAATTAAGCAGCATAGGTAACAACAAGAATCTGGTTTTCTGTTCTGCCCACTCCATCCCCTTCCAGTGAGTCCTCACCAGGGGCATGATTTAGCCCATATGCTACCCACTGACCAATCCTAACCAAATCATGCATCTTTTAAAAGACTACTGACAAAAGGCTTATTCAGATTTTTATGTTGCCATGTGACACAGCCCCTGGGCAAAAGAGGTCTTTGATCTGACTTGACCATTCTCGTGTTCTTAAGTTTATTTGTTAAAAGAGCATTTTTCTTTTTAAAATTTTTCAAATACAGAGAGCAAGTTTCTTCTCCCTTTTGATGTAGGATTTTCATACATACAGTAAAAGGAATACATCATCAAGAATTCAGAACATGAACAGTAGATAAACCAATGATTAAAAAAAGAAAAACCCAAGCAGAAAAACTTCAACCTGACCAGCCTCATGCTATATCTATGACAGTGAAATAGGATGCCATCTACCAGTTACTGCACATGATTTTACTAAAACTACAATCTTTACTCAAACTAGTGTCCAATTTTGGGTCTTTCTTGTCGAAGAGCCTCAACACATAAAAAAAGATGTAAAGTTCAGACTGAGAGAGCCAACATTGCTCATCAGGAACCATTCAGCATGAATAGCTAGATTAAACCAAGTCTTTGCAAGATTTCCATCCAGCCTGACTCCCCAGATGCACAGGCAGAAGAAGCAAACATGCAGCTATATGCTACCCTGAATAGCTAGCCTAGCTACAGATGGAGAGGCAACAGCCAAACGGCAGCAGTTCCTGGGAAACAAATGACAGTAGACATGTCCTGTCCTCCTGCTCACTTCCTAGGAACAGCACCTGTGCAGGCTCCTGTCCATCAGGCACCCAGCTCTGAGACCAATACAGAAGAATGAAAGGCTGGGAGGGGCCCAGCTGCAGACAACTCCAACACTGTCATATACTCCTATGACAATGAAAGAAAGAAAAAACCCTTTATAAAACATGAGAAAGACAGCAAGCTCAGAAACGTAGCATGTGCATTAGAAGACAGGACTAGAAGCAGAAAAAACATATTTAATTGCACCACTGATCTAAAATCTAATATGACCTCTATTAAAGATGGTTCAGTATTCTGTTATTTTGGAAGTCACAAATCAAGCTGCCAAAACAGAAGAAATGCAGAAAAATATATGACAGAATGGCAGATTAAGTTTTGTACAAGGTAAGATTATGATCATCACAAAGGAAGTTTCTTTTCATTCCAGAAAGTGAACAGATTATCGTATTTAATAAAATTGAGGGCAAAAATATATGGACTGATTTTTATGTATAGGACTAGTCTACTTCTAGGAGCTCTGTTAAAAAAGAAAAGAAGGCACAGCAGATTTTAAAAAAATAGCATTTACAAAACTAATAAAATTGGCCAAGAAGTGAGCTGGATCATCTTCACCCAAAAAGACAATGGAAACACACTGTTTAAGATTTCAAATACATACAGTATTATGAAGGAAGTTTTCACTCTCCTGTCAGAAGATTAGAAGAAGAAAGCTAAAGCTTTAAATCAGTAGTGTGAAGATCCAGAGACAAGAAAATTCTTCAAATTAAGAATTGTTAGATAGCTGCAAAGGCAGATGGCAAAATATTCTCTCCCTTTTGCATTGTTACAAATTTCTTAATAGCTACCTAATTAAGTGAATTTGATTCTTTGAGTACAGGGTATAGATTAGATGAACTACTCAGCCCTGCAGCCCTAAGATTTTTCACATGCACAAAGACATTCATACCAATTTCATTGCAGCTGAAATGAAGAAGGCACCACGTGTCCGAAAGATCAGGACCTCAATTTTGGACACCATTTGCTCTAGTGAAGTAAGAAGGAACTTACCAATGGTAATTTTGCCTTGCCATCTTTGATGAATTCTTTTGCATGTTCATAGTCGTCAGGTTTATCAGAAACAAGCCTGGAATCACCAAATGTAGAATATGGCTGGACAACACAGAAAAAATTAAGAAATATTAATTGTATAGTAAGACACATTAATCATATTGGTTGAGGGTTTGTCACAACATAGCCCGAACAGAGGTCAGTACTTATTAAAAGGATCTTAAGTTTACATCTCTCCTTTATAGCATCTGTAAGATGAGGTCTGATATTCCCCAATTCCCAGAAAATCCAACACCCAGGATTTATAAATTAGCTTTATCTATGTGCCTCCAGAACAGAAGAAACAGAGTAACTACAAAGATTATTCTCCCTGCACAGCTTATTTTTAGTATACCCTCTTTTAGAACAGCAACTGAACAAACCAGCATCTCTTAAGCAGAAGTACTAAGAAATGAGCAACTGTAAGATTTCAAGCAGAATGCTTAAAATGCTTTAATAACACACAGGAGCTGCAACAGAAGTGTGCAACTCATTCTTCAAAACTAATGCATACTCATTAAGGATCCCAGTTACCACATGGTGGTCTGTATTTAATGCAGTCCTCAATTTTAAGTGGCCACTTATTTATGACAACTCTCACTTTCAGAATCATAGAATCGCTTAGGTTGGAAAAGACCTTTAAGATCATTGAGTCCAACTGTAAAACTAACACTGCCAAGTGCACCGCTAAACCATGTCCCTAAACACTACATCCACACATCTTTTAAATAGCTTCAGGGATGGTGACTCAACCACATCCCCAGACAGCCTGTTCCAATGCTTGATAGCCCTTTCCATGAAGAAATTTTACCTAATATCTAATCTAAACCTCCCCTGGTGGAACTTCAGGCCATTTCCTCTTGTCCTATTGCTTGTTACTTGGAAGAAGAGACCAGCACCCACCTCACTACAACCTCCTTTCAGGTAGTTGTAGAGGGCAACAACGTCTTTCTGTTCAGCCAGGCCAGTCGCCTTCCCCACCAGCTCATCTTTTGGCACATGGGGACAGTCTGCTCTTGGGCCTTTAAGATTTCCTTCTTGAAGAATGTCCAGCCTTCCTGGACCCCTCTGCCCTTCCAGGCTGCCTCCCAAGGGACTCTGTCAACCTGCCTCCTAAACAGGCTAAAGTCTGCCCTCCAGAAGTCCAAGGTGGCAGTTCTGCTGACCCCTCTCCTTACTTCTCCAAGAACTGAAAACTTTATCATGTCATGACTGTTATGCCCAAGACGGCCTCCAACCACCACATCACCCACAAGTCCTTCTCTGTTCACAAACAACGGGTCCAGCGGGGCACCTTCACTAGCTGGCTCACTCCCCAGCTGTATCAGGAAGTTGTCTTCCACACACTCCAGGAACCTCCTACAGTTTCCTCTCTGCTGTACTGTATTTCCAGCAGACATCTGGTAAGTTGAAGTCTGCCACAAGAAAAAAGACTAGCAATTATGAGACTTCTCCCAGCTGCTTATAGAATATTTCATCTGCCTCTTCACCCTGGTTGGGTGGTCTATAACAGACTCCCACCATGATATCTGCCTCATTGGACTTCCCTGATTTTGACCCATAAACACCCAACCCCATCATCAACCTCTAAACACTTGCTAACATACAGGTCTACCCCACTATCTGTCCTTCCTTGTCTGTCCCTTCTGAAGAGTTTATAGCCATCCATTGCTGCATTACAGTTGTGCCAGTCATCCCACCATGTTTCCATGATGGCAACTATATCATAGTTTTCCCACTACACAATGGCTTCCAGCTCCTCCTGTTTGTTGCCCATACTGCGGGCATTGGTGTAGATACACTTCAGTTGGGCTACTGATCCTGCCACCTTTTTGTGGGAAAAAGCCCTAATTCCCATGTGACTATTCTTGGGCAATTCCATGGTTTCTAACACATCAATAACCCTTGTAACTTTGCTGCTCCACGGATCTCCATCCTCTGCCTCCGCTGAAACAGCAGACTGAAGGACCTTGCTAGCATACTGTCCCTCAAACATTGGCATGCCAGCCCCAGGCTTGTCTCTAGTGAGCCTGGTTTTATCCCTTTCCACCTCCAAATCTAATTTAAAGCTCTTTCAATGAGCCCTGCCAACTCCTGTGCAAAGGTCCTTTTCCCCCTTTGAGACAGGTGTGCCCCGTCTGTTACCAGCAGGCCTGGCGTCCTGTAAAACACCCCATGATCAAAAACCCCAAAATTCTGCTGGTGACACCAGGCTCAGAGCCAGGTATTAATCTGCTGGCTCTTCCTGTTTCTTCCTTCATCATTTCCTGCAACTGGAAGGATAGAGAAGAATACTACTTGTCCTCCTTATCCCTTGACCAGTCATCCCAAGGCCCTGAAGTCTCTCGATTGCCCTCAGACTTCTTGTTGCAACTGCCTGCCTGAAAAATCACTAATGGATAATAATCTGAGAGCCGTACCAGGGTAGGAAGCTTTCCCCTCACACCTATAACCTGGGCCCCACGGAGGCAGCAGACTTCCCTAAGAAGTGGGTCTGGTCTGCATATTGGGCCTTCTGTTCCTTTCAGGAGGGAGTCTCCTATGACAATGACCCATCTGTTTTTTCTTTATGGAAGCAGTTTTGATGTAGGGCTTAGGCCAAATTAACCCTGGTGACACCTCCAAACTAGATGAACCATCGTCCTCATCATTGTTCGGTTCCACTTGCAGAGCCTCATACCTGTTATGGAGGGGCACCTGTGAAGGTGGGGCAGTCACAGAGGAGACGCGCCTGCTGTGCCAGGCAGGAACTTGTCGCCATTGCCCCCAACCCCTTGAGCCACTGTGTTCAGCCAGGCAGAGAGAGGATAGGGAATCCTCGGTGTCATGCGTCCTGCCTGCCTGAGAGGCCTGTCGCTGGGACAGCAGGGTGCGGTTCCAGTACACACTCTCTCTCATTCCCTGATACTCCTCAACCTTCTGACCTCCTCCTGGAGCTCTGTCACTAAGCAGAGGAGTTCCTGGGCACAGCTCCCACAGGTGTGGGAGCCATCAGGTACTGGCACAGGAGCAGGGCACACCCTGCGGCCTGACACGTGGGTGGCAGCATGGTCCCACCGGAGCTGTCTGGGAAGCTGTGTCAGTCCTGCTGGGTGCAGAGCTTAGAGAGGCCATGGCTTTCTGCTGGGTGGATATCACTGCTCCCTGGTTGAGCTGGCAGAGCTTCAGCACCCTTCCACACGCCCTTCTGCACCAACTGCCAATGCCCTGTTCAGGGCACTCCAACCCTCCCCACGGCTTTCTTTTATACGTGGGCAGGGGGGATTGGCCACCAGTTGCTCCTGGCCCCACCCAGGTCTCGTCAGCCACAGTCATGAGTTGCATGCTCCGAGCAGCTCTCTTGGCTCCCCCCTGAGGCTCCCCCAGTTTGGGAAACCCCCCTGCACACTGCACAGGAGTGCTCTGCTGCAGACTGTGCCAGCAGCAGCGCTGCTCACCTCAGCGACTGAGAATGAAGCCAATATGTCAAAGGCTGTGTCACTATGCTACCAGCAATATGAGCCCACACAAAGCACTGTTTCCTTCAGAGTCAACAAGGCCAGTCAAGTCCACTTGCAGCCCACATGATTCAGTTTAGTAAGTCACCAGATACTTGACAGTTTTATGCTGAAAAATTCTACTGTTTGAGGGAGGAGGGAAGAACAGAGTACTGTGAGTAAAACGAAAGCCTCAGAGATGGCCTCTCTGAAGCTGCTAAAGTCATCCACAATAAGAGCTTGAGGATAAAAAAGCAAAAACATTGGGCAAAAATATAAGCTAAGTTACAACTAAATACCATTTTCTTCTACAAATACATCCTGTTCTCTTATTCCTACAAATATTACTTTCTGTCTTTTCAATTGATATTTCTTGCACAAAGATCCAGCTTTCAGTCTCTCTCTGCTGAGGAAGAAATGGATTACAGTCACCACTATCTGACACCATGATTCTTGTGCTTCCACTTACTACTTAATAAAAACAAAAGCTTGCCTCAAAATTGAAATTTTATCTACAAAACTGAATCACGCGATTGGGTGCTGGTGCCCAGGCAATGGCAGCAGGGGGCTGCAGAGGTGGCCTCCGTGAGAAGAGGCCAGAGCCGGGGCTGTCCCAGACACAGACAGTTCCTCCAGCTCCAACAGAGCCACCACAGGGCACAGCTGAGCCTCGCAGCCATGAGTTGGATGCCTCCGGGAAAGCATATTTAAGAAAGTGAAAAAACCTGTGCAACAGCTGTGAGAGGAATGCTGAAAAATGTGAAACTACCCTGCAGACACCAAGGCCAGAAAAATGAGGGGAAGGAGGTGCTCCAGGCACTGAGAAAAGACTCCCCTGGAGCCTGTGAAGAAGACTGATACAGGTGATGCAGGTTGTCTCTCTGCAGCACATGGAGGACCACAGTGGAGGACCCCATGCTGGAGCAGGTGGGCATGCCCAAAGGAAGCTTCAGCCTGTGGAGAGCCCACACAGGAGCCCAACCAGGAGTAGGTTTTCTGGCAGGAGCTGCAATGCCGTGGGGAACCAAATGAAGCTGGAGCAGTCTGTTTCCTGAAGGACTGCACCCCATGGAGAGAACGTGCACTGGAGCAGCTTGTGAAGGACTGTATTCCATGGAAAGAACCCATGGCTGGAGCACGGGAAAAGTGTGAAGAGGAAGGAGTAGCAGAGGCAAAATATTTTGGACTGACTACAACCCCCGTTCCTCACCCCCCTGCGCTGCTGGGTGGGGAGAGGTCTTAGAAAGGTCAGGAGTGAAGCTGAGCCTGGGAACAAGCAGTAGGTGGGGCAAAGGTGTTTTTACGTTTGTCTTTGTTTCTCACCATCCTACTCTTCTTTGGTAACAAGTTAAATTAATGTTCTCCAAATTTAGTGTGTTATACCTGTGATGGTAATTGCTAAGCAATCTCCCCGTCTTTACCCTGACCCACAGGTTTCTTTTTTTCTCCCCCCATCCTCTTGGGAAGAGGGAACAAGAGAGCAGGTTAGTGGGTGTTTGGCAGCCAGTCAAGGTCAACCCACCACAGTTGCACTTTCAGCCACAGAAGTTTAGTTCTTCTATTGGTCGCCCTTAATTAATTGCACGACGTTCACAACAATAATTTCAATTATTGCATAAATAACTAACAAGCTGTAAAATGCTATTTAAATGAAACAAGTTAACTCTGTATTTACCTCCAAGGCCTGCATTCTCCTTAGCAGCATTTTATGCTCCTCGTTCTTGATTTTTTCTTCATAGAATTCCCGAAATGTCATTTTGTAGACTAATTTCATACCATGCTTCTTTGCCATTCTGTCAAAATAATAAGCTTAATTAGGGAAGCCACAAAATTATTATACTTTCATTTTCAAATGAACAATTTTAAGCCACAGTGACATCTTATGGTATTCACTAGGATTACACTCTTTCTAGAATTGAGTTGGTTTTTTTTACTAAAGACATTGAGATAAAAAACTGCACCACAAACTGTACTTTTTTTAATTAGGACAACAAAAATATACACAGAATTCATTCACAAATATTTTAATAGGAAAATGTCTCTTCTCCCAACACACAGAAGAAACTTCTATTTCAACTTCCAGCTAGACTACCATATTTCCCCTGCAGTATCATCACCCTGTATCATGCCAGATATTATGGATATATTCAGAGAACCTCCTTCTACTAGATTTAGTGCCTTACTTCTCAATTATATGTAGACACTGTGGTCATACAACACTGAAGTTACAGGTGTCAGTGACAGATGCTGGTATTTTTCAAAGAGAACTACAAATGATGTGTGTGAAAATACACAGGTCTGAAGGGAAAGCTTCATGTTTAACAATAATACTGAACTTGAACAGCAGGAAAAAAACCCAACATGGAAACATCTGTCTGTACCTCAGGAGAAAGGATGGAAAGGCAAATCTGAATTCACAGAAGTAACAGCAAAATGTATACTCACAGATGAACATTTAGAGGAAGAAAAAAACCAAGTCATAGGAAAAATCCTAAGAACATCCAAAGAAAGAGGCACCTTGATGAAACGGATATACAAAAAGGCTTGCTGAAGAACTAAAAAATGGTAGAATGAATCCCCCAAAAAAGTTAAGATTAAAGAAAAAGCTGACAACACTAAAGGTTTGCTGACAAATCCAACATATCAGATACAGCCATTCTTGCATGAGACCTAGTTCACAGCTTCTGATCAGAGCACCCTCAATTGAGTGCAATGAACAGATTATGGTTGTGGATGGAAATGCAAGAAACCTCTTCATTTGGAGCAACAACAGAAAAAAATGAAGAATGAAAAATATAATGAAGAAATTTAAAATATAATTTTCTGTAAGTATTATGCAATGAAATACAAGCTAAACAAGTGCTTGTTATGTTTCACAGCTTTCATGATATAATGAATTCAAAACTTAACTTACTCTTCCAGTAATGGAAAGTAAACCAAGAACTCAGGGACATCAACCACTTCTTCCAAGTGGAAATCATACTTGCAGCCAAACAAGGGATATTCTCCCTTCTTTTCAAATTTTACACTGTACACCTCATTCCCAAATGAATTTGTTTCTGAAGCTTCAAGTCGCTTTCTAGGAAACGAGATAAGCAAACATTAATTGACCAGGCAGAGAAAACTATGCATAAGAGGTCTGAAAGTGTTTCTCCTAGTACTACAGCATTCACTGATCTCTGTAGTTTCCCTTCTCCCTTATCTAATAAGGCAATGAAACAGTGAAATGAAGAAAAGCATACTAGGTTTTAACAGTTTATCTTTCCTATACAACATATAGAGGACTAAATGGACATAGAAAACTAACCTTTAGCCCAGACACAGTCTACAAGAACAAGTCAGGCTTCTTGGAACAACTACAGCAAAATCCTGACAGTTATTCCCCAGGCTGTGGCTACTTTGCCCTACTGAAAGCGCTACCAAGGGTTTATGTATGAAGATCTATACTCAATACCAGAAGAGCTATGGGTGCAAGAGACAAGGATTAGTAAAGATTTACATGTTTGAGTTAAGTTCATGAGCGAGATTTTCTTGAACAGAATTCAAAATTGTTACAAAAAACTTGTTTTTGTTTGCACAAACATATCAGAGCACAGTAAGGATGACTACCACTTACCAATGCTTCACTGACTTTTGAAAGACCAATAGAATATGAAAGTACTTACACAAGTTCAAAGCTATTTGGAGTTGTGCCAATGAAATACCCTCCAGGAGAGAGGCTCCCACAAGCATTTTTAAGCATCATGTCAGCCTGCTCATATGTCTCAAATGAGTAGTGGTAAACAAATTGACAGCTGCAAATGTCAAAGCGCATATCTGGATCATTGTATTTGGAAGACAAGAGATCCTGAAATAGATTAAAACGAATTGTAACAAAAGCATGATTCACTTAAACCTTCCAACAAAATATGCCGCTCCCATAATTCTTTTAAGTTCTTCCTTTCAGCTCCCACTCCTTCACAAGTTCAACAAGAAGATGAAAAAAGTAAGACTAAGAAAAAGTCCTATGCCGCACAGAAAACCATACATAACATTTGAGAACAAGAATACACATACACAGTTCAAAGTTATCATGTCCTCAAATTCTTTTCATGTTGTGAAGTAACACCACTGCACCTGAAAGGCCAAAACCCAAGGTTAGTTACCTAATAGTTTCCAGAGATATTTTACTGTTGAGGGTTTATAAGCAGGTACCAGTTAGCTGGAAAAAAATTATAATAAAATTAATTTTCAGTTTACTAAATCTCTAATGAGAACTGACCTGTTAAACATAAAATTGAGAGGAGGAGGGGTTGTTTTAAATACAGAAAATTGGCTGCCTACTGAGTTGTATCTGTCTGTATTCTCACACACACAGATACATACATGTGTACCAGCATACTCCTCCCCACCCCAGACCAAGTAACCAGTAACTCTGAAGAATGTAGAGTCCTTGAAATTTGTCAGGTTACAGTTTGCCAGTTTGACCCTGTACTCAGCAGTTCTCCAACTCTTCTTGGTCAGGCTTCTTTCATACAATAATAGTAAGTCACCATAAATAACACAGGAGCACACATGACATGCATCCCATACTTAGAATATTTCATACTTAACATTTCTAGAGTTTCTCTTCTCTCCCAGACTTCCCATCCACCCACTCATTCTCAGTCGCTACCAGTTCATGCTATGTACTGTAAATGTTCTGTATGTGGCAAGACAAAAATGGACACTTCACATACCCATAGCAATTTTATCTGTTCATTTAGTCCCTCTCTGCATTTTGAGGGAGATACAGGAGACTGAGAAACACAGGTGGGCAGAATTGGACAAGGTTTGAAAAGGAGATTTTGCATTATACACAACATAGATGATAGAGATACAAAGTCAGAGAGATTAACTTCCGTGTCCATAGACAGAACAGAGCGTACAACAGAAAATACAATGTGCATATAAGACTGAGCTGCAATAGCAAGGTAAAAGTATTCCTTTCTCTCCTGGCCAAGGCTCTCTCCTCTCTCCCTTGATTGTAATTTTAAGCCGAGACACAACCTGGAAGCTGCAACAGACTATTCCTCAGAAGAAAGGAACTAGGCAGCCAAGGAT